>NC_136057.1:1562257951-1562697951 GCF_964261635.1 Lissotriton helveticus | reverse complement strand
GTTCGGTCATGGTGTGCGTTGGTTGGTTGTCGAAGCTGCTGTGTATGTCCGTGATCTTGTTGTGGAAGTATGAAGCGAGGGAGTTGCAGAGGTCTTGCGATGGGGTGATGTCGTTGTTTCCTGCGCTGGGGTTGGAGAGCTCTTTCACGATGTTGAAGAGTTCCTTGCTGTTGTGTGCGTTGTTGTCCAACCGGTCCTTGAATGCTGTTTTCTTGGCGGTGCGGATCAGCTGGTGGTGTTTCCGGGTGGCAAGTTTGAAGGTGGTCCTGTTGTCCGGTGTCGGTTCCCTTCTCCAGACTTTCTCGAGGGCTCGGCAGTTCTTCTTGGAGCTCTTGAGTTCGTCGGTGAACCATGGGGCCTTCTTGCTGCCGGGTCTGCTAGGCGGGGTCCTCAGTGGGGCGAGTTCGTCCGCGCAGTTGCTGATCCACTTTGTGAAGTTGTCGGCGGCCTGGCTGGGGTTCGCTGAGCTGGCAGGAGGGTGCTGGCTCAGGGAGGTGGCGAGCTGGTCTGCTGTGATCTTGTTCCAGCTTCTGCGGGCGGTCTGTTGCTGGTGTTGGTGGGTCGTCGTTCTCTTGAAGGTGAAGTGGACGCAGCTGTGGTCCGTCCATTGAAGCTCTGTGGCGTGGCTGAAGTCGATGTCTGTGCTGGAAGAGAAGACTGCGTCGAGTGTGTGTCCGGCGAGGTGGGTGGGGGTGGACACCAGTTGCTTGAGTCCCAGGTTGGCGAGGTTGTCGAGCAGGGTGCTGGTGTTGCGGTCGTTGTTGTTCTCCAGGTGGAAGTTGAGGTCCCCCAGGAGGATGTAGTCAGCGGAGGGGAGGGCATGCGGGCTGACGAAGTCGGCGATGTCCTCGCTGAATTGGTACCACTGAGTGGTATTTGGAGTGTGTGTTGCATTGAGTGTTGTGTAATTATGTGGCACTGTGTGGGATTTGGAGTGTATGTTTCATTGAGTGCAGTATACTTAAGTAGTGTGTAATTATGTGGCACTGAGTGGTATTTGGAGTGTATGTTGCATTGAGTGCAGTGTAATTATGTGGCGTGTAATTATGTGGCACTGAGTGGTATTTGGAGTGTATGTTGTGTTGACCACAGTGTAATTATGTAGCATATAATTATGTGGCACTGAGTGGTATTATGAGGAGTGTATGTTGTATTCAGTAGAGTGTAATAGTGTGGCGGGTAATTATGTGGCACTGAGTGGTATTGTTTGGAGTGTATGTTGCATTCAGTAGAGTGTAATTATGTGGTGTGTCACTATGTGGCACTGAGTGGTATTTGGAGTGTATGTTGCATGGAGTGCAGTGTAATTATGTGGCGTGTAATTATGTGGCTCTGAGTGGTATTTGGAGTGTATGTTGCATTGAGTGCAGTGTAATTATGTGGTGTGTAATTATGTGGCACTGAGTGGTATTTGGAGTGTATGTTGCGTTGAGCGCAGTGTAAATATGTAGCATATAATTATGTGGCACTGAGTGTTATTTGGAGTGTATGTTGCATGGAGTGCAGTGTAATTATGGGGCGTGTAATTATGTGGCTCTGAGTGGTATTTGGAGTGTATATTGCGTTGAGCGCAGTGTAATTATGTAGCATATAATTATGTGGCACTGATTGGTATTATGAGGAGTGTATGTTGTATTCAGTAGAGTGTAATGTTGTGTCATGTAATTATGTGGCACTGAGTGGTATTGTTTGAAGTGTTGGTTGCATTGTTATTATGTAGCATATAATTATGTGGCAGTGAGTGGTATTGTGTGGAGTGTGTGTTGCATTCAGTAGAGTGTAATTGTGTGGCGCGTAATTATGTGGCACTGAGTGGTATTGTTTGGATTGTATGTGGCATTGAGTGCATTGTAATTATGTAGCATATAATTATGTGGCACTGAGTGGTATTCTGTGGAGCGTGTGTTGCATTCAGTAGAGTGTAATTATGTGGCATGTCATTTATGTGGCACTGAGTGGTATTTGGAGTGTATGTTTGATTGAGTGCAGTGTAATTATGTGGTGTGTAACTATGTGGCACTCAGTGGTATTCGGAGTGTATGTTGCATTGAGTGCAGTGTAATTATATGGCGTGTAACTATGTGGCACTGAGTGGTATTTGGAGTGTATGTTGCATTGAGTACAGTATAATTATATGGCGTGTATTTATGTGGCACTGAGTGGTATTTGGAGTGAATGTTGCATTGATTGCTGTGTAATTATGTGGCGTGTAATTATGTGGCACTGAGGGGTATTTGAAGTGTGTGTTGCATTGAGTGTTGTGTAATTATGTGGCACTGTGTGGGATTTGGAGTGGATGTACCATTGAGTGTAGTATACTTAAGTGGCGTTTAATTGTGTGGCACTGAGTGGTATTTGGAGTGTATGTTGCATTGAGTTCTGTGTAATTATGTGGCGTGTAATTATGTGGCACTGAGTGGTATTTTGAGTGTATGTTGCAATGAGTGCTGTGTAACTATGTGGCGTGTAATTATGTGGCACTGAGTGGGATTTGGAGTGTACGTTGCATTGAGTGTTGTGTAATTATGTGGCGTGTAATTATGTGGCACTGTGTGGGATTTGTAGTGTATGTTTCATTGAGTGCAGTGTAATTATGTGGCGTGTAATTATGTGGCACTGAGTGGTTATGGAGTGTACGTTGCATTGAGTGCAGTGTAATTATGTGGCGTGTAATAATGTGGCACTGAGTGGTGTTTGGAGTGTATGTTGCGTTGAGCGCATTGTAATTATGTAGCACATATTTATGTGGCACTGAGTGGTATAGGTGTGTGGAAGGGGGATGTAACAAGAGTGAGAGGTGGTGTGCGAATGGTGGTAGAGAAGGAAACCAGTGCTGGAACTGACTAGCAAGGGGGGAGGGGAGGCAGTGAAAGGGCAGAGAGCCACTGAAAGCAAAGAGAGCACTGGTGCGTGCAAGGAAGGAGAGGCACGAGAGCACTTTTTTAATTTTATTCTTAGTAGTTTTAGATAGTGAAAGCATCGGCAAAAGGTAAAGCGTTTACCTCGCACTCTAATGAAAAAAAACGATATTGTAAAACTGGTTGTCATAGTCTGGCTAAAAGTATATATCGTTAGGTTAGACTGCAGCGGATGGCAAATGGTGTGTGAATAAACAAAGTTTAATTGTGTGCGCCGCTCTGCCCC
Organism: Lissotriton helveticus; assembly: GCF_964261635.1. NCBI lineage: Eukaryota > Metazoa > Chordata > Amphibia > Caudata > Salamandridae > Lissotriton > Lissotriton helveticus. Next base: position 1,562,694,807 of record NC_136057.1, on the reverse strand, counting down.
TTAAGGTGCCTGCCTGCTACTGCTGTTTATTACAGGCTCTGGCACATGGTACTTCACTGAGCAAAGCCAGAAACGGCGGGGGCGGGGGAGCAGATTCCTTTAAAGTCTGATGCCGGCTGCAAGCAAACCAGCATGAGTGCGGTAGAGGCTCACAGGCTGTCAAATGGTGTGCGATGTGCACGCTTCCGTACACATGCACTGTATGTAATCCATCTGGAAAAGCGTTTGGAAGCAGTTTTGAAAGTCCCTACTTAATATCTCGCCAAAGCATCGCTAATGCGATGGCTTAGGTGAGGCCTAAAAAGTGCAAAACAGCACTAAGACAGTCACGGAGCCGAATTCCTGCAATAAACAAAGTCTGTATGCCCTTTGGTTATAAAGATGGAATAGAAATATCCAGTCATGGGACCAAGATTTACCGAACTGAGTTCACACACCAGTGGATTGCTGGAGAATCGTTAGAGCTCCAAGTTTTTGGTAAAGATTGCCAACTTCCCTTGCCAGTTTCAAGACAAGTACCTGTGGAAACACAGCAAACCATGCTATGTTATAATTTGTTTATAGAGTGGTCATATACCAATTGTTTAGGAAAACACAACCTCAAACCTCAGCAGTGACCAGAAAAAATGGCTGGAAGATATTTAATAAAATAACTGCCAAGAGAACCTGCCTAGACCCAGCATGAAGGAAAGACCTGACTGGTAACTGGTGGTGCGTGCTGGTTGTGCCATTGTATGAAGAAGATACTATATTGAAGGTGAGGAGCTCTGAAAGAGCCCGAATGGCTGACACAATCCCACCACTGGGGTTGATGGAGGGACCTGCACTGCTGTGCCACAGGTGAGTGTTGAAGTCCCAGAGGTGTCCCCACCTGAATTGGAAGGCATTAGGAAACTCAACAGAGGAAGTTCTGAAAATATAGTGCCACAAAACATCAAGGTGCTGGAAAAAGTGATCCGCCATCACGGTTCAAACATGAAAAAGAGCACCATGAAGAGAATGCACCTGCACAAGGGTATCATCCCGAGGTGGACAACTATCTTGTTTAGGTGGTTGTGACTAGACCTGAAAATAAAAGACACTCAAGCTGCAAGACTGCCAAGACCACTAATGCAGTGAACTCAAATTGGATTCCTCTTCACCATTGCTAGGAATGCCACTACTGGCCAGATTGACAGGCACCAACCTCCTAGACCCAAGAGCGCTAACATGTTCGGTGGGCTGAGGCAGAGCCAGCATCTTCTCCTCTTGGTACATTGTGTCAGATGCACATCACCAGAGAAGGCATGCACTGTCTTCAATGAGCCACATAAACCTTGGCCAGAAAGACAGGTATTATGATATTCAAGTCCAAGAGGAGGTGGAATGTACGGAAACTATTGAACTAATGAGATGACACAACATCTGTTAAATTACTTTGAGCTAAAGGAGCTACCCATAACTCCAGAAATTACCCACCAAAGGAACAACTGGCTAACATTGCTTTATTGCCGGAGGCATTACGTTAGAAATGGGGTCTCTAGTTGGCAGAGGTAGGTACCTTTGTCCAAATAGGGTTCCTTGCTTCTAGTCAGGGTAAGGGAGATACAATTCTAAAATAACCCCTGCTCAACCCCTTGGCAGCTTGGCACAAGCAGACAGGCTTATCTCCGAGGCAGTGTGTAAAGCATGTGTGAACACATACAGTAATACATTGAAAACACTACAAATGGACACCACACCAGTTTAGAAAAATATGTAATCTTTATCTAAACCAAACAACACCAAGCAACACAAATCCACAATACATTAATACAAATATGACTTTCAAATGCTAGAAATGGTTCAGTTCAAAGCGAATTGCAGATGCAACACTTTTCATACAAAGTAACTTGGATGCGTCATGCACACAAACAAAAAGGGCTGCAGGGAATGTGATGCGTAGGTTCCTTGCACTAAGGGAAGGTGATGCGTCGGTTCCTTGCTCCGGGAAAGGTGATGTCTCGGTTTCTTACTGCATGGGGAGGTGATGCGTCAGTTTCTTACTCCGCCTCCCAATGATGCGACAGACCCGGCTCCTCAATGCGATGTGACGATCCGGGACGATGCATGGTTTCTTGCAGACGCACAGCGGGAAACATCCTTTACAACGCAACTTTTACCATGCAGTGCCTTTACGACGCAACTTTTACAACGCAAACCATTACAACGCATTGCGCTGGGGGGCGCTCTAGGATAGGGAATACGTTTAATTTACTATCCAACACCTTCCCTAGTGTCCACGGGGACTGGAGTTGGAATAGTAAATTAAACTTTTCACTATCCAGCACCCCAAAGCGCTATGCGTTGTAAAGGTTTGCGATGTAAAAACCGCGTTGTAAAGGAATGCGATATAAAAGCATGCGTTGTAATGTCATACATCCACGCACAGCAGGGCATGCGTCGGAATCGGTATGGTGATCTCGGACTTGGGAGATCGGTGCATTTGAAGTGGCGTGCATCGATTTCTCAAGCCAGCGACAATTGTTTCAGTGATGCGTATGAAACAGGTGTGGATGCGTCACGCTTCTTGTTATTGAATTGCTTTTCCTGCTCCAAACATCCAGATCAACCTCCAGAGGCCCAGAACAGCTACATGCACCTCTTGGTAGGTCGGACCTCCCGGCAAGGAAGTGCAGGGGAGCTGGGGGTGAAGTCTTTGTATCCCTGAGACTTCAGAACAGGAGGCAAGCATTTATTCAAGCCCATGGAGATCTTCCACAAGCAGGGGACACAATAAACAGCAAAGTCTGTTTTCCCTTTCCTTAGCATAAAGTAGCCACAGCAGGCCAACCCCAGTCAGCAAACAGCACAGGGGTAGTATTCCTCCTTAGTTTCTCCAGCTCTTCTCCTTGGCAAAGGTTCCTCTTGATTTCCCAGAAGTGATCTAGAAGTATGGGGTCTAGGCCCCTCTTTTTATACAGTAAATCTATTTGTTCTCTCCTGACCCAGGGCTCTGAGACCAACCCAATCTAGTTCTTTGGGGCACTTTGCAAGTTTACAACAACCTCCACTGTTAATGCGAGCCCTGGCTCCAGACACATGACAGGGAGGTGGAGCCGTCTTTGTGGAAGGCAGGCACAGCCTTATTCAGGTACAGGTGCTACTCCTACCCCAATCCAAATGCAGACCACGTCTATTCAGCCTAGCGCTGAGTCATCCAGACTCTCTGGAGCCACTGGACATCCCCAACCCTTGTCACTCCAAAGCCGACAGTCAATACATATCCTAGCAGAGACACACTGGATGACTAAACAAGAAAATACCTATTTTATAAAAGTGGTATTTTCAAACACAGGACGTAAAAATCACCCTCACTAAAAGATGCATTTTAACATTCTGAGTTCAGGCATACTAAACGTTATTCTTCTACCTAGTTCCCAGGGGTAGTTAGGCTTATAAAATGTCATAAAAACCTCTCCATTCCATCCTATGGGAACAGATAGCCTTGCAATAGTGAAAAACAAAATTTGGCAGTATTTGACTTTCAGGACATGCCTCACACACCAGGGCATGTGCTACCTTTCACACATAACCAATGCTGCAGGCCCACTAGCTTGATTCACAGGCCCTGGTCACACACAGTGCAATGTGCTAGGGACTGATTAGTAAATCAAATCAGCCAATTATGGAAACACCAATCCATACATACAATTTACAGGGAGAGTACATGCACTTTAGCACTGATCAGCAGTGGTAAAGTGCCCAAAGTCATAAAACGAACAAAAACTGGTCAGAAACAGAAGGCCACAAAGCAAATAATCTGGGGATAACCCTGCTGTAAAAGCCAGGTCTAACACTTCCCCAGTGAATACAGTGTGTACTATTTCAAACTAGTTCCCATAACAATTGCTCTCTGTGATTAATGCAAGTATTGTGTGGATTACAATAAAGTCCTTTCTTTACACAAAACCCAGTTTATTAGGTATGGAAGTTGATAAGACCCTAATAGACTTTCTTAATGTCTTACATGATAATGATACAGCCTCAGTGAGGTACGTCCCCATTGGGGTGAATACTCTCAGCCATTCGCTTTGGGGGGGGGGGCAACAGGGATGTTTCCTTGCTCCACTATTGCTCCTATCATATACCAATGAGCTTAACACTTTTTTTCATTTTACATTGTAAGGATATGCGTATGGTCAAATCTAGACCCATTACCTCCTTTGTTGTAGGCAAATGATACTGTATTAATGTCCAGAATACCAAACAGCCTCAAAGCATTGATTGATTTATTTGTGTCCTTTATGGACAACTTTTTTTTAACAGACTTTATTAGCATTTTCCATATTCTCTAAATACAGTCACAGTGATGAATAGTAGGTCATGGTATCAAGCAATCAAGTTTTGTGGAAAAATGAGAAGCAAACAATACCTTGAGATCCATGACATAACAGGTAAAATAGTAGATGGGATGTCTTTATACATATACCAGAAAACTGTACCATGAGTAACTACCCAGACAGTACTTTGGTTGAGTTTCACGCTATAATAGTAGCAATTTCAGAGCTATGCCAGATAAGGCTTCAGCAAGAGGAACTGTGAATAATCAGACATCCCAAGTTCCCCCTCAAGGCTTCATGGCTGCCTAACACTGGTGTTTGCTGACCAGAGATGTTTTGAGAAAAAAAAATAAGAAGTGTCTTTGTTTAGAAGCAGCTATGTCAATTTGAAATGCCTCCCTGACAAAGGTGAAGACATCAAACTATCCATGACAGGCCTCAAAAGGTTGCAGCTGTTAAAATGTTAGAGTGGGAAACCCTTTTAAGGATCACAAGTCATGAAGTGAAAACATCTGCCAAAGAGCAGCTTTCCCGGTAGGGCTCAGTAATGATTAGCAGATATCAAATTGATAAAGTGACAGCAGTCACGTGCATTGCTGAGTTGAGAAGAGGGAAAAACCAAGCCTGGGCTGGGCCCAAACTTCCCCAGGAGAATGTGAAACAGGGTTACATGATAGGCAGGAAATATATCATACACCATCAAGCCGATGCTGCGAAGTCAAACACTTCAAACAAAGAAGCTGTTTCCAGCTTTCCAAGCAGGACTCGGTCATGATTAGCAGATTCCGATGCTAAAGTAACAACAGTTGTGAGCAGAGCAAAGCCGAGAAAATAAAAAACTAAACTTCAGGCCAGTCCCAAACTTCCCCCAGGATAATCTGAAACCTAAAAAAACCCACACATGTCAGGAAAACACGAGCCATGTTATTATCCTGTAAGTCTCAGCAGCCAGGGAGGTGTTCACTCAGTAAGGCCTACAAACACATTTCCAGGGTCTAGCTCCTCATGACATTGTTCAGGCTTGTTTAGCAGCTGCCAAATGACATGTGTGCACCAAACAAACAATTCAACTGTCAGAAAAGGGTCCCACCAAAGACCCCTAATACCTGTTTCTAAGCCCGCCCCTCCACAAAGTGTGCGGTGCTTCTAATTAGCATACCAGGACAAGTATGAAAAGCATACTTCAGGGCTCCAACACAAACAGACAATCAAAAACCCATTTGGAACTACGAGTTTGGAGTGTTTGCTGCACAGGACTAACACAGGAACTTAAAGTGAAGAATGGAGCAGAAAAACATGGCACAGAATGAGGCTGCATGCTGTACTCTAACTGAGGTAAATAAATAGTGGTGGTGCTAGAGATCGCGGGTCACCCGACCAATAATTTCGCCACTTCTGGCTTCGGGCCCATATACTTTACTTTATCATATACATTGATCAGATGACCACACAATCCACTACCAATAATTGTGAGTTCCCTTTCGATGACTTCCAGTGTACCCAACTTACCATCCACCGTTATGGGTACCTATGACCACGATGGGTCAGGGAGCTAGCTGTAAAAGGAAAGGCAGCAAAATACAAACCCAACTTTTTGTACTTTATTTCATGAAATGACCACGGACAACTGAGAAGTTTTAAAAGTTTATCTTAGATTTCAGATTCTGCAATCATACAGTTTATAGTAATGAGGCAATCTATAATCAGAATAACGAAGAGCACATAACCATATAGGAAGAGTATACAGGTAACCATCTAACCCTATAATGAGGGAATTCAGAAATAACGGAAATGAAATTCGAGAGAGGGTACTCAATGATAGGAATTTTATGCACGTTTTAGGATTTTATCATTAGGTCATATTTCGAGAGAAAAGACACTGGGAAACCTATACATCTATTGAAGGGTAGAAAATTTGCAACATGCTATAATTCTAACGTTATTACTTCAATTCAGTATTTAGGAGAAAATTGTAAAACATATTTAATTCATAAACAGTATGGAAAGATTTATACTAAAAAGGCAGGGGAACATAGGAACATGCTATGAAATGCAAACTGTAAATGACTTTAATGAGATGCAATGATTTGCAGAGAAAAGCATGGAAAATTAACATATGCAAAGGGTATGTCTTTATTGAAGCAAAGACAGAAAAATAGGAAGGTGCAGTTTTAAGAACTCAGAGCGATATTTACCTAGACTGGTGTGAAAAACAACCCTGGCCACGGGTCAGTTATGGACAGGAAAAACCCTCAAGGAAAGATAACCCTCAGTGGGACAGCAGGTGCAGAATGGACACCCCAGGACAGGACAGGAAACCCAGATTAGGATCAGGACAGGACCACCAGGATACGACCAGCACCCGCAGTTCGGAAGCAACGCCTGCGCTTCACCCTCTCTGCAGCTATCGATCAGAACCCCGATTGGGTCAGCGAACTCCCAGCAAGAGTGCTCCGCCAGCACTTAAGGTTTAGTAAAACCTTAGTCTATGGTCAAATTCGGACAGAGAGCTCCGCAGCACCTCTGTATCAAGTCACCTATTGAGTGCGTTGGGTCAGTGACAGGTCAGCTATTCAGACAAGTCGGACAATTTCTCTAGCTAAACCTAGGCTAGATATACTGTTTTGGGACAGGGTACCACCTCCCAAATGTTGCAAAGTATCAGAATCCCCAATTTGGATTGGTCCTAAGGTAGGATTTGGTTAACACACCAATCAGAACAGACTATTCTAAGGCCTACTTTGCATCCTAAGGTGCCGCCTAGCAAGATTTTGGGTTCCCACGAGAAGTCGCAGGGAATACAATGGAAAGATATACAATGTATTCAAATAGGGTACAAGTTAGGCTTTCTCGCTGGGTGAAGGTGCATCTTCCCATGCAGGCTCTGGAATCAACCTTCTTTGGCTTGGTTTCAATGCCACCGCACCATCGACTGATTCGGCGCAGTAGTGCCCTCCAAGATGGGCTCCCCAGCCCCATCACCCCTCAATGCCGAGGATACATGAAAAGTAAGCGAAAACAAATTAGTACATAGAAATAAACGAAGGCATTATATGTCATATTTTCGTACTTCACGTTTATCATCATAAAAATATACTATGCAATTTAAATATTAGTGCAATATATAACGACACGAGAGCAACAGCACAAGCTTCACCACGTTAATACAGGGAAATGCCATCTTGTGGCTATTACGCAGCCGCACCCTTTCCCTCCAAAACTATCTCTACGTGTAGTCACGTGAGTGTGACTGACGCATGCGCAGAAGAGGAAAGTCAAGCAGCGGCCATGTTAGGAACAAGAATTAATCATATTAGTAAAACACATAAGCAAGCATCTCTATGATACCCACGCACATTCAAAATACATAAAATTAGTAAAACAAACAACTGAAGTTTCGAGATTATAATAGATTTTCGAGGTTCTTGACTCGAGCAAGTCGCGATGCGAAATCTTGCTCTATCAATCCCCTCTTTGATGATATTTACTATCATCACAAAAAAATGGAACCAGATGCCAACTTCCTTTCACACCTTGTACATTTCTATCTCTTCCAACAGGCGATTCAGTTTTTCTTTCTCAGTTTTGGTAGGGTGAGAATTTTTCACCTTTTTATAAATCTGATTATTCATTTCTTCCAATTCAAGTTCATCCGCACTCCGTTTCACTCCTCTCGCATTCACTTGGTATTTCTTTGTGTGTTTGCGACATTTGCAACAGACGAATATGAGAAATAGGATAAGACCTATCACTCCAATTGGCATCAGTACCTTAAGTAGTAAGCTTTTACCTAAACTAGCAAACCAATGACCTACAATGGAGAGACCATCAACCAGTCTCTTCCAGGCACTGTCAACCCCGAGTGGTTTGAGTTCCTTTTCCAAATTAGTAATGTTTTTCACATATCTTTTGAGCTGTACGCTTTTGTCCGGAATGTAAGTGCAACAATGTTGCGCCTTCAACATCCGGCAGACTCCGCCCTCTTTTGCTAATAAGGTGTCAAGAGCAAGTCTGTTCTGCAAAACCATTGATCTGATCGCAACCATTTCGGTATTGACCAGCAGAAATCCATGAGCGGTGTCAGTAGACAACACATCCACTATTGTGGACAATTTGCAAATTCTGTGAGTGTTCAGAACCACTCCCACTCCAGGTATCAGTGCACTAAAAATACTACCCATTATTTCACCTACGGTTTCTCTTTTGCTACGCACTAAGCCATTAGTGTTTTCACTGCTTCCAGCAATTTCATTCACATGGTATATTCTCGGGAAAACAATGCCAAAATAGCAGCTTCCATACCAGTGATCCGGCAATTTGAAATAAGCCTTGTATCCACATATATAATAAATTCCAGGAAACACAGGCTCTGACCCATTTTTGAATCCCCAACCTCCAATTACCTTGTAATTGTGCTCACATTGACTGGAACCAATGAAAATGTTATTATAATAACTAGTCTTCTCGCGATGAAGACAGAGTTTCCCTTTCTTCTCGAAATCCAGCAACAAAGCAGGCCCTGCCCCGCCATTTGAGGTGCTTTCCATGTTCTCAGCCCATTTAGGTGTTTTCTGCCTTTTGTCATTTGCCTTCCTTTGGAAACTCTCCCTTCTCTTCTCTGCCATGTTCAAAAATATCTTTTCTTGTTCATGTAATGAACAGGTCAAGTTGTCTCTGTGTGCTTCATTTAAATCTATTGTACCTATAGTCAGAAAGTATTCTCCCATATAACGTGTAACGTCACTTTTGGTATGTACAGGATTCAGATTTCCACGTATGGGAAGTTCAGAAAAGATCACGTCATTGTTAGAGTAATAGTACTGTAACGGTCCTCTTTTGTAAAATAAGCTTGCTAAAATACTACAGGAGATTCCATAGGTCAGAGGTAGGTGATGATATGTCACGCCTTCAGCCACAGAAGTAGGTAGCTTCATGCAGACATAGCAATCTTCTATTTCCATAGTTTCTACATAATGCACTAACAGGTTTGCGAAAACATTTAAGTGTGTCTGGTTTCTAACTCCGTGGTAATGTAGTCCTTCCTCATCTGATGCTTCTAAGTCTCGTTTTGTCTGTCTGAGTGCTTTTTCACGTCTTTCTACACTTCGTGTTGTCATTTCTTCAGTGTCAGTAGTCTGGGTAGGGTCAATATTAGTATTTTTGCTTACCATAAAAGGAATGAAAACTGTTAATCCTATCCAAATTAATATTACTATAACTATACTACATATACACACCTTGCAGCATGTTTTGCAACAACTGCGGATAGGTCTACCACTCACATTTGATTCAGACATTTTGGCTCAGAAGAAACTTTTAGCCCCTCTTTGTAGCTTTTCCCAGGTATTTTTATTGCTGAGCAATTTCACGGCGGTTCTTACTCTTCCTCTGCAGAGTAATCAGTAATCTGTTCTCCGTCGCTTTCGTCAGTAATATCAAGATCCTCAAAGTTTTCCAAGATTAAGTAGGTCCACTCCGGATCCTTGTATTTTTCGTTTTGTCTTTTTATTCTTTCACTCCTTCTCTTGGAGCTATCTTCAGGTATTTCTGCAATTCGGGGACTTCTTCTTATGTCTGCAAGTTTCTCTTGGACTGTTTTTATTCTTAATTTTAGTCTCTTAATATACCTTGGCTCAATGTGCTTCTTTTTCTTGAGTCTTTTAGCTGGCACTGTTATTTGGCTTTCTTCTAATGTCCTTTTATTTTCACTTGTTTGTGGCACTTCAATTTCTGCTTTCTCCCTTTCTGTCTGACTAGTCCCAGGTCTTGTATCTATTTCTTCTGCCTGGTTACTAAGCTGGCCTTGTTCAGGTATATTTTGCGTTTCGCTTTCAAATGTCTCTGTTTCTATGTCCTGAACATGTTCTCCTAGTTCTGCCTGATCCTGCTCGAGCACTTCGATCCCTTGATTTTCTTCTGCTCGAACTATTACACTATGTCTAGTCTGTCCCTTTTCGATATCAGGAGTCAGTGGAGGAGTATCGATCACTTGTTCTGTCCCTGTCTGACCTTCTTCTTCGTCCTCAGATTTGATGTGAATCTCAATGATCTGAGGGTCTTCGCCTGTGCCTTGCTCGACCTCTCTATTCCACTCTCTGTCTTCTCTTATTCGCTCTCTTGTTCTGAGTGGGTCTCCAGGAAGGTCGATTATGGGTATCCAATCTTCTGGCCAAATCCTTTGCAGCTCGTCATCAGCTACTTTCGGACCAACATCTGTGGGATCCTCAGCAGTACTAGTGCTTGGCCATACGTCATCGGTTACCTCTGGACCAACGCCTACAGGACCCTCAACGGGACTGGTGCTCGGCCGTCTGATATCAGCTACTTCAGGACCAACGTCTGTAGACCCCTCAGCTGGACAACCTTCGGCTCCAGGTTCCTCGTCGGGTATCACCTTCTGGGTATGGCTGGCATGGATCCACTTGGGCACGCCTGCACACTTCACAGCGGTCGTTGTTACCAGGATTACTTGGCGCTTTTTTCCCCACCTTGGCTCAAGGCAACTTGAACGAGTATGCTTCTTTATCTTAACCCAGTCACCAGGAACCAATTTGTGAACTGGGGTTGTCGGGTTGGCGACGGCGTCTGCCCCAATCTGGCGAGAGATAGAACGCACTTGGTCACCCAGTTGCTTGCCGTATTCAAGTACCAAATCATCAGAAATGCTTAACAGTTTGTATCCTGGTACCCACGCTTGTCTCATCACTCTTCCCATCAATATCTCATGGGGGCTCAGGCCTGTTCTTCGATCTGGAATGCTTCTGAGTCCCATCAGAACAAGAGGCAAGGCATTTATCCAGTTCAAGCCAGTAGAATCACACATTTTTGCCAATCTATTTTTTATAGTGCCATTTATTTGTTCTACCACTCCAGAAGCCTCTGGATGATATGCACAGTGCAGCTTTTGTGTGATCCCGAATGCTTTGCAAAGCTGGGCCAAAATTTCATTCTGAAAATGTCCGCCTCTATCTGAGTCAATAAAGACTGGAACCCCGAATCTAGGTATCAATTCTTTTAGTAGGAGCTTAGCTACTGTTATGGCGTCATTCTGTGTGGCAGGGTAAGCTTCCACCCACTTTGAAAATAGGCAGACAATGACAAGGATATACCTTTTTCCCTCACAACGAGGCATGGTAATGAAATCAATTTGTATTCTCACAAAGGGACCCCCTGATCTCCCAATTTTCATCAGTTCAACTACTGTTCTTTTGCCAGCGTTGAACTGCTGACAGGTCAAGCACCTCTGGCGGAGAGATTCTGCTACTTTCCTGAATTTCTTGTTGTACCAAGTCTGTTGAAATACCAGAACCATGGCGTCCCTCCCAATGTGTGATCCCTCATGTATCAATCGAGCCATTGGGGCAAGCAGGTGTCTGGGTAACACAGGCATACCATTTGGGCCCACACTGACACCATCCTCACATCTCGGTTTACAACCTTGTTCTTTCCATTTCTCTTTCTCTTCCCAGGGCGTCACATGCTGCCATTCTCTCACTTCATCCCATGTAGGCACTTCTACAAACATTCTAAGTTGGCAGCTGTTTCCAACCCCACCCCGCCTGGGATTTATTCTCATTTGTTCCATAGCTCATTGTTTTGCCACCCGATCAGCAAAATCATTTCCCAAAGATACAGGGTCAAAGCCCTTCTTATGAGCAACACATTTGACCACTGCCAATTCTTTTGGTAATTGGATTGCCTCTAAAAGGTCTTGGACAACCTTTCCATTCCGAATGGGGGTACCTGAGGAAGTCAGGAATTCTCTTTGGAGCCATAACTGGCCAAAGTCATGCACAACCCCGTAACAGTACTGACTATCAGTATACACTGTTACTCTTTTGTCTTTTCCCAATTTGCAAGCTCTTTTCAGGGCGATCAATTCGGCTACTTGTGCAGACTTTACTCCAAATAGATAAGATGCTTCTTCAATTTTGTTTAACGTGACCACAGCATAGGCAGCACTTAGGCCTCAGAGTTCATGCCTTAGGCATGAACCATCCACGAACCATTCCTCATCATGTACAGGCAAAGGAGTTTCTTTAATGTCTGGGCGAGGTTTAGTACTAAACTCTGTCAGGTCAATGCAGTCATGCTCATTATCTCCCTTATCTTCCATTACCATTGAGTCAGGGAGTAGAGTTGTGGAAAAGTAAATTTTGCCATGTTCTGTGTCCCTACGTGTCCTCCATCTTATGTTATGTGTGCATGATTAATATGCATATGTATTCCCCATGTTCGATTAAAGACGCAATTACAGTTGTGTCCATCCCTAGTATGCCAGTTTCCAGTTCTCGTGAAAGCTACGAGTATTAGGCCTATGTAAAGTTACGTTGCCACGTTTCCCAGTGTGCACGTTATTTCATTGTAAAGTCCCTGTTTCTAGGCCTCAAAAGGGCCTGGACACCAGATTCAGCTCCTGTCTCCTGAACCCTCGCTGAGGAGCGATACAGCCCCCACCTGTGTTCCTGACCCTTCACTTACTTCCTGCCTCACAGTGCCCGGCTCGGCCTGGCTCTGCCTACGAGTCTGCCAAGAGTATGTTATGATTCTAGTTATCAGTCCAGCCCTCCTTCTCTGCATTCCTAAACTACTGAATCGCATCAATAGTTTCCGTCATTGTCTAGCCTTTACGTCTCCATGTAAGAGAAATACTGCATTTAATGGTCATTTCATATTCTTCATCACGCACTACATGTAGAATAATGCATGCTCCAGTCTTAGAGTCCGTTAGCCTCTCCCCTCCTGACTCTTAGTTTATATCAACATGTCCTCTAAACATCAGATACTAGATAGGGTTTAGGTACATGTCGCCCTGACTCTCCAGACTTCAGTCTCTGCTCCTAGCACAGAGTTCATAGCCCCCAGCTTCTCCTAGTAACACGTCATTGTCAGTTTACGCGCACCATTAGGTTAGAGGTCCCGGCTCCTTAGGTAGCCCCCTCCATGTTTCCGCCCCATTTATGACATATTCTGTTACGTTTACATCACATGTCTATGTACACGCCTCTTGTTACACCTACTTTCACCCTTATCTTTCGCGACTGCTATTGACCACACCCACTGCTCCGCCTACTGTATTCATTGTAATGCAACTATTTTAGTATATATGCTTGTGTACTGTTATTAAATGTTACGCCGATCCTGATCCAGCCCCCGGCAGCGCTGCCATCCCATTCCTGTGCAGGTTGTCCTGTTCCTGTCCTTTATGCTGTATTAAACCTGCAAACTCCTACTACCTCGAATCTTGACTCTTATTTATTGAGCTATCTGTTATTACTATGTCCAGTAAAACCTAGATCCGGTATTATTTATTTATATACCACATAATGGCGCCCGAACAGGGACTTGCCCTTTCCCCACGCGCCGGTGAAGCCACGCCGGCCCCCTGACCCTCTGCAGCCGTGACGGAACCATACCGTGCACGTGCAGATATTTCTGCTTCAAGTATCCCTCAGGCCCACGGAGGAGACGGAGGTGGCGGTCCAGCATCCAGACGAGGCGGTGGAGGAACGCGGCGAGTCCCGACCAGAGCCCAAGCCGAGAGTCCAAGGTCCGAGGTATCCGGAGGCCCACCCGTAACAGAAGTCCGAAGTTCGTCCGTCCGGCGTCAAAGCAGTCCAGTCCAGTCTGAGGCCTTCCGTTCTTGCTGCCCGGTGAGTACCATTGCTGGGGTAGTATCTAGACAGGGTCAGTCTAATTGACTCTGGTCCGTGGGTTGGTGGTACACAGACCCAAAATGAAGTGTCCACTTTGGTGGATGCGGGTCCTGACGTGTCTCTTTATGAGACCGGTAAGTTTCGTACTGTTTCAGCAGTGCATCTAGTTTCTGTTCTAGTCAGTTCTGTTCTCGAGAAATTCATGTATTCTGTTTTCAGTATTCCAGGTAGTATTCTGTCCGAACTGTTATTTTAAATGTTCTTCATGTATTTTAATGTCGTGGTATGAATGTGGAGTAATTATCGTGTTCATTGTGTATTGTATTGTGTCTAGATTAACAGTTCAGTCATGCCGTTATTTTCCAGACTACGTCAGTTAAGAACTAGAAAAGGTCTGTTAGAAGAAGCAGTTCCTGTCCCGCCTAGGGACAGTCCAGGTCATTTTATGTATCAGAAGCATGGCATAAGTGCCATATTATATCTAGATTTATGGGTAGAGTATACCAAACAGTTAGAAGAAAAGTATAGATGGCCCGTATCGGGTACATGGGATGCCGAGTGCATCATGCGAGTAGAAGAAGCATTATGGAAAAAGAAAGCCAGACAGTCACAGAAAGATGCCATCGAGTTATGGCGCAAAGAATCTCATAAAAGAACCGAAAAAGAAATCAGAAAGTCAGAATTAAGTAGAGAATCCTTAGAACGAGCCCAAGAAAGGGAACTAATCGAGATAGGTGAACGAGTCAAAACTGAACAGTCAGATAGACAGAGGCATGCCCTCATTAAGGGTATGTATCCTCTTCTTGCCGAGGGCTTGCCAAAAGCGACCCCGGAGGCATCCAGTAATTTTCCGCCACCATTAGTTCCGACCAAGCTACGTCACAAACCGACCGCAGCTGATATTTTTATTTCGCCCTACTTGGACGACACGGTTCCAGAATATGCAAATCCTGTTCCGCCAGTCCCTGTAAATAATGTAAATCCTGCTCCTCCAGACACCGGAGTACCTGCCACGGTACCCCCGGTTCAGCCCACATTACAATTTCCCACTCTGCCAGCACGAAGAGTATCAGTCGACGATTCCAGCATAGGGGCCGCAGGAGGAGGTCCTCCTGGTACCCCGCCACCACACCAACGTAGAACGTTGGCCGAGTTACATGAATGTGCGTTACAACGTACGCCCAAATTTAAGTCCGTTGCAGATATCCGACGAGCTCTTACTGAATGCCGCTATGATCCGGTTGCAGGTGATGATAGTACAGTAATATATTCCATCCGTGTAAGACGGGTGACCGGGTATTTAGACACCCTACCAGATATGAAAGGAGATCTAGACAGAATATATCGTTTCATCCGTACAGGGGATGATCCAGAAAGTATTGGTGAAGCCATGTCTCAAAGGAAAGCTGAGATCCAGCTCATGATATTAAAGTTTCTGATTAATTGTCTAATAAGAGAACAAGACTACCCGACCAAAGATCCGACCGAAATGAGAATCCTGACAAGGTGGAGTGATAATATAGCCGAGGGTAAGCACAAGACTATCAGTAGTATAGAGAGTATGTACAAGAGAATTCGTAAAGAAATAATAAAGTTACATGAACAACGTAAAGCAGCACAAGTAAGCGAGAAAGAGAATGACTCTTCTACTGAAGAGGTAGAGGACGAGAATCCCGTCAGAATAGCGTATGTAGGAAAATCTAGATTTCCAGACCGACATTCACGTCTAGACTACAAGAAAACTGTTCCTCATCCAGCACCAGAACAAGGTTCTCTAGAACAAGTATTTCAAGCTACCGATCACATTTTGAAGTCACGAATCGGTTACAGTGAGTTAAGTACTATGCATGAACAAGAACTAGTCCGATCAGCAGTCCGATGGATTACTGATTCTACCACTTTTCCAGATGAAATAGTGGCACAAATGTTTCTGAAATTGCCCCCAGCCGAGCAACGACTGGTGGGTATGTATATGATCCAACACCTCATTACTCTGTATGAGGGTCAACATTCTGATCCAGGTCCGTTACATGATGTCCTGAACGAGTTACTCCAGTATAGATGGAAAGGTCTAGGTACCGATTTAATTAGTGTTATTCTAGAACAGCGCCACAAATATAGAACGTTCTTGAACCCGCATTTTGTTCATGTCTCACCCCCAGAAAGTAAACCGTTTTACATAGATAGACAGAATCCGTTACGAGAAGTACACCCAGTCAGGACAACAGATGGTGAAATGCAACGAGTGTTTGTTTACACTCCGATTACCAAGATGGAACTCTTAGAGATGAAGAAATTAATTCCCTGTCACGACAAAGATCCAGCAGGGTTCCACCGAGAATTAAAGGACATGCTCCGTATGGGAGAATACACGTATCCAGATATAATTAAAATGCTAAAAGTCCTGTTGCCCGCAGGGGTATACGAGAAACTCAAGGAAAAAGATTGGGAGGTGGGAGAGAAAAAGATCGATTGGGCAGTTCTAGAAGCTGAAGATAAGATACGAGTACCAGGTACCGGTCTTGGAGATAAATGTAAAGAATTACCAGAACTGTTAATACAAGTTTTGCCCAGATTATTAACCACTAAAAAGGAAGACTGGGATGCAATCTCAGCCTGTAAACAGAAACAAGATGAAGACACTAGTGATTTTTATTCTAGATTTGAAAAATGTTTTATTATAAACAGTGGCCTCAAGACAAGTAGTGAGTCATACACTCATCTTTTTGTTACTAAATTAGTCGAGAATTCAAGTCCACAAGTTAAGAATCGAGTTTTGAAAGTCGAAAGTACATGGCAAGCTAATACCCCGTCCCAGATGTTACAGATGCTTCAGTACCACCAGAATAGAATCAGAGAAGAGCAAGATCATGAAAGAAAACGTATGAAAGACACGAAAATGAAAGTACTAGTTGCACAATCTGTTCCTCAAGACAGTCAGAAGAGGGGTCCGAATCAAGCGAGTCATTCTGCAGCTCCCGTTAAAGGGACATGCAATTATTGTAAACAGCCAGGTCATTTTATAAACGAGTGTGCGGTTCTGAAACACAATATAGCTACTGGTAAGACTAAAGAAAGACCACGTCCGCCTAGACAAGAACAAGTTTCACAGACTTCTCAGTCACAGAATGCACAACAGACAGTTCCAGCACCGCAGCCTATCGCTGCAACACAACATGTTACACAGCAGATGTACCAGTATGCACAGTCTGAGTATCCAGAGTATCAGCCATATTCATGAAACAGCCTAGAGAGGGAGGTAGGCTTGCCTCTCATCGAGATACCTGTAGATCAAGAAGGTCCCTATGTTCATAGTCAAGTACTAGGGAAAGACAGAAAGTTTCTGATTGATACAGGGGCAAGTAGGACCACCATTAGTCACGCCGAAGTTCCAGGGGCTCCGCTCTCAGGCTCTAGAAATATTTCCCTTGGATTTTCAGGAAAGCCTATTGTAAACGAGATATCTAAGCCAGTTACTCTAGAAGTAGGTCCATTGTCCCGCACTACTGATCTGTTACTTACAAAGTCGTGTCCAGAAAATCTGTTAGGCATTAAAACACTGAAAGAATTAGGTGCAGTTATTTGCTGCTCCCCAGAGGGAATACGACTGTTCTTACGTGACTTCAAGGGTCACTATGTATTACGAGATTTTGATCCGAGATTGTCTAATGTTCCGCAGCATCTATGGGCGCAAGGTCCAACTGATGTAGGTTATATGCAAATCACACCCCATCGTGTGACTCTCAAACCAGGTGTAGTGTTACCACGAATCAGACAGTACAGATTGCCACCTGAGGCTGTAGCAGCCTTATCCAAAATTATTGACGAGCTCATCGCTCAAGGAGTAGTTGTAGAAACTGACTCCAATGTATGTAATTCTCCGATCATTCCAGTCATGAAACGTACTGATCCAAATGCACCCCCAGTATATCGATTAGTGATTGACCTTCGAGAACTTAATAAATGTATTATTCCCCAGTATCCAGTTGTCCCAGATATCTCTTCCCTATTGACAGCCATTGATTCCGAAGCCTCATTTTTTACAGTCATAGACCTCAACAACGCGTTTTTCAGTGTCCCCATTCATCCAGACAGCCAGTTTCTTTTCGGATTTTGTTTAAATGGAAGGAGCTATATGTTCACACGAGCTCCTCAAGGTTTCACAGAAAGTCCTAGTATTTACAGTCAAGCACTTAAGAGACAACTAGACAACATTCACATGCCAACTGACACTGCCCTGCTCCAGTATGTCGATGATCTACTGATCACAGCCCGTTCTGAACGTGCTTGCGAGCGAGCCTCTCTTACAGTCTTGTACTTCTTAGCAGAGATGGGGCACAAGGTGTCCCCTTCGAAGCTTCAATTCTGTGCCCAGCAAGTGATCTACTTAGGCCACTTACTGTCCAAGTGGGGTAGGCAGTTGACACCCGACCGTATCCAGTTAATAGCGAGTCTTCCTCAGCCCAAGACACAGAAGGAGGTACGTGCTTTTATCGGCCTTACTTCTTATTGTAGACAATGGATTCCTCAGTATGCATTTCTAGCTAAGCCACTGATACAGTTAACGACACAGGAGGCAGCCCTATCGACTGTCCTCCCTTGGACATCTGAACATACACTTAGTTTCAATGAGTTAAAGAAAGCTTTATGCCAAGCTCCTGTTCTAGCTACACCGAACTACAGTAAGCCTTTTACACTTTTCGTCACTGAACGGGAAGGTACAGCATTATCTGTTCTCACACAAGATCAAGCAGGACAATACAAGCCCTGTGCTTATTTTTCGAGCACATTAGATCCTGTAGCCCAGGCTCTGCCTGCGTGCCTCAAGTCAGTTGCAGCCACAGCTCTAGCTATCAGACAAAGTGATTCCATAGTATTAGGACATTCCTTGACAGTACAAGTTCCACACTCCGTGGAAGTTCTTTTAAACCGAACCCAGACTCAGCACTTGACAATTGCACGTTTAACAGGTTATGAATTGACACTGTTCCAGCCACACATAGAAATCAGACGCTGCAACGTTCTAAATCCTGCTACACTGTTACCATCAGTTAATTCGAATCCTGCCACACACGACTGTGTGGAAGTAGTTAACATTATGACAAAACCAAGACAAGATCTGACAGATATTCCATTACCAGATCCCGACCTGACACTTTATGTGGATGGTTCATGTATGAGAACAAGTACAGGAGAACTAGTAGCCGCGTATGCAGTGACTACTGACACTGAAGTTATAGAAACACACCGTATTGACACCCTGTCTGCTCAAGCAGCAGAGCTAGTTGCTCTGACACAAGCCTGCATACACGCTAAGAACCTGAAAGTTAATGTTTACACAGATTCACGCTACGCATTTGGAGTTGTACACGACTTTGGAGTGCTCTGGCAGGAGAGAGGTTTTATGACTTCTCATGGAACCAAGATTCAGCATGGTCTCCTTATTCAGGCTCTGTTAGATGCCATACACTTACCGACATCTATTGCTATCATGAAGTGCAAAGCACATACGAAAGTTACTGACATTATTTCCCAAGGTAATGATCTAGCAGATCGCACAGCCAAGCTTACAGCACAGACTCCAGACATTCCAGTTAATCCGACACAGACACATACTCCAGATCCGACTACCTGTATGACAGTTAAGGACCCTACTCAAGATGTCATAGATATTCAGTTATATGCTACTCCCGATGAAATCAAGAAATGGTCCGAACAAGGAGGGGTCCAGACAGATCAGGGATGGGTAACGAAGGGTAGAGCCACATGGTTTCTCCCCGACTCTATGGTTCAAGTCATTATCAATACCGCACATAGTCCAGCACATTTAGGAGAAAAAGCTATGTTAGACAGTATCCAGAACATTTGGTTCAACAAGCATTTACGAGCTGCAGCCAAACAGAAAGTCCGTACCTGTATGATATGTTGTCAGTTTAATCCAGGTAAAAGTGTCCCGGTGGAACAAGGTGGATTCCAGCCCCCTGACCACCCTTTTGAAGTCCTCCAGATGGATTATATTCAGATGGAGCGATGTCGAGGTTTCAAGTATGTCCTTGTAGTTGTATGCGCTTTGTCCAGGTGGACAGAAGCATATCCAGTCCCAGATTACACAGCCACGACCACTGCCAAACAGTTGGTTCGTGAATTCTTCCCCCGTTATGGACTCCCTAGAGTCGTATATTCTGATAACGGCCAGCCATTCTCATCCGAGTTGATGAAACATGTTTCCCTTTTGTTAGGGTACCAGTGGAAGTTCCATTGTGTACGCCACCCTGAAGCAGCTGGTCTAGTAGAGAGACATAATCAGACCCTGAAAATCCGTATTGGCAAGATTTGTAAAGAGAAAGGTGTGGACTGGCTAGTAGCTCTGCCAGTCGCTTTATTTTATATGCGCATGGTCGCACACTCCAGATCAGGTCTGTCCCCGTATGAAGTCGTATTCGGCCGCCCCCCTAACATGTGGGGTACACCTAGACCTCGAAGTATTACCGATGTTTCAAGTAATATGCTGACAGATTACCTAGCTTCCTTGATTCTGCCCTCAACTCTTGTCGTTCACAGGTTGCTGCCGCATTTCCAGACAATACCGAGGTGGCACCGCATGACATCGTTCCCGGATGCATGGTTCTCGTGAGGAACTTTGATCGTTCAAGTCCGCTGGAGCCCCGCTGGAAGGAACCCCGACAGGTCCTCCTGGCCACCCGTACTGCCGTCAAGCTGGAAGGCAGGAAGGGCTGGGTCCACCTGTCACATGTGAAAAGATTTTTTGGATTGAAGCCTGTTTCAAAGAACATTTCCGAGGATCTTAAAGACTGCCAAAATACTATTCTTAAGGACTGTCCCGCAAAAGACAATGATATTGAACCCCCCCCGTTAGAGAAAACTCCGCAACAGGAGTATAAGCTCAAATTAAGGTCTAGTAAAATAAGTCAGCCAGTTTGATTGTCTAAGTCCTCCCCTAGGTGAAACGGTTAGACCGGTTTCTGACATGTATATAATAGACCCCCATAGTGAGAGAGTTAGTCAAAACTCAATCCGATGTATCGTTTTTTTAAGTTTCATATTGTTTTTCAGCCTCATGACTACCTGCACCAGTTATGCTTTTTATTTGTGTTTTCCAGTTTCTCATGTAAATAAGTCTGCTAATGCTACAGTAGAGCACACGTTTAGTGATCTGCCTCCTCATGAACTCTCTTATCGTCTCGCTATGCGAAATAATTCTTTTATCCGCATGTTACATTATTCACACCAGACCAGCAATGCCACTAATTGTTGGGTGTGTGGTCGACTCCCCCCTTTCCAGACACCGAAGGGAGTTCTGCCACTCTTTCCTTATCCATTTTCACATAATGGTTCGTGTGGAGCATGGTCCACGTTAACGTCATCCTCAACAGATATGTCTTTTCTTAACAGTACATGTTTTCCAGACAAGCAAGGTCTTCCCCACAGAACAGGGTTAGATCTAGAAAATGAAGTTTATAATTTAGGTAATTATTCTTCGAATTTCATGGTCCTGAATGTTCAGTCTGATACTACTCCAGACTTACCTGCTATGTCAGTACTACCAGTTAAAGGCGAATTATGTGTCCGAAAGAATGGTTCCGTACATGTAGGCCATAGTGATTGTACTACTATCGTCAAGTATAGTGACAGTGGGAAATCTATTTTCAAAGCTTCACGTCATTCTTATTTTGTTTGTGGCCAGACCGCATATGTTCGTCTGCCCCTCGATTGGGAGGGAACCTGTTACATTGCCTTCCTACTGCCACCAGTTTTTCTAGCCCCACCTGACTATCATAGGAATTCCCACCTAGTACATACTAGACACAAGAGAGACCTCCCGATTGTCGATTATACTGAAACTGCTCTAGAACAATACATAGATATCAATAAAGGTGTCTTCCCTTATTTAGGTACAGTCGTGAATAGTAAACTGATACGTAGATTAACCAGAACACTCGAAGCAGTAGTGATTGAGACTACTTCTGCTCTAGGTAATTTAACCGAAGAACAATCCTTTATGAGAATTGTCGTGCTCCAGAATCGTCTCGTCCTTGACGTCATACTGGCCGATAGGGGCGGGGCATGTAGAGTCATCGGATCTAGTTGCTGCATTTTCATTCCTAATAACGCGCCGTCTGTTTATTCAGCTATAACCAGACTCCATAAAATTGCCCATATGTTACACCAAGATCCAGGCACCGGGACATGGTCCGGTTGGTTCTGGAATATAATTTCCGCCTGGGGATGGAAAGTATTGTCATTTCTGGGTATTGCAGTAGCGATCATATTCAGTTGCTGCCTCTGTATACAATGTGGCCCTGCGATTTGCGGCATTTGTGCTACCTCTTGTATTCCTAGTCCCAAGTCCCGTTCTAAATCCCGTTCCAAGAAAATTCGAGACGAGCAAATGATACTGTATGAAATGATAGATGGTATCATGAATATTGATGTTTCCTGATGGAAACGTAGTGACAAGGAGGGAATGTGGAAAAGTAAATTTTGCCATGTTCTGTGTCCCTACGTGTCCTCCATCTTATGTTATGTGTGCATGATTAATATGCATATGTATTCCCCATGTTCGATTAAAGACGCAATTACAGTTGTGTCCATCCCTAGTATGCCAGTTTCCAGTTCTCGTGAAAGCTACGAGTATTAGGCCTATGTAAAGTTACGTTGCCACGTTTCCCAGTGTGCACGTTATTTCATTGTAAAGTCCCTGTTTCTAGGCCTCAAAAGGGCCTGGACACCAGATTCAGCTCCTGTCTCCTGAACCCTCGCTGAGGAGCGATACAGCCCCCACCTGTGTTCCTGACCCTTCACTTACTTCCTGCCTCACAGTGCCCGGCTCGGCCTGGCTCTGCCTACGAGTCTGCCAAGAGTATGTTATGATTCTAGTTATCAGTCCAGCCCTCCTTCTCTGCATTCCTAAACTACTGAATCGCATCAATAGTTTCCGTCATTGTCTAGCCTTTACGTCTCCATGTAAGAGAAATACTGCATTTAATGGTCATTTCATATTCTTCATCACGCACTACATGTAGAATAATGCATGCTCCAGTCTTAGAGTCCGTTAGCCTCTCCCCTCCTGACTCTTAGTTTATATCAACATGTCCTCTAAACATCAGATACTAGATAGGGTTTAGGTACATGTCGCCCTGACTCTCCAGACTTCAGTCTCTGCTCCTAGCACAGAGTTCATAGCCCCCAGCTTCTCCTAGTAACACGTCATTGTCAGTTTACGCGCACCATTAGGTTAGAGGTCCCGGCTCCTTAGGTAGCCCCCTCCATGTTTCCGCCACATTTATGACATATTCTGTTACGTTTACATCACATGTCTATGTACACGCCTCTTGTTACACCTACTTTCACCCTTATCTTTCGCGACTGCTATTGACCACACCCACTGCTCCGCCTACTGTATTCTTTGTAATGCAACTATTTTAGTATATATGCTTGTGTACTGTTATTAAATGTTACGCCGATCCTGATCCAGCCCCCGGCAGCGCTGCCATCCCATTCCTGTGCAGGTTGTCCTGTTCCTGTCCTTTATGCTGTATTAAACCTGCAAACTCCTACTACCTCGAATCTTGACTCTTATTTATTGAGCTATCTGTTATTACTATGTCCAGTAAAACCTAGATCCGGTATTATTTATTTATATACCACAGAGTGGCAGGGTTTAAAATGTTACATCGGGTGATGACTATATTTGCAGCACCCATGAGAATCCTCTCATATTTAGTCAGTCGACTAGGGGTGGGATACTGAGTTTTTGTACGAGTCAATAGGATCACAACTGCATGTGGAACATACACAGTTACAGGATGTCCCATAATAATTGACTCACTTTGTTCTAAACTGGTGCAAGTTGCAGCTACTGCTTTTAGACATCCAGGTAGTCCAGCAGCCACTGGATCCAAAGTGGCAGAAAAATATGCCACAGGCCTTCTGGTCAAACCATGCTCCTGAGTCAGGACGGACAATGCACAATTGTCACGAGTGTCACAGAATAAGCCAAACTCTTTGGAGTAGTCAGGCATTCCCAGAGCAAGGGCTGTACACAGGCAATTTCGCAACTGTGTGAAAGCTGTTAAGCTCTCGTCATTCCATTCAACTGGGTCCTTTGCTCCTTTCTTTGTCATTTGTATCAAAGGCTTTGCAAGGACTGCGAATCCCACAATCCATTGCCTGCAGCAACCTACAACTCCGAGGAACATTCTGATTTCTTTCTGAGTACGGGGTAACTGCATATTCTGAATTATTCGGACTCTCTCTGAGGTGACTTTTCTGATACCTTTTTCTATCTGGTGTCCCAGATATTTCACTGATTTCGAACAGAACTGTAATTGCTCAGGGGCCACTTTATGTCCCTTTTCACTCAGATGATTCAGTAGGGCAATGGTGTCAACCACGCAATCCCTATGGCTTTTAGACGCCACCAATAGGTCGTCAATGTACTGTACCAAAACAGATTTTCCAGGTAAGACTAAAGTCTCAAGGCATTTTTTCAAGATCTGATTAAAGATAGAGGGGCTTTCTGTGTACCCCTGGGGGACCCTGTTCCAGACATACACGTTACTGTTGAAAGCAAATGAGAAAAGAAATTTGCTGTCTGGATGCAATGGGATCGAAAAGAAAGCATGACATAGGTCTATCACAGTGAACCATTCAGCATCCCAGGGGATCTGATACAGAATCACTGCTGGGTTCGGGACAATAGGGCAGCAAGGGACCACTATCTTGTTTACCTTTCTCAGGTCCTGCACTACTCTGTACTTGCCATTAGGCTTTTTGATGCCCATAATGGGTGAGTTGCACGGGCTACTCATTACTTCCTGTATGATGTTTGCTTCTAGCAATTTCTGTATTTCAATGGCAACACCTGTTCTCACTTCTGCACTCATTCTGTAAGGCTTGGTGTTGGGGTATACTGCATTTTCCCTCATAGCTATTTGTATGGGGTCTATGTTTTTCATTAATCCCACATCTTTTCCTGTAAAGTCCCACACTTCTTGTTTCACTGTCTGCTGGAGTTCTTCAGGTAAGTCCTGTATAGTCATTCGTTTTATTTCTGAGTCAGGTCTAATTAACATTAACTTGTAGATACCGTCTTCATCAGGGGTTTGAATTTCGACGCCCTTTGGTGTGCAAAAGATGGTACAATTCATTTTGCACAGCAAATCACGTCCCAGTAAATTTACCGGACTGGTATCGCAGACAACAAATCTGTGCATTTGTTTAAAATTTCCAATTGAGATCTCCATGGGCTCGGTAACAGGTGTACTAATCAATTGATTAGATACTCCTACTACTTGGATTGCTTCTCCCGAGAGGGGTAGGTTTGGAACGTCCACTGTTCTCACAGTAGAACGGGTAGCACCAGTGTCCAATAGAAAGGTGACATCATTTCCATCAACCTTTCCTTCAATGTATGGCCCTGACTGGTCTACCGGCAAAGAGGCGCCAAGTACGCACTCTTCGTCCTCCCCTCTCAGGCCCCGTCAGTACTGGTCATCACAGAAAAAGGTGTAGTTCAACAAATATTGCGAAGTTGCTGTATTTCTATCCTCATTGCCTCCCCAGATTTCTACATCATCACCCTGTGGTGACTTCCCTTTAAAAATAGGTTTTGGCGCTCGGGGCACTTGAATCGTTTTTACCTGCTGCTGGGTCTTTCTTTGTTTTTCATTCCGCGTCTGTGGAATTAAATCAGGTGTTTGGGCATTATCAGACTGTAAATAGGGACACTCGTCTCTCCAATGTCCAATTTCTCCGCACTGATGGCAGGGAATTTTTTTTTCGCTTCCTCTCTACTCATTTTAGCTCGGGGGTTTCCTCCACCCCCACCCCCAGGGCCTTGGTTCTGAGTAGTTTTGTTCAACTTACTCAATTGCTTTTCCTGCTGTTCTGCGAGCTTTACTTGAGCCCACATCACCTTCTCCTTCAGGGCCTTTTTCTTTTCTGCCATTTCGTCCTCACAGTACTTTGCGTACCGTAGGACTTCATCCATCTTTTTGGTATGCCAACAGATTTTATTATCCTTTATCCACTGACAAATTTCGGGTCTTAAACCGTTTACAAACCTGTAAATGAAGTGGGTCATGTCCTTCATCTCGATGTTATCTATACCACTGTATGTTTTAAATACCTGCAACAGCCTTTCATAAAAGGAATGCACAGTCTCGTCCCTTTCCTGCGTGGTTCTATCTATCTTGGTCCAATCAGTTTCCTTTGCAGGTACTTTTATTTTCAAATGTTGAATTACTTGTTCATACTTCCTTCGATGGTTCCCCTGTTTTTTCATCTCTTGGGTATTCCTCACTAGGCCAGGCTATGGCGATTTTACACTCAGTCCACAGATCTACAGGGACCACTATGTCGAAGAACCCATCCAGGTCTTTCCATAGGCATTTCTGCACTTTTACGAATCTTTCTACCTGCCGGTACCAATCGACTGGCTTTTCTCGTAATTTTGGGAAGTCATTGGTAAAGGACACAATATCCTGCCGGGACCATGGAACGTGTACATATTTTCCACCTCGCACTTCGCGCATAGGGCATAACTGCTCTGGTTTTCTGCTTCCTTTAGGACAAATTCGGGAGTTACTTGCTTAGACCTGGCCTCATCTTTCTTTTGGGCCCACCTGGCTTTCCACCTTTCTACATCTCCCCATTTCTGTAACACTGTCAATAATTCCTTGACCTGCGCCTTTTTCCCTGACACATTCAGGTTTTCCAAATCTTTGTCTGAAAATTCTGCTCTGTATGGTTTCTGCAAGGGTTTCGATTTTGAAATGTCTATTCCCATACTAGCAGCAGTATCTGTCAATTTTTCATGAAGTACTCGGACATTGCGGGTAAGACTTTTGCACATAAACAACAGCTCTTCTTCAGAGTAGGTATTTAATCGGTCTAATCCTACGTTTCCTGCCATTAATTCTTCTATTTCTACTCTCAGTTTATAGAGGTCTAAAGGCTTCGTTTGCGAAGTTTGTTTCTCTAATTCTTGACTCCATCTTTCAATTTCCTCAGGTGTAACCAAAGTGACACTCCTAGTACCTGAAGTCGATTCCATTTGAATCTCCCTCGCATTGAAAGGATTATGTCTTTTCTGCATTCTTTTCCCTGTATTTCTAATGGGCAGATCCATTAGTGAGACTTCGGATTCACACTCACTCGTCTGTTCATCTACAATTAAGGGTTCTGGTCTGGGCTGCGCTATGACGGGAGTAATGACTTGAGGTTTTGGACTTTCATGCCGATCCCCGTACAATGGAACCACGGGTCCGATTGTTACTGGGATTGTTAATGCTTCAGGACTGGTATTTAACTGGGCCATTTTCTGAATGATCTCAGCTCTCTGTTTTGCTAGAACCTCCCGCTCCTTTTCTTCCAGTAATCTCTCTATGGATTTGTCATGTAACACCTGCGGGGTCAGTGTGGGAGCATAACTTGGGGCAGTGGGATGAGTCTCACTAGGTCCTTCACCATAATTTGGTCTTGGGAACAAACTTCCCGTACCTAGGGATCTTCGTTCCTCCTCATACTGTGGCTGTAATAACGGCATTCCTGAACTTGAGGGTCTCATCTCGCCTCCGTAGGGAGGTCGAGAACAAAAATCTCCTTCACGGGAATATCCTGTCTCCCCACTAGCTGACATTCTGGGGTAAATGTTTCTGGTATCTACTGGTCCTAAACTCTCAATATAGGGAGGAATTTGGAACCCCCCTCCTACGCTTGCGGACCTGATCTCTTCTTGTGGTGGAGGTCTTCGGGAAATATCTCCCGCACTTGAAGGTCGGTGTCCTTCATTAGAAGGAGGCGGACTTCTCATACACATGTCATCTAATAATTCATCATCCGACTCTCCGATGGGTACCCAATGTTTAGATTTTTCCAACCGTTTCTTCCCCCCAGAAGGATCATCTGCTGGCATCATGGGAAACAATCCTTCCACTATCATGTTCTGCCTCCACTGTTTCATCTTTTTGGCTCGGGCTTCCTGCTTCAATTTTGGATAAAATTTAGTTAACCCTTTATCCATTCGGGGCTTATCCCTTTCAAAAGCCTCGATTTCCCATTCCTCTAGTTCTTCATACTGCGTTAACCTAGGTCTGGGATGTAAGTCATTCATTCGGGTTCTAAGATTGAATAGAATCCTACTGTTAAATGTTCCATCTAACGGAAAAGCCAATACTCCGTCATCTTTTGTGTATTCCACCCAATTCTCCAACCATACACATGTGTTGTACCCTTTATCGAACATCATGAAAGATGCGGGAGTGTTGGGTTGCGGTATGACAACCCCTTCTCTAGTTTTAATCGGCTTGTCCTTTTTGAAATAATTCTTCACTTTGTTTACAAGAGACACTTTTCTCTTAGTTCCGTATATAATGTCGTTTTTAACGCCTTTGCACTGATCGTCCGCAAATCCCATATGCCGTGGATCAGGTCTGGTATGCGGTCTATACGAATGCCACATACGATTTTTACGAGTGATTTGTTTACAAATCACTTCCAATCCGAGTGCGTCTTTTATTTTCGTGCGACCAATGAAATGCACGAGTTCAAATATTTCGACCAATGGGTGCGCGGCCCTTTCGCGAGACAGTTCCCACGCTCCGGCGCTCGCCCCTCCTTTACAATTCCAGCTCCGCTACCAACCCGCTGTGTCTACCAATCCCAGCGCGGCACGGAGTGACGTCAGAGCAGCTTCGCGACTGACTCCCTCCTTCACAAGGTAACGGAAACTTTCTTTCTTTCTAAAGTGTTCAATGCTAGGTTATTTAACAACGAATACACATTCGCCACTGTGCTCAAGTGTCTAGACAGGAAAGAATTTTTTTCACTGCAAGTAAACTACTTCCATTTACTTTTCACTCACTACGAGTAGATCTCTTCTGCCTACCCTTCACTCTAGCATTGGAGAACCTGTTACTTCCCTAGACTCATCCACCTTTCCGGGATATATCCAAGTCTAAAGTTTCACCAGCGAGCCCTTTTGCTTTCACTCAAGCTCCGATGAACCTGCTACTCTTCCGGTGTGACCCTCACTAGGTTATGCCACAGTAGGAATTTTGCCAATGAACCTCGTTACTAACATTTATTCAATCATACATTCAGAAAAACCCTAGTTAGTGCTTCCAGTTCTGCCTAACCTGCACCAACTTTCCTTAGAGCAAATGACCTCAAAGCAAGTGGATTCTATTCACCACTCGCTATTCAATTCCCCGGGGATTTCCGACAACATAGAAAGCGTTTTACATACGAATGGATTAGTACATATAACAGTATAATAACAAAAATAACAATTTTAAAACATTTCATAATTTTTCAAAGTAAACGATTTTCAAGTGAGTGATCAATTCTCTTGAAGCGTCTACTCTTATAGCAGCATCCGACTTAGTTAAACTAACTAGTCCTACCTAACCTTTAGCTATTCCCTAACCATCCTCGATGCTACCAGAAAATTACTGCTAGAGATCGCGGGTCACCCGACCAATAATTTCGCCACTTCTGGCTTCGGGTCCATATACTTTACTTTATCATATACATTGATCAGATGACCACACAATCCACTACCAATAATTGTGAGTTCCCTTTCGATGACTTCCAGTGTACCCAACTTACCATCCACCGTTATGGGTACCTATGACCACGATGGGTAAGGGAGCTAGCTGTAAAAGGAAAGGCAGCAAAATACAAACCCAACTTTTTGTACTTTATTTCATGAAATGACCACAGACAACTGAGAAGTTTTAAAAGTTTATCTTAGATTTCAGATTCTGCAATCATACAGTTTATAGTAATGAGGCAATCTATAATCAGAATAACGAAGAGCACATAACCATATAGGAAGAGTATACAGGTAACCATCTAACCCTATAATGAGGGAATTCAGAAATAACGGAAATGAAATTCGAGAGAGGGTACTCAATGATAGGAATTTTATGCACGTTTTAGGATTTTATCATTAGGTCATATTTCGAGAGAAAAGACACTGGGAAACCTATACATCTATTGAAGGGTAGAAAATTTGCAACATGCTATAATTCTAACGTTATTACTTCAATTCAGTATTTAGGAGAAAATTGTAAAACATATTTAATTCATAAACAGTATGGAAAGATTTATACTAAAAAGGCAGGGGAACATAGGAACATGCTATGAAATGCAAACTGTAAATGACTTTAATGAGATGCAATGATTTGCAGAGAAAAGCATGGAAAATTAACATATGCAAAGGGTATGTCTTTATTGAAGCAAAGACAGAAAAATAGGAAGGTGCAGTTTTAAGAACTCAGAGCGATATTTACCTAGACTGGTGTGAAAACCAACCCTGGCCACGGGTCAGTTAAGGACAAGAAAAACCCTCAAGGAAAGATAACCCTCAGTGGGACAGCAGGTGCAGAATGGACACCCCAGGACAGGACAGGAAACCCAGATTAGGATCAGGACAGGACCACCAGGATACGACCAGCACCCGCAGTTCGGAAGCAATGCCTGCGTTCCACCCTCTCTGCAGCTATCGATCAGAACCCCGATTGGGTCAGCGAACTCCCAGCAAGAGTGCTCCGCCAGCACTTAAGGTTTAGTAAAACCTTAGTCTATGGTCAAATTCGGACACAGAGCTCCGCAGCACCTCTGTATCAAGTCACCTATTGAGTGCGTTGGGTCAGTGACAGGTCAGCTATTCAGACAAGTCGGACAATTTCTCTAGCTAAACCTAGGCTAGATATACTGTTTTGGGACAGGGTACCACCCCCCAAATGTTGCAAAGTATCAGAATCCCCAATTTGGATTGGTCCTAAGGTAGGATTTGGTTAACACACCAATCAGAACAGACTATTCTAAGGCCTACTTTGCATCCTAAGGTGCCGCCTAGCAAGATTTTGGGTTCCCACGAGAAGTCGCAGGGAATACAATGGAAAGATATACAATGTATTCAAATAGGGTACAAGTTAGGCTTTCTCGCTGGGTGAAGGTGCATCTTCCCATGCAGGCTCTGGCATCAACCTTCTTTGGCTTGGTTTCAATGCCATCGCACCATCGACTGATTCGGCGCAGTAGTGCCCTCCAAGATGGACTCCCCAGCCCCATCACCCCTCAATGCCGAGGATACAGTAAGTAAGGATAGGTAAGCGAAAACAAATTAGTACATAGAAATAAACGAAGGCATTATATGTCATATTTTCGTACTTCACGTTTATCATCATAAAATTATACTATGCAATTTAAATATTAGTGCAATATATAACGACACGAGAGCAACAGCACAAGCTTCACCACGTTAATACAGGGAAATGCCATCTTGTGGCTATTACGCATGCGCACCCTTTCCCTCCAAAACTATCTCTACGTGTAGTCACGTGAGTGTGACTGACGCATGCGCAGAAGAGGAAAGTCAAGCAGCGGCCATGTTAGGAACAAGAATTAATCGTATTAGTAAAACACATAAGCAAGCATCTCTATGATACCCACGCACATACAAAATACATAAAATTAGTAAAACAAACAACTGAAGTTACGAGATTATAATAGATTTTCGAGGTTCTTGACTCGAGCAAGTCGCGATGTGAAATCTTGCTCTATCAGTGGCACATTGTGATAGTCTTAAGGAATTAAGGGGCTTATTTAAAGTATTGAGGAATGCTTTTAATGTGAACAAAATTGTAGTATTAAAAGGTGCCTAGCGCAATGTCGGATTGTATCCTTGATCTTTTAAATAATGTTTAAGGTGCTATGGTATGGTGCTTAATGTTCAATAAATCAATCAGTTGAATTGTATACGCACTACTCACCCGTGAGGGTCTCAAGGCACTGAGGGGGGGAGGTCCGCAGATCTGCTTAGCCGAAGAGCCAGGTCTTGCTATGTAATGTTAATAATGTTAGAGGTCTTGAGGGGAGAGGTGGTTGTAATTTTAAGTTTTTAAACTGTGCTTAGCACAAGGGGCCCTGTATTTAACATGAATAAAGGAGGGTTTTTGAGGGGGCACAGGGCTGCAACCAAAAGGTTTTAAGGAGTGTATAACTCCATGAAGGTATGCATTTAATGTCAATAATGCTGGTGGTTTTAAGGCCTATGTATGTCTTATGTCTTAAGGTTTTTAAAGTACATTTTACACCTTGTGTGCATGTATTTAAGATGCTTAATGCTGATGGGTTTTGGGTGGTTGTAACCTTAAGGATTTCAGCACATAGAAAGTTTCCATGGTGTGTGTGTGGTTTTGTAAGGGGGTCAGAGTATTAAAATATACAAAGTTTTCACAAAAAAAATGCTGGTATGTACTTATCCCCAATGGTATGTCCTGGGGCTCGGATGGGTTCAAGGGCTGCTGTGAGTGACATACGCTGCTCCAAGTTGTGGCAGGATCATCTAAGGCAGTTGTTGGGTCCCTATGATTTTAAGCAGTCCCCGGAGCCCATTGCTATTTTTAGAGATGGGTTCCGATGGGGGCTGTTCTTGGTCTGTTTTCACCCTCAGAGCCCTCTCCCAACACGCTGGGGCTCTGCGGGCTGTGTCCCAAAATGGGGCATGGTCCTAGCATTGGCCAGAGGTCCAAAGTTTACCCTGTAGCCCCCAGAGTCCTCTGAGGTCCAGAGAGGGGCTCTGGTGACGTCAGCCGCATGGTCAAGCATGGGACCTAAGGCCTGAGGCCTGAGGCAAATTTGAGCACTTACACAGACATACTCTGATGAAGGCACAGTAAGTTAAAAAATGTGGCTTTGCAATGAGGTCCCTTTGGGAGCATAAGTGGTTAGATATGCTAACATGCGATACGGAACTCTGCTCTTTCCTTAAGAGGTTTGATTTACCAGAGCCTCTGGAGCCCCCTGATGCCTTATTTGGGAAATGTACAAACGCTATAGAGCTGTATAGGCCCACTGGTGAGGTTGAGAAAATACACTACTACGATTTCACTAGTTTGTACTAACCCTGGGCAAAGTTCACGTAGCCGCGCTGCATGAGGCTACGCGAAGTTGCACAAAAACTCCGCGCCGCTAGGTGTAGCTACGCGGGCATGAGGAAGTGCTTGTTTCCGTATGCTCGCGTATGCTCGTGAACTGTTATTGAAGTTCAGCAACGCGGATGACATGTTCGGGGGAAATATCGCACAAACTTCACCACGCGGTCGCCAATGGGCACGGCCATCTTGTTTTCCTATCTTTTGCATGGTTCTGGGGCCTGTATTTCAACCACTCTACAATCTTTTCAATCTTTTGTTTTTCACACTGTTTTCCTGAACTTTTTCATTTATTATCTATCCCTCTCTGTCCCTAAGCCTATATTTTGTGTTTTATTTCTACTTTTACTACATTCTTTTTACTTTTCTACTGTTTTATATTACTTACTACTTTACTCCACTACTTCTTCCCCAAACTTTACTTTTTCCTGTAAAATTTTCTTTTCCGCCCCATGCCCACCCCAGAACCATGGCTAAGGGAAAGGGTACCGGCTCCAAGGGCAAGGTGCCTACACCAAAGAGCCGCCTGCCTTGCTGCAGACTGCGCCCGCCTTGGATGCAGGCCTGCTCCCTTTTCTGCAAGGTGGAGGTGGCCGCCCTTGTTTTTTTTGGACAGCGCCACCTCCCCTTGACCTTGGCAGCAGGCAGCAGGCCTGGCTCCAGGTACCCTACCCAGGAGCATCACCGCCAGTGGGCAAGGGCTCGCCGGGCAGTGTTTCGCTGCTCTGGGGTCTGGCACACCCATAATCAGTTGACCCACCGGTGGTCAGACTTCTTGGACTGGGAGCAAGACCTGCTGGACCTGCTATGTGTCGAGGTCATGGGGCTTGGTGAGTAGCTAATACTAGTAGTATTGTGTGTTCTCTAGACTGTGTTACTGTTATTGCGCATATCATTTTTTTCCGAATAGCTAGAATGCTGCTGCTTACATTGCAGGTAAATTAAGTTTAAAAATCTTCCTTGATTGTTATTCTTCTAGACACAGGTGCTCGGAGCTACTAATCTTACTTGTTGTTTGCACCTTTGTGCTCACTTGGACTGATTATGTAAGAGTTTACTTTAGAGAACTTAAGTTAGGTAATGCTAGAGAGACTCTAGTCCTTCCTTTGTCCTCCTGTCACTAAGATAGTGGTGGAAAGGAAGTTTAGGTACTTAGTATTATTTGGTAATTTTTACGCGGTCTGCGTGACGCATCCTCTGTTACACCACGTGCTGTTGAGTGCTGCTTACTCCAGTCCTTAGTAGAACCTTTTGTAGTTTGTTTTGTGAGGGAGTAATAGGTTTAGCAGAACATCAGCAACAAGCAACCAACCAACAATTTGGTGTATGCGAGTGTCCTCCATCTATACAGGACTAAAATAAATGTAAATGCAGACTTAATGGACAATTGGCTCATCTGAATAGGTGGGCTAGGTCAGGTGGTACTTAGGCGTAGTATTCTGGAATCAGAATGGAACACTGGATTAGTGTTCATAAATAATAACTAGTTGGTCCGAGAATCCCGCGATACTACCAGTCGATCAGATTAGATAGGTCAATTTTATTGCAATTGTTGTTTCCAAAAATGTTTTTTAGAGCGTTTTAAAAAATATTTCATTTGTTCCACACCAATCAATGTTTGTCTCTTTCATTAATATATCTTACAAGATCAGCACCCAGGGGCAAGAAGACGGGGTCGGTGACGGTGGGGCAGCTGGAGAACGCCAGGACCAGGACCGCTACTCTACCAAGGGCTCTACTGCTGGTCCCAGTAAGTCTTCCTGTTGTTAAAAATAATCATTATATTTCCCTAACTTTTTCTGTACCTTATTTTTTCCAACCTATCATTTTCATTTCCTAATTCTATTTTTTACCAAATCTTCTTCGATCTAGACTATCTGTTTCTAAATCTTAAGAGGCTTTTCGACAATTCCCACCAACAAATTGCCCAACCAGATATTTAGCTATTTTTTATAAGATAGGACATATCACTACTAGTATTGTCTACTCTACTCTAGCACCTGATTTGTAGTGGTGTATGTGGTATATGTATGTATTTTAACTTTTTTTTAAATCTTGCTAGTGAAAAATAGGAGGAGGTGTATATGGCATCTAAAAAATGTGTAATATTGTTTCTAGGCATATCGACCACAACCACCAGTGCCGAGGCCAGCGGCGGGGCAGGTGATACGAGTGAGGCGGGAGCAGTGGATGCAGCAGGTGCCACAGTGGTGGGTGAGCCTGCAGCAGTGGCGAACGGTGGTAAGTTATTCTTATATTCCTTACTTATTGACAATAGTTACATACTCGCTGCAAGGGTGTTGTGTAAGTTGAGAGAGACTTTTGGGGTCATTAGGATGACGGGCGGACTTAGTCCGCCCGCCATCCAATGGGGGAAGGGACCGCCCGCCATAAGGGTGGGGGTCCCGTGGGGGGGTATTAGGATGTGCCCGCCACAGTGGCAGGTGCATCATGTATGTTTAACATTGTGGCGGGCGGCGCTCTGAGCAGCACCCGCCAAAATGCAAAAAATGTTTGTGATGCATTTGCTTACACAAAGCGCCATGCACCGCGTGGTGCCTGCCGCATTGTGTATGCAAATGCAGGGGGGTACCACAAGTACCCCCATGTGCACCCCCTACCTCGCCTTCACCATGGGGGCCTGCAGGGGGCCCCTAAAGTGAAGACCGCCTGCCTTTCTGTGGCAGCATTGCCGCCATGGAAAAGCAGCTCCCATAGCCCATGCTAATATGGCTGGCAGTGTCTGATAGACACCCCTACCATATGAACGCTTTTCCGCCCGGGCCGCAAGGAGACTGGGGCGGAAAAGCGGCGGACGGTCTTTCCGTCCGCCACGGACCCCCCAGCAGCCATACCAATATGGCAGGGGTCATTCCGGGACGGCCTGGCGGGGGCGAACCGCCCGCCATACTAATGGGCCCCTAAGTTGTTGTGAACAATGGTTGAAGAAGACGCCCTTTACTAAGCATTAGAGCAATAACATTAGCGGCAGGAGTAGTTGAGTAACTAATGGCCTCTTCTATCTGACTTCAACTAAGCTGTGAAAGTTTTATGGAGAAGACTAAGAGTCAGATCAGATGATGCCCTTGGTGGATAGGTTGAACAAAAAGAAAAGGAAGGATGGAAGGAGGAAGGACGGGCGAGATGTATTATATATGATTTGCAGAGAAGGATGCATGGGATGCATGCATAGGTGGCTGATAGGCAGGGCCGGACTGGGAACCAAAACCGGCCCTGGCAAAGTGCTCTGCCGCCCCCCCCTCGGGAGGGGGTTGGGGGTGCTGCCGAGCTCTTTGCCAGGGCCGGTTTTCACCCGATTTTGTTACAGGGCCGATTTTGCAGCTATGCTGCAAAAACGGCTCTGTAACAAAATCGGCCCCCAGGGGCCCAAAACCGGCCCCCACCCATGCGGCGCACCGGGGTATTGCTCGGTGCGCCGCTACGGCCAGTCCGGGCCTGCTGATAGGAATCAGAGGTAGTTGAGGGATGGGTGGAAGGTGAAAAAAAGATGCCTGCCTGAGTGGGTGAAACTATATGAGAGGATAGCAAGAATCATCCAGGGTGTTTCATAGGTCAAACTCAAAGGCAAGCAAGGAAGGAAGGATGCATGGGTGGGGGTTTAAAAAAATGTTTGTTGTTGGTGAAACAAACTAAGGTTTGTGAAGAGATTAAGAAGAATGGTAGACATGTTTATTTTGAATGGATGGATGCCTGGGTGGTATTCATCATAGATAGCATAGGTGGAGACAGTCACTGGGTGAAGAGTCTTTGAAGAGAATGTAAAAGAAAAAGAAACAGCGCCAGAGTAGCAAAGTCAAGGAGAATAGAAGTTGTATTTTCCGAATACTCCCTTGACTCATAGTAGTTTGCAAGCACAGCATATATATTGTGTAAGTATGTTGTTATCAAGCGCTTTCCTCCGACTCCGAGGCCCACTCCCTACCTATGTTAATTTATTTTTGACTGTGTGAGCCTGGCATGGGTGGCCTATTTGCTACATGGTTATACAATCAAACAAAACAAAGTACCTCATGTCGTCCCATATATAAGCAATGATCCTTTGGATCAGATATAATCTGCCTTGTTGTAGTACAGTAGTCAGGGCAGGGTGAAAGTGAAATTGAGCAGTTGCCCTTGATGTAACAGAGTATGGCCAGTGACACCCATAATAGAAAAATAAGAGGATTGTGTAGTTGTCAGCTTCCCCACATGCAGACAGTAGTAAATAAAATTAATGTGAGTCTGCGTCATGATGAGTATGTGTCTTGGGCGCAAGCTGACTGAGCTGGCATGCTGGCTACAACAAGGTTACTTAATTTAGCTAAACAAGAGAGAAGAAGAACAACAATGTACTCGAGTGAGTCCATAGTGGTAGTATAATGCCTGAAACTCCCAGAAGTGTTAGAAGCCAAGGATGTGGGAGGATAGATACCACAAATGTTATCATCATCATCATCATTTAACTTTATTTCGGTTTGTTAATGAACCATAAAAGTACATTGAAAATACAAAAACATTGTCAGTTCAACAAATGCACAGTTACATCTCAATTTGGGTATTTACAATAAATCTGTTATCGTGCGGTTTATAATATGACGATAAAACACTAAGACAATAAAATCCATGGAATAACAGTTTAAAACTCATTAAAAAAGCTAATTGTTGCTGAGACAGAGCAGTCTACTTAGAATAGTAGAATACTACAAACGAGTCAGTCTTCGTCTAATTAACCACATCGAAAACAAAAATTTGGAGATAGCAGTAACTATCAGTGCATTGGTATCAGTTTTTAAAATTCTAAAATAATCAATATAATTCCTGACTCCTAGGTTCACACATAACTGTATGATCCATTTTTTTCTGATAACAGAATAGACGGGACAAAACAAGATCACATGGATTAAGGATTCATTTGGATCATTGCAACCTGTACAAGGACGAGCTAAACCCAATTTCCATTTGTCAGTATAAGAATGGAGGGGTAATGTACCATATCTAAACTGTAAAAACAGTTTTTTTGCTAAGACAGGTTCTATAATGTCTAATTCTTTCTCAAAACTATAGACATTCTTAAAATCCAAAAAGCTGTTGGTGAGGCTAGAAGGTCTGGCTGTTCGAAGAACCTCTTCTAAATTAAAATGTTTTATAGACTCAGCCAGAGTTCTCTTCGAGATGGATTTACATGTGTCCTCCGGATTGGACCAGAGGTTCTCCATGCCAATCCTAGACGCCTGCCCCCTTATAAAAGATAGCCACTTTATCCTCCCTATCCCCGGGCGTGCCATCACGATCTTTAATTCTTCTCTATAGCACTCAAGCTCCGGGACACTCCACAATCTACGCCAGTAGAGAAGCGGGCGTGAGGCAATTACTTCAGCAATAGGCCTCAAGTTAGTATCCAACCTTAGTGGAACTAGGGGAGTGTTAGTGGGTAAGGAGAGCAGCTGTCTAATAAATTTGTTCTCGGTTATGCTAATCTCATTCGCTGAACAGTGGCCCCAGAGTTCCGCCCCGTAAAGTGTGGATGATCTGGTTTGGACCTTATATATTTCTAGGGGTACACTGACTAGCTTATGGACACAGGATTTCTGGACTTTAAGAATACCCCCCATAGACTGGGAAAGGGTTAAATTAGCCTTTGTCATTTGGGTTTCCCAACTCATTTTATCGTTTAAAGTCAGGCCAAGATAGGTGAAATTATTTACCCTTTCCAGGGCTCGTCCATCCATAGTTGGGCGAGGGCAATTAGTTGCAGTGCCATTAAACACCATGTACTTTGTTTTGTCTATATTGATTACCAAATTCCTGTCCCTACAGAACTTGGTAAACTGATCTAACACCCGCTGCATCCCCATAGATGTTTTTGAGAGCAGCAGGGTGTCGTCTGCAAACATGAGTGCAGGAAATTTACCTCCCGCTAAATTAGGGGCGTCACTATTTGGTACGCCAGTTAGGTCATCGACAAGGCCATTTAAAAAAAGGGAAAATAGCGTAGGGGCCAGTACACATCCCTGCCTAACTCCCTTCTCAATAGGAAAATATCTAGTTAGCTGGCCATCTTTGCCATAACGAACCTTTGCATAGGTTCCTGCGTGGAGTCTTTTAAATTGGAGACATAAATAGGGTGGAATCCCCATTGATGTTAGTATGCTCCAAAGTTGGTTTCTATCCACCATGTCAAATGCGGATTTGAGGTCCACAAATGTCAGGTAAAGACTCCCCCCTTCCATCACCACATGCTTCCAGTAAAGGACCTGGAGCCGTAGTAATTGATCGATGGTCGATGTTTTAGCACGGAACCCTGCTTGCAGGTGGGAGAGGATGTTATTCTCGCTAATCCAATCTTGCAAGCGTTGCAAAAGCAGTTTGGCATAGATCTTTTGAGTAACGTCAATAAGACTGATTGGTCTATAGTTTGACGGGGCCAACGGAGATCCCTTTTTATAAATCGGAATAATTTCGGCCCCCAGCCAAGTACTTGGCAGCTCTTGGCCGTCAAGAATAGCATTAAATATGACGGTCAAGTAGGGGACCCAAATCTTTGGCTCATCTCTGAAAAGATCACCAGGAATCTTATCCAGCCCCGGGGCCTTGTTACATTTTAACCCTTGGACTGCAAGTGTAACTTCCGAGGTAGTAAAGGGGGAGGGCGGGCATTGTAGGCCTGATCTCAAAGGCTTTATCGATATTGCATTATTAGAGGGAGTGGTGCTGGAATAGAGATCACCAAAGTAGGCACACCAGGCTTCCTCGGCAATGTTAGGATCGATCTTTACCTTCCCTTCTGGCTTCCCAGTGTGAACCAAATTCCAAAAGGTTCGAGCATCTTTCGCTATTAATGCCTTTTTAATAGCCTTCCATTTCTCTGTTTCCCATTCTGATTTTGCGTGAGAAAGGAGATTCTTATAAGCGTTCCTTGCAGCCGTTATGGTCGCTCTGTGGCCTGATTTGATGGCGGAAATAAGAGTGGTCTTCGCCTTCCTACAAACCTGATTGTACCAGGGATTTGTGCCACAGACTTGTTGGTTAATTTGTTTTGCCGGTTTGGAAAAACTAGCCGCTAGGGTCAACATTAAATCTTTGTGTAGAGTTAAAAATTTGACATCTTTATCAGGGTTATAGGCGTCTTCATACAGTATATTGAGGCGCTCTAGCTGGGGAATAATATTTTTATACAATAATGCCAGATTATCTGGCGATGACTTAATGGTAGACCATCGAATTTTTTTACCACCCTGGGTGATCCTAATGGCACTAGAGACCATATCAACTTCTTGGTGCTCTCCGTCGTGGTTGGGCACATCTAGTTCTGCTACCAAGGGGTTGTGGTCACTTTCAACACGATCAGATATGTGGAAGCACCGAACCAGATGCCATAAGGACATACTAACCAGAAGATAATCTATTGTTGACGAATGGCCCATCCCATTATAAGTACACCTTCCTGGACTGTCCCCCGGAAAACGGCCATTGCAAGCTCTAAGAGAGAATGTATATGTCAATGAAGTGAGCTGCATGGCCATGGGAGTCCAGGTTTTGACTTGATAGACATTTGGGGGTGGAATCTGACAAGCATCATCCTCATCTGTTGTTAGGTGAGAAACTCCCCCGAGTGGTTCATAGTGGCAATTAAAATCCCCCCCCCATTATAACCTTGGTATCAGTTGAGAGACTATTTAATAGAACAGTCAAAGACTCTAAAGTGTGAGAGACCGTACTCCCCAAAACCGGACGTACATAGATGTTAATAATCACTATTTTGGGTGTATTTCTGCGGGTTAGGAGAATGCAAGAGATATCACGAGAATTGGTGTTGATTCTCTTAACCGAAAACCCAAGATGGACACCAACCCATATGGTCAGTCCGCCAGAAGGTCTGCCTCTAAGGCCTTTAATAGCAGGCTCGGCAAAGAGAGAAGAAGAACAACAATGTACTCGAGTGAGTCCATAGTGGTAGTATAATGCCTGAAACTCCCAGAAGTGTTAGAAGCCAAGGATGTGGGAGGATAGATACCACAAATGTTATGTACTGTGCTTGCTAGTGCTACTGTGCCACTATGTTTAGAATAAATTTGTCGTACTGTTTTGCTAAGAGTATATTGGTTACAATATTCTTTTTTCTTCTTGATATAGCTACTCCTTACGAACCAAAATCATCTAAACTGTACAGGAAGGAGTTGGCAGCCATGGGCCGGTGCCGGAAGCTGGAGGCTATCCATTCAGATTACAGGCAGCTGGTGGTTCTGGTGGAGGAGGAGGCAGCAGCAGCTGCAGCCTCCTCTTATGCCCCGGGCTCCAGCCTGGCCCCTCCAGTGGTACGGCGCCACTGTCTGGCAGCCGCCTGCCACACTTCATCGAAAACTGCTGACCCCCCTGTTGATGCAATTGTTGATCTTTTAAGCACTGCATGCTCCTCCAAATGACGTGCCTAGAGGAGCAGGTAAAGGAACTAAAGCAGGAGGTCCTTGTGGTTAACCAGCGACTGCAAGCCCACCGATAGAGAGATCCCCTTGGATTGCCCCTTTTTTATTTCTTTCTTTAGTGGGTGGGCATTGGGCGCACGTTGGGGCTATATCTATGGACAATTTTATTTTTGAAACAACATTGTTTGGACTATTCTTTTTGGACATTGGTTGGGGTTAGGGAGAGGGATTGGTCAGGTGTTGTGGGATTATTTTTTACATAGTTTATTTTTGTTAGGGGATTACATTATATTTATACTTAAACTTTATACATGATGTAAATGTTTTGTGGGGGGGTTACTCTTTTACGTCACATGGTTATCTTTGCTGCTGCAGGGCTGCAGCCAGTGTTTGATTCAAATAATCTGCGTTTTTTTGTAACACACGAATAGATAGATGCAGTACCCTCACTGAGTAACTTGTCCTACTAGCACTGT
This sequence comes from Lissotriton helveticus, assembly GCF_964261635.1. Taxonomy (NCBI): domain Eukaryota; kingdom Metazoa; phylum Chordata; class Amphibia; order Caudata; family Salamandridae; genus Lissotriton; species Lissotriton helveticus. The sequence continues at coordinate 1,562,652,983 of NC_136057.1, read as the reverse complement.
CAGTCTCTCCTCCTAGTTTATGCATTCTGTTACTGGACTCTCAGGTGTGGATGTGTGAATTAATAAATTAATTTCCATTATTAATTATGCCCCCCCAAGATTTTTCTCTTACCTGTGATTGATGTTTCACAGCTATGGCTGCATGAAGATGATGGTTTGGTTTCCCAAGATGCCATGGTTGTGGTGGTAGTAGTAAACACTGGCAGTAGCATTTGCAAAAAAAGAAAATGAGACAGTCAGTTGCCTGAAAGAGACTCTGGAAGAAGTAGTAGAATGAAGTACAGTACAGTACACAAGAACAATGCCAAACAATAAACCATAATAATGCTGATTAGCAATGCTAAAGTAAAATAAAACATAATGGTGGCGGGGATAGCCTAGTAGAACAACAAGTTACAAACTGTAGTTGTGTCGAGTAACTCGACACAAGTGTAACCTTTAGTGCTGTAAAAGGAGGATAATGAAGCCAATCGATGCCAGCAATTATTTATGATGGATTATGTTCCTTTTGAAAATAAATTGACTTGCAAATATACTGAGCATGGGTGGGCAAGCAGACAAAGAAGATTCTCACCCTGCCTTCAAATTGAATTAGTGTTGCTTTCACCACATCCGCCCCAGCAAGTGTATGATTAATTATTGGTGTGAATTTAATTTAGTCACACCTAAGTATAAATCACATAGCCCGGGGTAAGAGGGTTAGGGTTTGATGAATGGTTGGGAAGGGTTATTTGAGGGAAAGGTTTGACAAAGACAAACAGTACACATGGACAACAACAACACACACACACACAAGCTTGGCAGATGGCAATCATATTCATAAATCTGTTAAGGGAGAAAAAAGAAATGCATACATGATAATGGCTTGATGATTAATGATAAGTAGTACTTTACTAACTAGAGTAGTAGACATTACAGGGCAGCAGTACATTATTAATTATTATTATGCTGTTTGCTTTGACTATCTGCCCTCATATAGGGCGACTCAAATTACATACATTTTATATTCTGCTGTCCCGGGCTTCCTTTTAAAGCTAGCAAAGAAAATTAAAATAATGTTTTAGGGATCAATAAGTAAAGACAAATAATAACAACAATGATTAAAGAGAAAAAATGAATCAAATTGTTTAAAAGATGATCATACTGAAGTTACTGTATGATCCTGGTCAAATTGGGGAGTTGCACCTCGGCATTCCTCTTGGTCTTCCCTTCCATTGATGCTGCACCCGTCAATCTTGGGTGCCTGTGCCTGCCTGGCGGATGCAAATGTAGGTGAGTGTGAGTTTTATTTCTCTGTTTAGCACAGGGTAAAGGCCGGCCTGTAAATGTAGATGGAAAAACAAAAGGGATATTGAAAAATCAAGGCGGGAAAAAAAGCATAAATTACGGAGGAGTGCAAACACTTTCAGAGGCGGCATGGCTAAATCATGTCTACTCAGTTGTCTGTTTCCAGCATTACCCTACAACAGCAACAGGACACAGCAGGATCAACGTGCCAACCAAACCTCCACTTAGCTTAGATTTTGAGTGAGCCAGAAAAAGCACACATATAACAACACAGCATTTACCAAAGTAAGTAACTAAATGGAGGGCAGCAGCGTTCAGAGGGTTCTGTGCCTGAGCCTCGAGGTGCTGATCAGGAATCTGTATGCGCAGGAATGAGGGCTGAAAACGGGCCGGTCTTCCTTGCCCTGTAGAGCAGTGTGGAGCAGTGTGGAGTCCCGGCGGTTCAGTTCACTGCAGAATTCGGGTGGCCCCGGTCCCCGGCTGCTGCGGCTATTATCCAAGGCTGCGTAGCAATTTGGAGGAGTCTGTAGCAAGCAAAGTTTTGCTGACAGAATATTGATGAAAGGAATGACTGAGCGGCAGCTCAGAGGAAGTAAGCGGTGGTGTTTTTTTTTGGTTTTTTTCCTCTTCGACGCCTGGCATGTCATATTACTCTTGGGAATCGATGGCTGTTGGTGCCCAGTAATAAGACACTTATGGGGTTTGAACTAGACTGGCCTGAGCTGGGAAACAATTCTGATAGCTAGCGTCAGCACAAACTGAAAGCCAAAGTACGTGGCCAAGAGTTTCTGTAAGTGAGCCTGGCTTAGAGACTCTTCTTTTAACTGCAAGTCACTGGAGTTGCTAGAGTGCTAGAGTGGCTGCCTGGAGATTCCGGGGATTTTGACAAAAACTTGTGGGGGAAGCTTGTTAGTAGTAACTACTGCCACCGTGAAGGAAAGGGCTATCGGAACTCACCTGCCTTCTCACCTGCTTTCTGCCACCGTGAGGGGAACGGCCAGCCTCCACAATTTGCCTTGCTAATCAGCACTGTGAGGGGAATTGCTACACCAGGGACTACATCCCCCACAAGGCCCAGTGCGTCGTGCACCAGTGACGCTGATACCGCAGCAGAAGGCGGGATAAGAGCCGTGCAACACCCCCGCGGCACGGGACGCGCGCGGGTGAAGCTCGGGCCCATCTGAGCCCTTCAGAGAACGAAGGAGACTGCGCCAGGCTACCCCCTTCACTTATACAATGGGTAAGCGCAAGCATTTGTGTAGTCATGTTTAGGGGGGGTTTAAAAGCCAAAATTCCAAGACAGTCTACTTCTATCATTTCCTATCTGACCTCGGCGGTGGTGCCTTGAACGAAGAGATTGCTAATGCTGAACAGGAACTGGGACTGGGCACAAGCCAAGTTGTCAGGGAGGAGAATACTGCACCTGAACTCCCGATTATATTTCCTGTTGCACTGGAATCAACGGGTTTGATTAATAGGCCGATGGAAGAAAGAGCAACATCTAAACAAGTTGTCGGTGAGCCAGGGGCTCTGGAAGTAACAACTAATGAGTAGCTGCCGGACTTGGAACTGTTTGCAAATAGGCAGACCTTAGGCAAAAAGAAAACTAGTCGAAAAATCAACAAAGAGGATAAGGGCCCAAAAAAGAGTACACCGAAGGCGGGGCAGATAGTGGATGAAAATATCTAACTGATACAGCGCAACTTGGTGGAGGACATTTTTAGCACACGTTTTGAGACTATACTAACTAACATTGCTAAAGATATTATTGATACCCTGAACACTTGTATCGCGGGCATTGTGAAAAAATTTGAGAGAATTGACTCCCATTTTAGGGAATTGAGCAGGCGCTATAACCCACATAGTGCAAGTTTGCTGCCCAAGCCCCAAGTGGAGTCTATGCCTATCATTGAAGAGAACCTCTCAGATAGCAAGCCGGTATTCCGGCCACGGGCCAGTTTAATAAAACAGTTCCCCAGTTTCACTTGAGGCAGCCCAAGAAGATCATGCAGGTGGGGGGCCGGTCATACATGCAGTCCTCTCTCATTTAGAGCTGCTGCAAATGGCACCGCCGTGGCGAGTTCAGGGTTATTGGCTCCACCGGAGAGAAACATTAGCTCTAAACATTGTAGAATTAATCTCCCCTCGGTAGCCACCCCTTTGGTAGCAGTCTTAGTAAGGGTGCCCCCACTTGGACCTCATGGTACCGGATCTGCACCGGCCTTGATACGGAAAACTAAAAACTGGTGTGACCAATACTGCTCTGGTAAACCAGAGATCTCATCCCACATCATAATGGCCAGGCGGGTATGGTGGGTGGGAGACAGACCCAAACAGGCTAATGATGACTGTATTATTATCAACTTTAACAAATGTGATGTAGCCAATGGGCTGTACTGGGATGCCTCTGCATCAGGGCTCTGCCTTTAGGCTTCTTTTATTCCCCAGATGGGAGACCACTGGCTTCTGATAGAATCTATACTGAGGCTCCTGTGTAGAGGTCATACCAGACTTCCAATCATCAACCCTGTAATATAGGTACTAAGCTTTATCCAGAAAGGTCCAGTGGTAGTGCTGTCACAGACCCCCAACTGCCATCCCCTCCCTTAGTACTTGAGGGAAGCCCCTTAGCACTAACTATTAGATTCCTTCCATTGTCTGAGTTATATATTAACGATTGACAGGAGGTGCCAGATGAAGGTTTACCTGTTGCCAGTTATATTGGTCTGGTCAAAGTAGAAGAAAATCTCCCTCAATGTAAAAGCATTAGCTGTAATATTGCGAGTTTAAGATCCAAAAGAGCAGACCCAAATTGGCTGAATTTAATAAAACTTCACGATATAATTGCCCTCCAGGAAACTTGGGACAGGGGGGATAATGATTTTTGGTTAGGTGGTTATACATCCTACTGACTACCCACACGCCCTGCCCCGGCAGGTAGAGCTAGGGGGGAGTTAGTGTCCCTATTTTCCTTAAAGTTAAAAGGGTCATTGAAGAGGTTAGATACGGCTTCCCATAATTGTTTGATTATAGAGTTAACTGTTCCCAACTACCCTAAATTATTATTTGTTAACTTCTATAATTTTGGGAAATGTGATGTTATAAATCAACATCTCAGTTATCTGAATTGTTTTTTAGATTCTTATAGGTTGAAGCAATCCACTTTTTTTCATATTGTACTTATGAACGATTTTAACATTCATTTGTGCGAATTGAACTGTTACATTGATGACCATCTGGGGACTGTTCACTCGGTGATTCCCAATTTCGAGCACACACAGCAGGGGAAGGCCTTGGAGGACGTTTAGGTCGGAGCAGATCTATTTGATCCCAGTTTTAATGATCGATCTGATTGGGTCCCTACATTTAAAGTAGGCCTGGGCGGTAAATTCAGTTCTGATCGTGGAATTTGCGGAATTTGGGTCATTTTGCGTTAAGCGGAGAACGCAAAATTGCCAAAATTTCTGCAGGCCGCGACTTTGCGAAATTCTTTGCTTGTTCGCGTTCTCAAATGCGCGTTTGAAAGATATATCCCCGAGCACGCAAAAAACGATTGCGAACAGTAAAAAAGCATCGCAAACAAGGAATTCCACGTGTTCGCGGAATTTCTGCGTGTTCGCGGAGATTTGTTACCGTTTCATGGAGATTTGCGTAATGCGATTACGCAAAATCCGCCCACCCCTAATTTAAAGCCAAGGACAGGGAAGCCATTATTGATTATACATTTTTGTCTTCCCCATTGTTAGCTAAGGTAATATTTTACAATCTAGTAATCAGGGTAGGAGACTCAAATGGTCCAATGTAATTCCTGACTCATTCTTTGCCGATCTTTGTACATAGGCTGCAAAGAACATAGTAAAATGCACTGATTTAACCACCCCAAGGGCTGAGGTATTGAGCACCTTTGATGAAATTTGTGAACAGATAGCAGCAGACCGACAGTGTTATCTAAACCAAGATCTAACAAGGGTGAAAGATGGTTCGATAATAACTGAATAACTGTTCACAGGCCCACTGTAATTTACTACATGCCCTGAAAAATATACCTTGTGATAAGATTTTAATAGCCAGTTTAAAGAAGCAATATAAGTTAGCGCTCCATACATGTAAAAATGAGGTCAAAGTTGAGGCTTGGGATGCACTTTTATCGGTCAAAGTCCTTAAGGATAGCTTGAGATTCTGGGCTATCGTTAACACTCCATTTTTTTTTGGGCCTTGAAAATGACGCTATGGAAAGCAATATTACCAATGCACAGTGGCTTTCCCATTTTGAGGCTGTTTATGGGTCTAATGTGGATCAGGACTCCTGTGCTATTTCATTATGCAGGATTGGCTCAACTTCACTTGCTTTTAAGGAGGAGGACATTGAAAGGGCAATAACTGAGATTTCTAGCAATAAAGCACCTGGCCCTGACTGTGTGCCAGCGGATCTGTATAAATGTCAACCCAAATTTTGGTCAAAGATCTTAACAAATCTTTTTAATGCTTCAGGCGCACTGGGGTTCCCTGCATCTTGGTCCCGGTCAACAATTATACCGGTTTTTAAAAAGGGGCAGAGAGGGAATCCTCGGTGTTATAGACCGATTTCATTGATTGACTCTGCTGTTAAAATATTAGGTAAGGCAATTCTAGCCAAACTAATGGTTTGGGTAAATGATAATGATGTCCTATCCAACCTACAATATGGTTTCAGGCAGGGTAGAAGCAGCATGGATCAGTGCCTTAATCTTTATCTTTTAATAGGCAAATACACAATGGCTAAATCAGGTTCATTACATATGGCCTTTATGGACCTTTCCTCAGCATTTGATCTGGTTAACAGATCGAAGCTGTGGACCATTTTGCTTGATATGGGTATTGATCCATGCCTGGTTTACTTTTTGGCTGATTTGCAACAGGATCTATCAGCTTCAGTTAGGGTCTCTCAAGCAGTGAATTGCACAAAGCACTTTAAACCGGGCAGGGGCGTCATACAGGGGTGCATACTGGCGCCACTACTCTTTACTCTTTATATCAATTCGCTTGAAAAATCACTAGAAGTGGCAACCCCTGACGTTCAGCATGTAGGAGAAAGGCTCATCCCTGTTCTTCTATGTGCGGACGATGCTGTGTTACTAGCCCGTACATCTCCAAACTGAACAAGTTTATTCCCCAAAAAATGTTTTCAGCGTTTTGAATATCAAACAATCAGATGTTTCTTCACGTCTAAGTTTGTAGCAGGATCATTGAAATCAATGCAATGTTTTAGCGTAATCTTCTTGCTTCACGTTCAGATTCCAGTAACGTAAGGACAACTCCTTCACGGACTGGCCCCTTCACATTACGAATAATTGAGACTCCAAACTGTTCTGGCAGACAGTAAACACACCCTACTTTACTAAAAAAAGAAATTGCGAGAATAGAAGTAGCCATAGATGAAAAAACCTGGACAGACTACTTTTCGAACGTATATAAAAAAGATGCTGGGGAAACGGGGATCCCATTAGAGGTAAATGAACTGGGTGCTCAAGAGCAGGATCACTTTCCGATAGCCATAGAAATTCCATTTGAGGAAGTCTTATGTGCAAAAAATAAAAGCAAAGGAAGCAAAACCCCGGGCCCAGATGGAATCCCAAATTATATTTTTAAGATGACCACCGAATTATGGGCCCCAATTTGCACACGCGTCATAGTGGCCTGTTGTGCTAAGGGATTTATTAAAACTTGGGCCGAATCGGTAATAATATCTATCTACAATAAAGGGGACAGAGAGAGTCCAGCAAATTATAGACCCATATCTCTCCTGGATTCTCTCATGAAAATTGCAGGTAGGGTGGTCTTAAATAAATTACAAATTTGGGTAAACGATAACAACATTCTGAGCCCGGTCCAGTATGGGTTTAGGGAGGGGATGGGCACTGTGGAGCAGGTTCTTAATTTTGTGATGCTTCAAGGGAAATACACTCAGGCCAAAATAGGATGTCTATATGCCATATTTATTGACCTCACAGCCGCTTCTGACTGTGTGTATCATGTTAAGCTGTGGCAAATATTGGAGGAAATTGGGGTGGAACCTGCAATAGCGCATTTCCTCCGACAGCTATTTCTCAGGCGCAACTGCGAAGGTGAGACATGGGCTGAGGGGTGAATGTACAGGGTCTTTCCGCATAGAGAAGGGAGTTATAAAGGGCTGCGTTCTGGCCCCTTTCCTCTTCTCCATATATACGAACGCTTTGGAGGGGGAATTGGAGGCCAGCACTATCGACTCCCCAAGGTATGGAAAAAAGCAGGTTGTCTCCCTTCTCAATGCGGATGACGCGGTGCTTATGGCCAGACCAGGATAGGCGCCCAGAAGGCACTTTCCAAATACAAAGAGTTTATGGAAACAAGGGGTTTAAAAATTAATGCCAAAAAATCCTTTGTGATGTTGTGCAGGAAAGGACGGGCTAAATGTAAGGCTATCAAGGTGGATGGCCTTTCAATTGAACACACAAAAACCTTTTCTTATCTGGGGGAGTTACTAGTTGGATCTGGCTCATGGGCTCCAGCGGTTAAGAGTAGGACTCTACTGTTTAACGCTCTATTGCGACATTAATGAATTTTTCTAAAAAACTAGGGAAAAGACCTCCTGAATTTCTGTTCAAAATATATATGGCAAAATGTAGAAGCATTGCACTTGATTGGGCGGGTATTTGGGGCTTTCACAATGTAGCGTGCATCCAAATAGCAGAAAACTGCTTTTTAAGATACCTGTTAGCGCTTCCCCAGGGCACGTCAGTTTTTAATTATCATGCAGAATTAGGCATAGATTTTATCACTGACATTATAAAATTACAACCAATCTTACTCTGGCAGAGAGTATGGTTCTCGGAAGAGTTGGGCCTTAACCGGGAAATTATTAAGGATGTTATGGCCCTGGATAACGTAAAACATATTCCATGGCTAGCGTACGTTAGAAAAACGTTAAGTGATCTGCAATTGATTAGTAGGCTGTCTAGAAAAGAATGAAAAAGTCTATGCATGAATCATTTTGAGTTGCTAAGATGTTCGGGTGAATTTACCAAAAAAACAGTAATTCAACATCAAATGTCCTTGGCCTGTTATGCGATCCAACCATACATATCCTTTTGTTCAGTGGGCTTTGACCGCTTTATCCTGACTAGGTTTAGATTTGATTTATTTCATCGCCTGGTAACTTTTCCAACGAAAAATGATTGGTCAAGGAATTTAGAACTATGCCCTTGCGATAATCTATCACTGCAATCTACTTTTCATGTGATTTTATTCTGTAAATTTTATGAGAATGAACGCAGAAGATGGATTAAACAATACCTGAGACAAGGTTTGTGGCGGCAGTGCCGACCAGCGTACTTAAGCTTACAGCAATTGGTAAATGGAAAATGCGTTATGATCATGATTGGCTTTCTAAAAAGTATCCTGAGGAAGCGAAATTTTATGATCTCTTAATACGTAAATGCTTTAGATTGACAAATGTACCAATTTAATACTATTTTAATGCTTTTGACTGTTATTCATTATAAAATGAAATGGTGTATATATACTTGTTGCTTTTATGATTTTTCTATCTATTGTCAAATCGAATAAAGCTTTTTCTGATTCTGATTCTGAGTAGCCCATACTGCTTTAGGTCTACAAATGCTGCTGGATGCCTTTGGAGCTTACATGCTGTCCCTCGACCTGATAATTAATATTTCAAAATCTCATGTTATGACAATGGGCTGAGGAAATGGGAAGTCTAAATCCTTTTTCTATAATGGGGCTGAGGTGACGGGGGTGACTTCATTTACTTATTTGAAGGTACTTTTCTATGAAAATTGTTCCTGGGTCCCCCAACAGAGGGTTAAAAAGAATGCAGTTGTTAGATCTACCTCAGCTTTATTAGGGTTTGCACAGCGCTTGGGGGAGAGGCCGTTTGAGGCCATGCTTAACATTTACAGATCTAAGTGCTTGGCAATTGCTCAGTATGGCTTATCTGTTTGGAGTTACAAACAGCAGGATGGGGTACAGTTAGCAGAAAATACATTTCTACGTGCCCTTCTGTCTGTATCACAATCTTCCTCAACTTTTGCTTTCCATCAGGAATTGGGGTTGGGCTATGTTTTAGATCTGTTGAGCCTAGCACTGCTGGTTTGTTGGCTTAAAACCTGGCTTAAAGCAGATATTACTTTGAACCATCAGATCCTGCGGGACGGCGTTAAGCTGGACAAAGCCAGTAGTATTCCATGGCTGTCTTATGTTAAACTCATGCTCTTTAAATTGGGGCGGCCTGATCTTTTTAATTTTCCTGAGGGAATTAAAAAAGAAGATGTGATATGGGTACAATCCCAGTTTCTGAATCAAGCAGCGTTGAATCGAGAGGAGCAGGAGCAACAGAAGCCTCAGGTTAGGGCCCATTATCTTACAAAATCCCCTATGTTAATCAAGCCCTATCTGAGAATTGTGACCAAGCCTTTCCACCGCTGGCTTATCACTAGATTTAGTTTAAATCTGATCCATTTCACGCTTCAGGATTTGCCAGGGTGGTGTAAACCAGAGGATGCCACTCGGTGCCTGTGTGATAACCATTGCCCACAGGATACATTGCACTTTATGATGAATTGCCGTTACTACAATGATATTCGCAGAAGGTTTTTAGTCCCCTTATTGAAGGATAAAGGCTTTTTACAGGTTAGACCAGCGTTGTTTTACCTTCAGATGTTTAACAGTACTTGGGATATTTTTAATATTGCTAGTTTCCTTGTTGCTGCTGTTCGCCTCAGGAAAAGGAAAATTTCTATGATAACTCATGCTTAAAGCCCATACATCTAAATTTTATATAACTCAACACATTATGTTTTATTCCTGATGAATTTTATTCTTAATGTGTTGTTTTATTTGTCTAGTGGTTTTTGTATTCTTTGTGCTGTACTTTTATGATTTTAATGACTCGAATAAAGTGGATTGACTGACTGACTGACAACTAAATCAATGAACAGCTGTCAGTCATACCACTACTACTGCCGTGAGACTCGTGACTCTACTCCACCACTACACAGACATGTAGGTATGCTGTGGTTGTTCTTGAATTGTTTACCTTTTATGCCACTCATGAAAAATTCCCTGAGTTATGCCATCAATCATCACCGATCCTACTGACTGCGAAGATACCAGGTCACTGTGGTCATCATGATGGTGTTGTCCAACTAAGTCTGCAATGCACCACGTGAGTCCAGATTCCACATTCAAAAATTCAATGGATAAGCCTGCAGTAGAAGTACAATTTTGTTATTAAACAACAAGAAGGGAAACATTAACTTGAGTCACGATTAGTGTGTAGATTAAATACTAGTACACTTTGACTTCACTTCATGCACAAAAAACAACAACACAAAAACCAATCACTCAGAGTCACCATCCAATGCAAACCATTCATTACCTGTTCCTTCTCATTTTATGTTAAGGGGCAGTCTCTCTCAGCTCGGAAAGGAGGATAGTTATAGTCATCATGTTCCACTTCTTTTGGAGGGACTCAACTTGGCAACATTTCTTGTACTATTCTATTCTCCATCCAATCATCTGGCTTCAGGGAAATGGATTTAGGGTGAGTCAGGAGGAGGATGGAGCAGGACTCAGAGGAGGAGACTTAAATGCACACAGCTGCAACTCCAATATGTCAATAAAAAGAGAAGACGGTGGTGATGGATTTGTTTTGATTCAAACCAGAAAGACAGAGAGACACACAGATAATAAAAGAAAATAAGGAAGTAAGAAAATAACAAGTTGAAAGCATAGTTGTCAGGGAAGTATAGCTCATCCTCAAACTCTGGTGGGTCAACCAGAAGTAGGTAATCATCTAACACACTACTTCCGTCACCTAAGTTACTGGTCTCATCTTCCTGCTGTGATTCATGTATTTTATAATTCGGTGGTATAAAGTGCTAATTCATTTTGATCATGGTTAACCTCTCCACGTTTTTGGGCGAGAGACTGGTCCTTTTCACTGTTACAATGGCACCAACAGCACAGAAAACACACTCAGAAGAGACACTTGTGACAGGGTAACCCAGATAGTTTTTTTATTTTTTTTTATTTTTTGGTGTTCAAACTGCTTTTATTGAATATTATAGACAGTACACAGCTTCTTACGCCTACAACCCGGAGGCCGGCAGCATGGTGTGCAACTTAGTGATGAAGTTGTAATAGGTATAACACAGCTGTAGAACCGGCATCCCGGGGGCCCGGCAGCGTCAATTAGCACCAAACAATGAGTGCCCAACAGCTAGTACAGAAGGCAGGAGCCTTAGAAATTACCGCAGCAGAACAGGGTTCTTTTGGTTTTTTGTTTTGTGTGTATTCCTTATAAACAATTCCCAACTTTAAACAAAACTGTGAGGTCTCACAGATACACTCGGTAGTAGAGTCCTAGGTCAAAACAATATAGCAGTATACATCAAGAGTCTTACAAGGCAATGCTGTGACATATGGAGGTCACGGTGGTACCTGTTCAGCTGGAGGATAGGGGTGAAGTGTAGTGCCATAGAGCAGTGTCGGGTCCGGTAATAAAGGTGTTTGGAATTGCCAGGGCAGCAGGGAGTACATGTCCGGCAAGGGTCCGGTGACAATATCTGCGTATGTAGTGTCAGTGGATAATTTGCAGGCAAGTGCTATGCAGGCGTGCGATCGGTGGGGCAACATGCGGGGTAGTATGTCAAAGTGACGCGGTGGGAGTGGTGTAGGCATCTGCAGGTAGCATTCCGTAGCCCCAGGCGCTTATAATTTAGCTAATCATTAACAGACCCTCCCTCAGGGATATCGTTTTCATCCGCCTGGGCAAGTAAATAGCCAACCAACGGGCTCCAGATATCCTTGGGTCGGCTAGGGATCGGTAGCAGTTCAGTAAAGGTAAGGTGTTGTTCCTGACAGTAAACTATATCTGCCAATCACTCTTTGAATTTAGGGGCTCTGCCTCTGCCCCAGCGACATGCCACTCGACGCTTCACCAAGAGCAATGCCATGTCTACAAATTTCCTGCAGGTTTTCGAGATGTGGGGCGTGTGTCTGAGGAGAGCGAGGAGCGGCTCCGCAGCAATGGTTTCCGTAGTCATTGCTGTAAGAGCGTCTGTCACTTGCTGCCAGTATAAACGGACAGGAGGGCAGTCCCAGGCCAGGTGCAGGAAGCCCGCGTGTTCGGCATGACAGCGTTTGCATCTGTCATCATCGACTAGGTGGAATCTGTGTTTTTTACTGGGGTATAATACAGTTGGTGCAAGAATTTGTAGTGTATCATCTTAAATCTGCTACTGGCCGATATTCGAGCTGTCAGGGCACAGCAGTATTGCCAGTGGTCGTCGGTGAGTTCCGTGGCTAGATCAGCACTCCAACGCGCTCGAGCCCCCGCCTCGGGTAGCGTGGCGACAGATCTGAGTTGGCGATAAAGACCAGCAACCAGGTGTGCCCTGTCCTGCGAGCATACCAGAAAGTGGAGGGGAGGAATATCTCAGGTTCCTCAGGGAACCTGACGGAGGCGCAGGTAATAAAAGACATCCAGCGGGGTGCGACCGTGGGAGGCGAAAAATACTTCTGCAGTTTTGAATTTACCGTTCACGAATAGCTCGCCCCACGAGGTGATCCGCAGTCGTTCGCAAAGTAACCGAAACCCTCGCTCTTGTAATAGGGCAAGGTTAGGATGAAACGTTAACGTTTAACTGGGGGAGTACGGCAGGCAGCAGGACATCCTCTTAGCTATGCGGCGCCATGCATCCAAAGTGCAGGAGACTGAGGTGTTGGGTGTCTGTATTAGTGACTCTGGGCAGAGAAGCAGGCCATTAAGTGGAATGGGATGTACGATCCAATCCTCCACCGCCAGCTGAGGCATGAAGGGTGTGGGGGCTAGCCAGTGATATGCGTAATGCGCTTGTGCGCATAGGTAATAGGCCTCGAAGTCAGGGACATCGAAGCCTCCGACCTCGCAAGGCATGGTCAGTGTGGACCACCTCAACCGTGGGTTCTTACCCCCCCAGAATAACCAACAGAGTTCTGATTTCAAGGTTTTAAAGAAGAACGCACCCGGATAGTATGGGATGTTGAGGAAGAGATATAGAAAGTGGGGCAAAACCACCATTTTGATAAGGGACGCTCGGCCCGCCATGGAGAGCGGTAGTGTGATCCAGCAGTCAACCGTGGCTGCGAGTTTCGTGATTGCTACTCCATAATTGGCACGGAGCGTTTCATCTTTGTCGCGTGAGATTTTTATACCGAAGTAACAGAGATCTGTCCGACACCACTCAAGCGGATAGTCAAGGGGGAAATCAGTCACTGCATCAGTTAGAGGAAAAAATTGTGACTTGGACCAATTTATGTGTATCCCCGACACCTGCCGAATACTACACATTCCCGTAGTAATGGATTGAGGTGGAGGTCCGGGTATTTGACATAGAGGGTAATGTCATCGGCGTATAGAGACACATCGATTTGGTGCTGGAGGTACTGTACCGCACCCGCTCGATGCAGCTGACGTAGTCTGCAGGCCAGAGATTCGACCGCAATGGCAAAGAGGAGGGGGGATAGGGGGCACCCCTGACGCGTACCCCTGGTAATGGCGATGGAATGTGATAGGCGACCGTTGATGAGGAACTTCGCGGTGGGTTGTGTGTGGAGTAGCTGGACCCAGGAAATAAAGAGTCTAGGAAACCCCATGTTCGCCAGGACGGAGAACAGATAGGGCCATTCGACAGAGTCGAATGCATTGGTGGCATCCAGGAAGACGGCGGCTACTGGTAAGTCGAGGTGGATTGTGCGAAGCAGGAAGAACAAGGTGCGTAGGTTATGAGAGGTAGAGCGACCCGGAACAAATCCAGCCTGATCAGGCAGGACAATCCTAGTCATAAGGAGGGACAGCCGAGTGGCCAAAACCTTCGCTAGAATCTTAACATCGCAAATGAGAAGAGAAAGCGGGCGGTACGAACCGCAAGAGCCAGGATCTTTGCCTGGCTTCAAGAGTGAGCTAATGACTACTTCCCGCATGGAGCAAGGGAGGATGCCGTCGGCCAGTGACTCCTCGTATACCTCTCGGAAGACAGGGGCCATGATGTCAATATAGGCTTTGTAGAACTCAGCGGGAATGCCATCTAGGCCTGGTGCCTTACCGTTCTTCAAGGACATGATGGCGTTGTGAATCTCATCTAGTTCAAAAGGGGCGGCTAGGAAGGCCCTATCTCCGTCACTGAGCCAGCAGTGCGCCACATCTCCCAGGAAGTCAGCATGTGGTGCATCAGCCGTAGTGTCAGTGGTGTAGAGCGTGCGGTAGTGAGATGTAAAGGCATTGAGTAGTGCATCCGAGTCCCTAATGATTTGGTCTTGGTCATCGGTAAGTTCTAGGATAATGTTGTGGTCCCGTGGGATGCGCGTAAGGACCACAAGTGCTCTCTCCGGTCTGTCCCCCTCGCAGTATTGTCTGGCCCGCCAATGTTTCCCCAAAATTTTGCCTCTCTATTAGCCTCTTCCTCGTACTTCGACAGCTTGTCTCTAAATTCTGCGTGAATATCAGGATTATCCTCTTCAACCATGCGGAGTTCTAATGCTCTGAGTTCCCTGTGTAATGAATGGATAGTGTTTTGTATATCACGCAAGACCCCAAAGCTTTTACATATACAGTACCCCCTTATAGTGACTTTAAAGGCCTCCCAGATGCATTCGACTGAATCCACTGACCCCTTGTTTCTGGGAAAGAAAGCGGCGATTTCCTCCCCCAACTCAGCTCGGAACAAACTATCCAGCAGTGCCGCCGGTTGTAATCTCCAACGTGGCCTAGGGTTGTCCCACCCAGGGATGCGTGTATGTAGTAGGACAAGGCTGTGATCAGAATACGTTCTTGGCAAGTGCGTAACCCCCAGGACCTCCGAGGTGACCCCCTTGGTGATGAGAAAGTAGTCCAATCGTGCCCATGTACCCATGTGCGATGTAAAGTGTGTGCCTTCTCTTCGGAGCGAGTGTATGTGTCTCCATGCGTCCACGAGTCCGCCCTCGGCAATGATACCCTCCAGAGCCTCTCGGACCCTCGGTTTGTAATGACGTGCTCCATATGATCGATCTAAATGAGGTATTAGTGCCAGATTAAAGTCTCCTCCCCAGATAACATGGCGGGATCCCACATCCATGACCTTGCCCCAAAGTGTGGTAAAAAAGGAAGGCATATCTGAATTGGGGGCATAGCAATTTATGAATGTAATTGTGTCGTGGCCCATGCGACCCCATAGTAATTCATAGCGCCCCTCACCGTCCAGTAAGTCTCCGTATTTATGGAAGGGCACTGTGCATTTCAGCAGGATAGTTACTCCTCTAGCGTATGTGGAGTAGGAGGAAAATGTACGGAGTCCAGCCCATTTGCTTGCAAAAGTGGCTCTAACCATTTGTGACAGGTGAGTTTCCTGTAGCATTGCAATGTGAACATTATGTCTGTTAAGATAAGCAATTACATCACGACATTTCCGAGCATTTTTGAGCCCTCTGACATTCCATGATATGCAGTTCAGTTGTGTATCAGACCCTAAGCCCGCCATAGGCAGCCACATACCCGTGCACCCCACCCCAGAATTGGCAAGACAACAGGTATTGTACCATTTATAGCAGATAGTCGACCATAGTTTTTTGTGACTTGAGTGTCATCCTCGTGTGTAATCTGTTTCCCCCCGAGCAAACCAGCCCCCCCTCCCACTACTGCACCCCAATCATGCCAGCAGCCACCTATCCCCACCCTCTCCCCCCCCAACCCCCCTTCCCGCAACTTTAACCTCCCAACATTGTGCATGGGGAACACCCGAGAGGGAAACAACAGCAAGGGCGCACAGCCACTTCTCCCGCCGATCGGCCTCCCAATCTGTACCGCCCTCGGTGGAGGTCGGGGCAGGGAGAGTGGTCCTTGGGATACATTACCATCGGTGAGTTTAAGTAGTCCAGTTCAGTAGTGCAGGGTCTACGACTCCCACCCTCCCGAAGCAAAGGTCGATGATTACAGCTCAGGTGTGTAAATGGTTAGGACACGCCGTGTTCGTATGTTCATTGCTCCTCCGCTTCTAAGGATGGATCGTTATCCTCCAGATCTGCCTCAGCATTACGACCACTCCGCCGAGCCTTGCTGATTGATTTCAGAAAGTCCTCAGCTTTCTGGGGGTTTGTAAAAAAACGATGTTTCCCCCGGTGGGTGACTCGCAGTCTCGCTGGGTAGAGGAGGGCGTATTCCAGCTAAGCCTCTCGTAACTTCTTTTTGACAGGAAGGAACTTTCGTCTCTCCTCTTGTACTAAGGGGGTGAAGTCAGGATAAATGGAGAATGCCACACCATTATATTGCAAAGTCTGTTGAGTCCGGGTCGCGATAGTTTAGCAATTTAGCAATGATCGGTCTAGGCGGCAATCCGGGCTTGGGGACAGGCGCCAATGATCTGTGCGCCCTTTCAACAATAAACTGCGGCGAGAATGCTTCTTCCCCTATCGAGCTTTTGAGGAGCTTTTCAATATATATTTCCATTCTGCCCGTGTCTGTGGACTCCGGAATGCCCGTGACACGTATGTTGTTGCGTCGGCTACGGGCTTCCAAGGCCTCGTTCTTAGCCGCTATGAGTCGGAGCAAGTTGTCCATGCGGGCAAATTGTGTGGAATGGGTCGAGGTAATATCGTCGTTGTCAGAAATCCGCTGCTCCGTGGTCGTAATTCGTTCTTCGTGCCGATCAACCTTATGGACTAGGGCATCTAGTCTAGAAGTCATGCCGTCCACCTTCTCCACCACAGTGGCGAACCCCTGTCTCATCTCCTGGAACAGGCTGTGCAGATCAATGTCTCTAGTGGGAGAGGCAATGGCCGATGATGTAGCGTCATTGGGCCCTGATTCAACTTCAACAAATTCAACTTTGTACCCTTCTTGGCGCCTTCAAAGCTAATTTTAGTTTGGCGATTTTCAGGGCGCACCATTTTGGCCACTGATCGTGTCCACGCCGCCACCTCGTGTATCACCGCACCAGCCCTTGTAAGGTTGAGGCCGCGGGGTGGGTCGTCGACAAGAGGCAGGTAGTGTCAGAAGCAGGTATCTTAACGCCCACTCACCCAGCGCCGGTATGGGGTTTCGCCAAATGGGGTAGGAGCCCTCAGCCCCCACCCGCACCACCGAGGCAAAGAAAGAGTCGTGCAGAGGCAGGGCACTGGTGTTCCGTAGTGGAGGACGTGGTCTGTGATTGCTCCGAGTGTGAGTAGGCTTGTGGTCGGCAGGAGAGCACGCGGGCGCGAATCACCGATCCAGGAATATGGCCGCAACAGGTACCAGACAAAGCCTCCCAGCTCATGTAACAGCCTATTATCCTGTCAAAGCGCTGTGGCAGCGGGCCTCAGCATGTGCCCTAGGACCGTGATGCCTGCAGTATCGCCTGTGGTGCAAGGAGATCGCCGGCGTGAAGAAGCAGTAGGTGTTTAGGCCCAGAGCCCCAGAAATGTGTACTGCAATCTGCCCAAAACGTTGCCCCTAGCAGCACGCCTGTCAGTGGAGAGTGCACGGCAAGTCCGAGTGTTGAGGCTCCTCACCCTGCATATGGTGTCGGTGGGTGCGATGGTCGTCCGGCACCTTCGGGCGTTTGCGGGAGCCGCAGCAGCGGACACAGCTCTCCCTCCGCAGATCTCTCTGTCCCCCAGGCCACACAGAGAGAGCGGCAGTGCCCGCCAGCTGGAGCGATCACGAGCGGCGGAGCAGGCACTCAGGGTCCAGCCGGCGGGACGGGCAGCTCACAGCTGGTAAGATCCGTTAACCGTAACGTCCCCGAGGT
Source organism: Lissotriton helveticus (assembly GCF_964261635.1). Taxonomy (NCBI): domain Eukaryota; kingdom Metazoa; phylum Chordata; class Amphibia; order Caudata; family Salamandridae; genus Lissotriton; species Lissotriton helveticus. Next base: position 1,562,634,912 of record NC_136057.1, on the reverse strand, counting down.
TCAGGACCGCTGGCGTCTCAGGCACCAAATCCGAGAGCGCCGATCAGGCCCACCGCCTCGTGGTGAGCCCTGGCCTTGCGTGGTCTCCTGCGGCCGGCCCCCTCAAGGAGTACGCTCCGGGGGCTCCACCGGCTAGCTTTCTGACGCCGTTTACAGCGATCTCGTCACCTCAAGAGGGCCGAGCTTCGGGTCGAGTGTCTAGGACTGTCCACTGCACCGGATGGTGGCTTGTTTCGTGAAGTTACACGCCTTTGGCAGCAGATAATTGCAGGATTATATACGAAGGAACGGGAGCTGCTTAGCTAGGCAGCCATTCCGCTTGCGCGCCCTCTAGCGCCCCCGGTAAGCCAGATAGTTTATCGCCAGTTTGCTGAGCACTGGTCAATGGCGCATTTTCCCATACCAATACACCAATGGGGTTTGATCAATGAAGACCTCTGTTGGGTCATCCAGATAGGCCTGGACAATCCACACAATGCTCAGGGGTGCTCCGCTGTGCTCGGTCTCTTTTGCCTTTGCATCAACACTGGCCCTAACAAGCCCTTGCTGTAGATGTCAATTGTGTGCCGATTTTACTGGTGCTGATGATCCTGTTCTTGCTTTTGTTGGTGACTGCTGTGAGCCAAGCACACTGCCCTATGGCTCTGAAGTTGATCTTGATGCCTGATGCCCTGCTTCAGTATTTGTTGTGGGTTGGAGTAGCGGGCCTTTAATTAACAGCAGTTCATTTTCCAAGTTACTGGCTGCCTTAGCTATCCAAGTTTTGTACTGGGCAACATCCACTTCTGAAAAAGAAATTAATGTCCTAGTGTTCAGTGCTGATTCGTACAGTGGATCCAGAATTGTGGCACAAATGTTATGTTTTTCAGACACAATGCTAGTTTGCACCCTTGTAATGTCAGCTAAGCGAAGGGCTAAGCCATCCACCAACTCATATGCTTCCTTATTTTTCTCCACATCTTTGTAAGATTCAGACACGCCTTCATCTGTTGCTCTAGCATGTGCAAAAATTGGATAGCTTGGCCTATAGTACAGTCCTCCTTGCTGACTTCACGTGTGAAGAGCTTGAAAGGAAGTAGCATCTCTGTCAAGTATTTAACTAGCCTCCATTGTTCCATCTCAAAGGTCATGCCTTTCACATTAGCACGAGCATCCCCTAGTCTTTGCATGACATAGTCATCGATTTTTCTGTACTGATCAAACAGACAATCAAGCATTAAATAAGTTGAGTTCCAATGTGTTGAGACCTCCTCGATGAGTGCTTTGACTGGCATTCTACGCTCACATTGAATGATCCTCAGCTGCTTCCGGGTTTTAAAAGAATGGCTTAAATGTGTGCATATTCTTCTGCAGGTGGTCAGTACGTTGCTGACTCAGTCTTTTTTCAGAAAGTCTTGGCCAATGAAATTACTTCAGTGTGCCAAACACAGGACCCGGAAATAGCGACCAGTGCGCATGGCCTTAACTATATTATTGCCATTTTCTGTGGCAACAAAACCAATTTTAAGCCCTCTTGGGGGCAGCCATTCAAAGACCTTGCTGTTTAACTCTTCCAAAATGTTTTAAGCAGTATGAGATTTCTCCATGGAGAATATGGCTACAGTTGCATGTTTACGAGCCACATTAACAATCTCAGCAGTGTCAACAACACCCATCATTTCTCTAACCCCCACAAAAGAGATCCAGTGTGTAGTGATGCACATGTAATCAGTGGCTTGGTAACTAGTCCACATGTCTGTTGTCAGGTGGATATTGTGAAGAGCACTCTGCTGCAAAGCTTGTCCAACCAATTCCAGCACGTCATGATGTAGTTAAAGAACAGCAACTCTAGCGAAATTGGACAGGCTCCGAACCTTCCATTTTGGGCAGATGGCTGCCACAAATTCCAGAAAACCCACCCTTTCCACAAAAGAAAAAGGGAGAAGGTCCACCGCTAACATTTTCGCCAGCTTCGCATTGTACTAATGTGCCATTGGGTGGTTGCGTTCGTACTGCCCCTCTGACCTAAAGATGCTGACAATGGTAGGCTGTATTTTTTTCCTTTCTGGTGCCGCTGATGCAGGTGACTTCTTGAACTCAGTTAGGCTCAACAGCACACTTTTTTTCATTGCGGTACTCTGTTGCCTTGGTGTCTCAGCCTGACTCTTACTACGTTGCCTCTGACATGTTGCTGAGGCTGATGAGGATGTGGGCGGTACCACTGCAATGGTGGGATCATGGCTACTTTGTGTACCAGAGAAAATGCCTCCCTCTTGTTCATCTTCCACAGCGATCATATCTTCTTCTACTTCTTTATCCCCACCAACAGCAATGGGTGCAGTTTTGTGGCCTTTAAGGTGCGCCTCCCACTGGATCAAGTGGTGTTTTATCAGATGGGTTGTTTGGCCTCTGGTACCCTAACTTACCCCGGCTAACACTATGTCAACAAATTGAGCATATAGCAACATTCTCCTCCTTACTGCTAACCGAAAAGAAGTCCCAAACTGGTGAGATGAACTTTCTTGCGCTGCTGGAGTTGTCACTTGCAATACCAGATGAACTGAAGGGTGTGTCTGGAATTTGACTCTGTGCAGTGCCAGTAACACTACCTACTGTGGTTGTGGTTGTGCTGAATATAGGTCCCTGTTGGGTCTTTGCAAGCTGGAGGTCGTGTTGGTGTTGCCTGTGTTACCTGTGTTGGTGGTAACTATGCCACATCCCTCACAGCAACTTGGGATGGGATAAAATTCTGGTATCGATCTCCACTAGGGTGGGAGTGACAGTCATGATGTTGGGCTCGTCATCATCCTCCGCTTCTACATCTACCTCCATAACTCTAAGGCTTTCTGGAACCTTCCTTTTCCCTAGCTTTGTTGAGTGGCATGCCTCACTCCTAGACTGAGCTGTTGGCTTCCAAGTGGCATCTAGATCATCAGAAGGGGGGCTTGAAGAAGAAGTTGATGGACTAACCCTCATTTTCTTTGCTGGGTAGACAATGGGTCTTCTGAAAGGGAGGCTCACTCTTCTTCCTCTGCAGGAAGCTCAATTTCCTGAACTGCCCCTACTTTGAGAGAAACAACTGCTATTGTGGGCAGTGGTTGTGGCTGTTGTTGCTGCTGTTGTTGCAGCTGTTGTTGCGGCTGTGGTTGAGGCTGTTGTTGCGGCTGTTGTTACAGCTGTTGTTGCCCACTTATCTGCTGATTTTCCTCCTGCGTTGATTGGGTACTACTTTGCGATGATGATAAGTCAATTTCAACCTCACTGCTTGTTGACGTTTGAGCAATTAGATTGGCTGCCTCAGCAACACTCATGGGCTTGGGCCTAGGTTAGTAGGGCGGGCCACTGATGTGGAGGTGCTGCTCCCAGCTTGCTCCCTGACACCGCTGCTGCAGGATACAATTTTTGTTTCCCCAAAAACATATTGTGCTGCACACCAGTCTTGGCAAGTGCCACTTCTTCCTTCTTTGTTCCTTCTTCTCACTGGCAACTTTTTTGGCCCTGGAGGACCTGGTACCTTTCTTTAGGGCCGTCGTCTTCAGATGTCAGCAGGACGCAGTTGCACAAGTTGCAGAGATGTCTCTGGTCACACATCACATAACGTTGTGCACAGCAGGACTTCTGTCTGGCAGTACAACGGTTGATGATGACACCTCCTCCTCAGTCTTTTGTGCACTCAAAATCAAAGAAGCCAGAAGAGCAGCAGTGAAATGTTGCATTTGTTGTTGTGGTTCAATTACTACTAGTACAACCAAACAAATATAATATATAAATTAGTTAGTGGTGGTCACACTTGTTAGTGTTATATTATAAAATGCTATTAACTCAGTTATTAAAAAAACAACAACAGTGTAGCCATTTGTGAGACTTTGACAACAAGGGTTTTCATGGTATACTGTTACTGTGCATACTCAGGAAGGATAGGAAAGAAGAGGAACAAAAGCAAAAAATACAAATGTAATGGAAGTGGAACCTTTTTGGCATTAATTTGCGCATCACGTCTTTCAGGGAGCTGCAGATGGCAAAGGGGATGGAAGCACTAAGCCTAGAGAAACAAAGGAATAGAGATGCAGGCCTATATATGGCAAAAGGGGGTGGAATGGGGTACTGACTACAGGGAATGGTTGGAGAGGAGCATTCTGCTTCTACTTTCCACTTGCCTGGCAAGTCTGATAGGTCCTGCAATAAACATCTGAGCTCTTGCGCATTTGGGGCCAATAAAAGTAGGTGACAAGCCTTTCAAAGGTCTTGTCCTGCCCCAATGTCCTGCCAATGGCACATCGTGAGCCAGCCCCAGTAGGAAGGCTCTGAAGCGCTGGGGTACTACCAGCACACAGGCTGACCCAGGCTCAGCAACCTTAGGCTCTGAATACAGGAGGTCATTCTCCCAATAAATGAAATGTGTTCCAGACTGATCACCGTTGGCCTGGTCTGCAGCCTGCTGCCGCAGACCTATGAGAGAAGGACATTCTTTCTGCGCCCTGCAGAATTCTTCCCTGGAGGGACCTCCTTCCTGCTGCCAATGGGTCAGCTCAGGCAGGTCCCCCAGCTCAGCTATCTGTTCCCCGGTAGGCTCCAGGGCATCCCCCTCAAGGTCTGCTTCTTCCTGGGCCGTGGGAACTTCAGGGGCCGGTTTCCCGTGCCTCCTGTGCCGTCTCTCTAAGGCCGGTTCCTGGGCCTCTCCCTCAGGCTCCAGGACCTCTTGAGCACCCCTACTGGCTGCCATTGACCGGGTGGTCACGCATGCCCAGTCAGGCAGACCCACCATCTTCAGGTGAGTACTCTTCTCCACCTTCTCCCAAGGTGAGCTTTCCAAGTCGTTCCCCAACAAACAGTCTACAGGCATGGCAGTTCTCACAGCTACTTGAAGAGTATCAGAGACCCCCCACTCAAAGGGAAGCTGAGCCATTGGACACTGACTCTCAGTGTTGTCCGCGTTCACGACTCGGCAAAATACATGTGGGACCACCAGCTCTTGAGACACCAGGTGATGCTTGACAGCTGTCACACTGGCTCCTGTATCTCTAAGAGCCCCCACCTTCTTGCCGTTGATGGTCACCCACTGCCCATATTTCTTAGTGTTATTGGGCAGTTGGTTTTCAGGGACCACCTTACAGTCTCCTAAAGAGACAAGGGACATTTCTACTGTACCCCACCCACCTTGGGCAGCTACTTCCTCCCCAAAGGCTACACTAGCCATCTGCTGGGGTGGAGCACCAGTGGGTGCTGGTTTAGCAAACTGGCGACACTTTGGATCATTGGCAAAATGACCCAGCTCACCACACTTGTAACATTTTGGGGGCCCTCTTTGAACAGGTGTACCTGTCGGGGCCTCGGCTGGTTTCTTGGTTGGGGGAGGCTGAGAACATTTCCCTTGGTTCCCTTGAGGATTACTTTGGGGCCTCTTCCGAAACTCCCTCTGTTTGTCCCCTCCCACTCTTCTGCTGGGTACCCTGCCCACCCTTGGCGGAGTCTCCTACTTGAACCTTGTAGACCCTGGTGCTGACCCAGCGGTCCGCCTTCTCAGCAAGCTTCCTAGGGTTAGTCAGCTTGCTATCAATCAGGTGCTGGCGTAGCTCAGGAAAACAATTACTAGACAAGTGCTCCCATGCAATTAAATCAAAGAGACCTTGCAAATCATTCACTTTGCTACCCTTTACCCAACCATCCAGTGCTTTGCAGAAAATAGTTACATACTCCACATAGGTACTATTAGAAATGTTTGCACAACCCCTGAACCTTTATCTGTACAATTCAGGAGTTAACCCATACCTGGTCATCAAACCTTCCTTCATGTGTGGGTAAGAATTATGAACTTCAGAAGGCAAATCTAGCAGTGTGTCCCGCCCCTCACTGAGGAACCGCCCCCACAACCCCGCTCCCCAATCTCTCTCAGGGACCCGGTGGGAAGACATGGCTACCTCATAGGCCTTGAACCATTGTCCTATGTCATCATTTTAAAACAATTCTTTCACATCTTCTTTTGGAATGTACACCCTTGATTCTATCTGCACTGGCGATGCGCTGCCACCAGAGGGAGTAAGTTCCATACTTTTAGCTTTCAGCTCCATCTCCCTCAATTTCATTTCATGCTCCATTTGAATTTGTCTCTCTTCCAGAGCCAGCTTTTTGCTTTGCAGCTCCAGTTGCCCATTCAATTTAAGTTTTGCCAACTCCATTTCATGTGCTCGGGTTTCCTTCCTGTCTGCCAACTCCTCTGACGACAGGACTCTACCAAAATCAACGATGCTTCCTGCGGGTTCAACTTCCACCACATTCTCAGGTGCCCTTGACTCAATCCAGGCCTTCAGCGCCCTGTGGTAGTCTGGCTTGTTTCTACATCCAGCTAGGAGAACTTTGAACTTTAGGCAGAAGCCCCTCAGCTGGGCCTTGGTGTAGTTGTCTAGTCTTTCCTCTTCCCAATCTACTTCTTCAATTCCATCAGAGACTATAGATGCTGCCTTTTCTATGCTTTTTGGACCAGGCATGATTTTTCAAAAATGGAGATTTCTTGGCAAACAAAAATCAAAAAAGTATGTGGTGCGTTATGGTCTGAACTCACTACGTGGTGTTCACCAATCACTGTACATGAATCACAAATGCAAATTCAGAATCCTCACCGCTGACCACCAATGTTAGATTTGGGGGTATCTGGTTGACACAGGTAAGTACTTGTGACAAGCAGGGTCCCTCTCCTCTAGTTAGGATAAGGGGATTATCCTCTAAAATAACCCCTGCTCACCCTCTAGATAGTGTGGCGCGAGCAGATAAGGCTTATCTCAGAGCGTTATAGGTTAAGCATTTGTGAACACATACAGTAACTGAGTGACAACACCACAAATGGACACCACACTAGACTTGTATAAAAAATAAGAATCTTTTATATAAAGGTTTAGCACAAGACCATTTAACGTAAAAAAATGTTCCACAAAACTGTTAGCAATGCAGTTCTTGGTTAAAAAGCGTAGTTCTTAAGTTCCATGCGCTTCGGGCTGTTCATGCATGTCTCTCGGGAATGATCGTCCTTTGCAAGAGTTTTTAAAAACCAGCGTCATGGACTCTCTAGTCCGGTGCGAACACAGTCACATTGCGATTCGTACAGTACCTTTTGAATGCGTAGTTGCGGATACGGACGATGCGTGTGCAGGTGAAGGCGTCCTAGGAGCGGTCTGGCGGCCCACCTCCGATGCGAGCCTGGCTCGTTGTAGGCGTCTCGGTCCCAGGCGTTCGAGCGGGGTGCCCCGGGGGCGAGGCGGATGGTCCTAGGCGTAGAGCGTTCGCTGTGCGAGGCGTTTGTACTCGTCGTGCCTCAGAGCGGGGATGCCTTTCAATTCCCTAGCAGCGCAATGTCAGGCGGCCGGTACGCTTCGGGCGTACGGGTCGTACTTTCCAGTGCGGGGCTGCTTGTTGGGTCTTCGTAGCATGGTGCAAGGGGCCAGTATGCTTCAAACGTACGGGCCGGACTCTCCTTGCGGTGCGCTCGAACCGTCAACTCCTGTGGCTGGGACACGGCGAGCAGTGCGGCTCAGGGGGGGAGGGTGAAGCGGGTGCGGGCGGCCCTTCTGGACGGTGCGAGTTATGGCTCGTAAGCAGAGCAGGGTCACACGGTGCAGGGCGGCCACAGGTACGGCTTCACAGCTGTCCGGGTTTGCGAGACACACTTTGCTGGCGGCTCCAGCGGCAGGGAGAGATCGGCAAATTCCAGCGGCTCAGGTTGAGGAAGTGGGAGTCCAATAGTCCTGGGACTCCGTTCAGGGGGCAAGCTCACCCACAAGCCCTTGGAGATTGTTGAAAGCACAAGTTGAATAAAGTCTCTTTAGTCTTTTCCTCTCCTCTTGCAGCAAGGCAACCACTGCAGGCCAATCCCCCAGGTCAGGGACAGTACACCTCCTTGTAGCTTTCCCAGTTCCTTCTCGTCGGGCAGAGGTTCTTCTTGGTTCAGCAGGATATTCTTAGGAGCAGGGCTCCAATATTTATACCACACATCTTTTGTTCTTTCGGGCCAGTGGGCCTTTGCCCAGTTCAGCCCAGTTTTGGAGCACTTTATTTACAGGACTCTGGCTTGTCTTTTCATTGTGCAGGGCAGAGACATCAGACGCTCCGCAGGAGGTGGTGCCAGTATTGTGGTAGCAGAGCACAGGCCTATTCAGAGTGTAGGTGCACTCCTCCCACCCATCTGGCTGTTATCTTTCTATTCACCATCTGGCTGCCCCAGCCTGTCTCCTGGAATTCCCCAGCCCTGTCACTCACAGAAACCAGACAGCAGATACACATCCTAGCAGAGGCGGGCTGAAGAGGTTAGGCAAGCAAATACCAACTTTCTAAAAGTGGTATTTGCAAACACAGAATATTAAAACAACCTTTACTTAAAGATGTATTTTATTAGCCTGAGTTCGGGCATACCAAACTCGAATTTCTACCATGTTCCTTGAGTCTGTTGGGATCATAGAATGTAACAATTACAACAGCCCATTCTGGCCTAGGAGAACAGGTAGCCTTACAATAGTGAAAAACGAAAATGGCTGTAATTCACTATTAGGACATGTCACACACATAAGGGCTTGTCCTACCTTATACTTAAAATGCACCCTGCCCTTGGGCCTACCATAGGGGTGACTAATATGAAGTTAAGGGAAGGTTTGGGGACTGGCAAGTAGGTGCACTTACCCAGTCAGCATGTCAGTACTAGACTGCACGCACATTCTGCAATGGCAGACCTTAGACACATTTTACCAGGCTGCTTCTGTGGGTGGCACAACCAGTGCTGCAGGCCCACTAGCAGAATTTGGATTTACAAGCCCTGGGCACCCCTGGTGCACTTTACTGGGGTCTGACAGTAAACCAAATAATATAGTAGAAAAACGGTCTGAGGGATATTTAAAGACCTTAGCCTAGGTTACAACCCCCCAATCAATACATAAACAACAAAGAAACCTAGGGGTCTACAAAAGGGGGTATCAGAGAGCCTCCATCAATGATCAATAGTATCTAACAAGATACATTGATGATCAGGCATTGAGCAACTCCACGAGGCAGGACATCAATTCAACACATACAGCCACAAGTGATTGTTTGAAAACCCACATGGTGTTCATAGGATTCCCATCAAAAGTCTTGTGATGATCAATTTTATCATTTGGTCATCCAACAGGGGCAATATGTCTCTTGATCATTGAGACCACTGTCTTACCCCGGTACGGAGTTGGGTGTTTTACCACAATCACACTCTGACCCTATGATGTTGATCTGATGGGATCACGTGCAGTGCAAAAATCAGAATAGTGGTGAATTAAAAAAGGATAGAGGGCAAAAAAGAGAGTACATTTTATTTGAAACTTGACCTCTTCCTGATTAAAAACGAGAACAGTGCAAAGAAGCAGTATTAAACAAATAACCGCCTGGGGGCCAACATGTTTCAGCCAATAAGGGAAAAAGACCCAAGGCTTTCTTCAGGGCCTCTGTTCTAAAACATTGCTACTGCAGAGTGAACAAACTGATTAACAAAATTGTGTATATAGTGAATAACTTATACTACTACAGAAGAAGTGTACAAAAAGGATACAGCAAACCTATTACGAATCCTCCTTGTCAAGTGATGCATTTGTACATCTAAAAAATAAAATAAATAAACACCACAAAACGGCCATAGTGTTAGAATTGCGTCCTGCTCCATCTCTCTTCGTAATAGAGTAAAAATAAAGAATTATATCACTCACCCAGCTTGACCGGGGACTACACCTCACCTCACCTGGACCATGCTCAGGAATAATGAGGCCCCGCTCTGTAAAGGTAAGGAAACAGGTGCTTTTCACAGGGGGATGAAATAATGTTTTCAATATCCCTCATGTACTTAAGTGCACTCTAACAGTTTTCCACACACTCTACAATTCCTCTCTCCACATACCTCCCAAAACTCCACAGAGTCCCCCCTCAAAGGTTACCTCTCCGTCGCTATTCTCATTACTAATTTAGCAATTGCAAAAAAGAACAAACTCCACTTGGTTTGCAAAATGGCTCTATGTGCTAGTAAGTCATCTAGAGCTTTGTGACACCCCACCTGTCCGTCGTTGCCTCTGGAGAATCCCGAGTCAGGGGGAGGCAACGACCCATGCAGGCTAGAGTGTATTTAAATCTTTAAAACTGGTGTCTGCGTCCAATCGCAAAAGAGCATCTCCGTCCCTTGAAAGGAAGTGCCCCCCTCTGATCGGCAAAAACCGGCCTCTGTGAAATAACACCTTCTCTGTTCCTCTATCGCTATGCTAGTCACGAGGAAAACAGAAGAAAAAGGAAAAGAAAAACGAAGATAGCAGCTTACCGTCGCTGGGTTCTTTCTCTGTCCAGTCAAACATTACTGACAAACACGGGCGCGTAGTCTCACGGTGTGCAGAGAACTACGCGATGACATCATGCTCGGAAAAATTGTAGTCCGGATGTCTTTAAAGTCCGTGCAACTCAGAAATGTTACTTCTGGAATGTAATGCCAATTGTTTATAACGCGGTATGTCAGTACTCAAATACAGCGTTTGGAACGCAGTTCAACTGAGAAAAACTTTTAAGCTTATCAGGTTGTGCTCACATAGTGTACAGAACCCATGGACTGACGTGCGTCATTTCGCGATACTAACAAAGAACTACACAGTGACAACACAGTGACAACACAGACCTGAACCTGTAGTTCAGGTTCAAAACAACAGTCAAAACTCTCTGCGAGTAATCGCACAAGCCCTTATATAACTGTATCCGGTCCCGCTAAGTCTGGATGTTCTATAGCAGTGACGATGAATAGGTAAATACAGTGTATATATAAAGAGAGTGTATATATAAAGATGAAAATGAAAATGAAACACCTGGTACAGGTGCCACATGGTGCAAGCAACACTGTAAGGTAACAGGTCTATTCATAGAAGTGCTTGGCTTTGTATACAGAAAAGTTTCAGACCAGATAGAAGCAGTGCAACATAGGGGAATCTATTCCATTCCATCCATCCCTATGTCATATGCTTGGTATCATGTGCCAAGAACGGTATTACAAGAAGAGGGAATAGTAGATACTGAAAAAAGCCCTTTCCTCTTGTTTAAAGAGTGGTCCAGGGTATTTCGTTGTTTAAACCTGAACTATCCATGCGTAATTTGTATATCCACCTCTGTTCCTTTATGAATAAGAATTTAGTCACGTCACCAATATGGGAGGGGATATACGGCTTCTCAAGGACCGTCCACATAAAGTCAGACTCCCTATGGTTGTGTTCCAAAAAATGTTTAGTCAGTTTGGAAACACTTTTTTTGCACCTGAAGGCACTCTTATGCTCTTGCATATGAACACGAACTTTACGAGTAGTCATCCCTATATACCTTTCATTACAAGGGCAAGTTAGCAGATAGATGACATGTGTACTATTGCAGTTGGAAAATTGTTTAAGTACCCAGGGACGATTCGTACCAATGTCAATTTGAGTGGGTCTCTTAGTCTGGGAGCAGACTGAACAACCACCACACGGGTGGTGCCCTTGTACTGCTGGTAATTCCCAGGTTCAGGTCTGTGTTGTCACTGTGTAGTTCTTTGTTAGTATCGCGAGATGACGCACGTCAGTCCAGACGGTTCTGTACACTATGTGAGCACAACCTGATAAGCTTAAAAGTTTTTCTCAGTTGAACTGCGTTCCAAACGCTGTATTTTGAGTACTGACATACCGCGTTATAAACAAGTGGCATTACGTTCCAGAAGTAACATTTCTGAGTTGCACTGACTTTAAAGACATCTGGACTACAAATATTCCGAGCATGATGTCATCGCGTAGTTTTCTGCACACCGCGAGACTACGCGCCCGTGTTTGTCAGTAATGTTTGACTGGACAGAGAAAGAACCGAGCAACGGTAAGCTGCTATCTTCGTTTTTCTTTTCCTTTTTCTTCTGTTTTCCTCGTGACTAGCATAGCGATAGAGGAACAGAGAAGGTGTTATTTCACAGAGGCCGGTTTTTGCCGATCGGAGGGGGGCTCTTCATTTCAAGGGATGGAGATGCTCTTTTGCGATTGGACGCAGACACCGGTTTTAAAGATTTAAATACACTCTAGCCTGCATGGGTAGTTGCCTCACCCTGACTCGGGATGCTCCAGAGGCAAGGACGGACAGGTGGGGTGCCACAAAGCTCTAGATGACTTACTAGCACATAGAGCCATTTTGCAAACCAAGTGGAGTTTGTTCTTTTTTGCAATTGCTAAATTAGTAATGAGAATAGCGACGGAGAGATAACCTTTGAGGGGGGACTCTGTGGAGTTTTGGGAGGTATGTGGAGAGAGGAATTGTAGAGTGTGTGGAAAACTGTTAGAGTGCACTTAAGTACATGAGGGATATTGAAAACATTATTTCATCCCCTTGTGAAAAGCACCTGTTTCCTTACCTTTACAGAGCGGGGCCTCATTATTCCTGAGCATGGTCCAGGTGAGGTGAGGTCTAGTCCCCGGTCAAGCTGGGTGAGTGATATAATTCTTTATTTTTACTCTATTACGAAGAGAGATGGAGCAGGACGCAATTCTAACACTATGGCCGTTTTGTGGTGTTTATTTATTTTATTTTTTAGATGTACAAATGCATCACTTGACAAGGAGGATTCGTAATAGGTTTGCTGTATCCTTTTGTACACTTCTGCTGTGGTAGTATGAGTTATTCACTATATACACAATTTTGTTAATCAGTTTGTTCACTCTGCAGTAGCAATGTTTTAGAACAGAGGCCCTGAAGAAATCCTTGGGTCTTTTTCCCTTAATGGCTGAAACATGTTGGCCCCCAGGCGGTTATTTGTTTAATACTGCTTCTTTGCACTGTTCTCATTTTTAATCAGGAAGAGGTCAAGTTTCAAATTAAATGTACTCTCTTTTTTGCCCTCTATCCTTTTTTTAATTCACCACTATTCTGATTTTTGCACTGCACGTGATCCCATCAGATCAACATCATAGGGTCAGAGTGTGATTGTGGTAAAACACCCAACACCGTACAGGGGTAAGACAGTGGTCTCAATGATCAAGAGACATATTGCCCCTGTTGGATGACCAAATGATAAAATTGATCATCACAAGACTTTTGATGGGAATCCTATGAACACCATGTGGGTTTTCAAACAATCACTTGTGGCTGTATGTGTTGAATTGATGTCCTGCCTCGTGGATTTGCTCAATGCCTGATCATCAATGTATCTTGTTAGATACTATTGATCATTGATGGAGGCTCTCTGATACCCCCTTTTCTAGTAAACCAAATAAGCCAATCATGGAATCAAAGTCAAAGTCAAAAGGTTTTATTTGCATAATTTGTTAAAATTGTTACAAAATTCACATAATAAATAACAGTACAATTTTATTATTAAAATGCTAAAATTATTGTCTCTCGGCCTCTGTTTTGTTTGTGGCAGTGTTCATGAAATCCGAGGGTTGGAATTACCCTTTTTGCCCGCCAACTGGGAGTCCTTCTGTTCTGTTAGTTCTAAAAGTTTTCTTGCTTCTGCCAAGAATTTAACTCCACGGCATGCCAGAATTATGGAGGTACCTCCGAGCCAGCTTGTGACTGCGTGTCTGCAAGATCGAATGTTTAACACATTGAAGATGGATTTCAATAACAGTCGTCTCTGGCTTGTCAGGGCCGGACATATACAGAAAAGGTGGACAAGGGTTTCGTTTTTATACCCGCAAAGGCGACATTGGGTCGTTTGGTGTGTTACTTTCCACGCCGGTAGTAAATCCTTTGTAACATGCATCCCCATCCGATAATCTATAAAAGACTTTTTTAGATGACCACTGAAGTGGGATGTTAAATATGAGTTTTTTTTTGGGGTTGTAAAAGAGTTCATGATGGTCCAAGCATGCCGACGTTTTGACAATAACTCTTTGTCTTCCAAAAAGGATTTCCATTTTGCTACCGAGTTAACTAATTTTTTTAGACTTGCCTTATCGGTCCCAGATTTCCAGACAGCTTCCATTTCTAACTTTTCCACGCAGAGTATCAGATACTTTCCCCAATTGTTCACAGATTCAGATTCCCCCCGTTTTTTAATTTCCTCCCAGCTTAGCCAGTCCAATGTATCTGGATCTGCAGATCTAAGTTTGCAACAGAATTTCACGAAACCGCTCATGCTCCGAAATTCTGGTTTTGCAAACCAAATTCTAGCCTTATTTGGGAGGCTGAGGCGGATTTTGGCAGGTTGAAAACCGCTTTGTAAATTTTGATCGGTAAATCATTTAAAAGTTCCACCTCCTTGCCACACCACGTGACTAGGCCGTAAGATAAAGTAGGCATAATCTGCACTGCCATCGCTTTTAAAAGATGGTTATGGTTAGGGCAATCCATTTTTTCTTTTAGGGAGCGATACGCAAAGATTAAAGATTGTGCTTTTGCTTTTAGTGCTGTTTTGTGGTCCTTGTTGTTTGCTCCTATTGTTATTGCAATTCCCAAGTACTTATAGTGCTCTTGTTCTTTCACTTGTGCCCCTTGGGCCATCCATTTGTACTTTAGATTTTGCCGGTCAACTAGGCGGACCACTTTGGTTTTCTCCTTGTTGAGTTCTAAGCTTTCCCGTTCTAAATACAAGGTTAATTTATTAATGGCTCTTTGTAAGCCGATTGGAGCCTTGCTCAATAATACAATATCATCCGCATATTGTAGGTAATGTATTGGATTATTTGCCAATGATGGTGGATGGCTATCTTCAGATTCGATCGCATTTGTTAGGTCGGAGAGAAAAAGGTTAAAAAGGCTGGGGGCTAATACGCAGCCTTGCTTTAGGCCTTGGTGCGTTTGGATGCTGCTGGTTGCACTGCCACCATTTCCCAGCTTCACTCTTACCCAAGTACAGTGGTGTAGGGCTTTGACGGCTCTTAAAAGTTGGTATGGCATCCCCCAGCTCTCTAATTTGCTCCACAAGCGCTCTCTGTTCACCCGATCGAATGCGGACTTGATGTCTATGAAACATACATACAAACGGGTGCCCTTTGCTTTGCTTTGCTTGGTCCGTTAGGATAGACAAGCAAGTTAGGTTGGTTGTTGTTCCCATTCCTTGACTGAATCCTGTTTGGAATTTTGGCATAATCTTTATTTCTGATATCCAGGCTTGTAATTTGGATAGGATGCAGGAGCCGTAGAGTTTGGCCTCTACGTCTATTAGTGATATCAGTCTAAAATTTGAGGGGTTGCGGTGATCGCCATGCTTAAAAATTGGGTGTATAATGCTTCCTTTCCAGGAGGCTGGTAATTCTGCTCAGTTGTAAATTTGGTTGAACAGGGGCGTTAGGGTCTCTGCCCACAGGTCCGGGTCGAACTTGAAGATCGCATTCGGCAGCCCGTTTGGTCCTGCTGCACCCTCGGACTTTAATCTTGAAATTATTGACCTCAATTCGTTTTTGGTGGTTAGGTCAACTAGGTCTGTAGGCCCCTTCTGAGGAAGTTCCTGCTCGGGTTCCCTAAATTCCCTGTTCATAACTCCTTTTGGTTGCTCCATGTTAACCTTCGCTGCCCCTGAATCTTTAACATGACCTGTATCTTTGTTGCTGTATAGATTTTGCACGTGTCTGATCCAGCTTTCTGCTTCGACCCCAGGTTCTTGTTGGAGTTTTGCCCCTTGGTTAAGCTTGTTTATGATACCCCAAAAAACCCGTCTGCTAGGATGTTTTCCCGCAATTAACAGTTTGTTCCATATTGTTTCTTTATATGAGTACTTTGCGGCCCTGAGTGCCTTCCTGTAGATGTTCCTGACTCTCCTCAGATTAGATTTGTTTGCCACATACCCCGACTTTTTTTGACTTGCGAGGGCTCGGACCTCCTTGGCCACCTTTCTTTTTTTCGCTCTTAAGTCCAGGTTGAACCAAGGCTCCTTCTTGTTGTTGGGGTTGCTGTAGTTCCCCGACCTTGCTGGGAACTTTTGCTGCAGGACCTGAATCATTTGCTCCCAGTTGGGTACTAGGTCCTCCTTCTTTTGAATTCCTAGGTTGGCCATATGGGCTTTAACTGAGTCAGTTATGTTGCCCAACCCCTCCCCATGCCATTTTAGTTTTCTCAGATTAAACTTTGATGCATGGTGCAGAAGGGGGGTCGTTGTTGGTGCCATAATTGGTGCAATATTCAAAGTTAATATTTGTGGGAAGTGATCACTTTCTGCTCGTATTTCAATGCCAAATGATATGATGCTGGTGATTAACTCATTGCTTACTATTGAGTAGTCAATTGTTGAGTGAACCCTGCCGCTCAGGTATGTAACAGCTGCTGGCATATCCCCCTTTATGTTGCCATTCAGGATAGCCAGTCCATGTTCGATTAACCTGGAATGCGAATTTTTTTCCACTACTATTTCCCGCCATCTTCACCTTTGCCTTGTTTTGGTCAATGAGGGCGTTGTTAAAGTCCCCGGAGAGGACCAGAGGGTATTGCGGGTAGGTCCTTTGCATGGCCTTGATAAGTGACAACAGCGTTGCATGTTTTTCTATTTGTGCCGTTTTATCAGGATGGATGTAAACGTTAAATATTATCATTTTCCAGGGTTCAATCCTCGATGACGAGGCTTCGGTGATTCTGGTCACTTGGGCCCACTTCAGGCCCACTTCTATCTCCTCTGATACCCAGTTGTATTTGTGGGTTACGTAAGTTGATAACCCACCACGGGGATGGCCGTGCATTGAGGGGCTTTCTGCATATATTTGATGTTCTTTGAAACCTTGGACAGGGGTTGATTGCAATTTCCAAGACTTCTGGATCAAAATGATGTCTTGTTGTTGGAAGAAGGCACTGGTTTCGTAATCGTGGGCCATTTCTCGAAAGCCATGCACGTTCCACGAGCAAATTGAAACTATTGATTTAGTTGTTTGATTCTGGGGGAGCGTTTCATTCCGCTGGGTTATGGAAAAGATTGGATCTGGGTTAGGTAGTTTTATTGCACAAGACGTTTGGTATCCAAGACCAATCTGTTCTGTCAGCTTGATGAAGGTTGTTTATTTGTACTTTGTGACTTTCAATTTACGGCTCTGGCGTGGATGCCCTGGCGCCACGTAAGCAAGAGGTGTATTGACCTCTACTCCCTTTTCCCTTGTCTTGTGCACATGTGTTTGGTTGTAAGGGATAGGGGTACCTCGAACGCTTGTGTCGCATTATGGATATTCCCCATGATTCAAATTGCGGTCTTGCGTGGTATATCCTTTCTACCAGGTCCTTTGAGGCCCAAGTTGTTACTGTTTCTTCAATGGCCGCATTGATTACATTTTGTTGAAATTCGACGGAGTTGAGATCTTTGGAAGTAATTTCCTTTAAAGCCGATATTTCGTTAAACTGTTTTAACAAATTACCTCGATTCAAAAAGTCCTGTGGACCCCTAGTTGGATATTCGGGAATAAAGGTTAGCTTTAAGTCAGACAGCTCTGGATGAGTGCTTGGCTCCTTTTGCGTTGTACCTGCATTATTAGCTGGAGGGTTATAAGGTTGCGTTCTCTCGTGGGCGTGGAGGGTTAGTTGTTGTTCTTGCGCTTGTTGTTCTACCTCAATTGATTTTGGATTTTTTTGGGTTTTAGCTTTGTTGATTGACTTCATTTGGCCCGTACTTTGGTCCCTTTGTATTAATGAACATTTACGTTCATTTTCCAAAACTGTGATTTGCATAGGGGATGATGCAGTTTGAAATTCAAGAGCTACTGCTGGACCAGGAAGTTCGTGTGCATTTCTTTCAAGTATTATTGGTGGTTGTTGCTCAATAGTGATTTTTGTGCCGGGATTGCGGACCTCTTTGAAAGTGCATTTGAAATCTAAACTGTTTTTTGCCAGGGCTGTTGTCAGCCCATATTGCTCACGGCCTCCCTGCTTGACCGCTTGTATTGATTTCGATTGCTCTCTTCCCTGTTCTTGCTCTTGTGGTTGCTGATTGAATGTTGTAACCGTTTGTCTGTTTTTTTCCCCTGTGTGTGGTGATCTGGTTAATTTAACTCCTGACCTGGCGCCTTCACCCCTAGATATGAGTGATGTGTTTCGGCGGTCAAATCGGTCTGTCGGGAATTCCTCACCCACTGACGACCCGTTCAAAGGACTGGAATTGATTTCGTGGTGGGTATTGGTGTTAAAAATTGGGAAGATTTTGCTCGGTTCTGCGTTTGGTTGGTTCTTGTACTTGAGCCTGGCCTTCCTAGCCCTTTTCCTTTGTCTCTTTGTTGGGTTGTCCTCAGATGTGGGTTGTTGGGTAACTTGAATTTCTTCGACGTCTGAGGCTGATTTATCTTTGCCGCATTCCTTTGATAAATGTAGTTGATCCGTAATTTGTTTGCTTCTTTTTTGGCCGTTTGTGAGCTTTCTCGTGGGTGTTTGTGGTTTCTCCGGGGTATGCTTAATTTCTGATGTCTGGCTGTGACCACGAGATTGTTTTACCTCCCCTAGAATGTCCATCAAAATTGCCGGGAGGCTTGCCAGCTTTTCTATGATACTTTCACATCCGCAGTTTCGTTGTTGATTCTTCCCGCTGGTTTTTGGCTCTGAGTTCCCCTGAGTTGTCAAGAGCAATGAGAGGGAGTCCAGTTTTGCGTTTATACTCGAAATGTGCCCTGCCACCAAAGTAATAAGGTCGATCTGGACTTCCATTTTGTTAGATTGGTAATTCAGCATCCTTATTGCTTGCTCTAGGGTGCTTAACAAAGATTGGGTCCATGACGTGGCGGGCTCGACATTTAGGATTCTACTTGAGTCCTTAGGCTCTGAGTCCAACGAGCTCCCTGATGAAATTGTGATTGGGTCAGTATGGGAGAGGAGTAGTTGGCTAGCCTGCTTAGTGATGCTGTTATTTATGCATCTTTTTTGTTGGTCTCTTTTTGTCTCTGGGCCGCGCGGAGTTGAGACCAGCATGCCCGGGATCAGATGTCGGTCATCAAAACCGTGTTCTAGTCGTGGCACTCTTCCTTGTGAGTCTATATACTTTGTGATTCTCTCTGAGAGTTCCTCGAGTTGAGAGTCGTTTGATAGGAAGAGAGGCTTTAACCATGGGTCTCCTTCTTGCCCGGGTAAGATGGATTGATTTTTAGAGTCTGTGTTGACCTCCTTCTCCCCCTTGCTCGCTGTTCCGTGGTCGCTATTTTCTGGTGGCTCCGTGATTATTTCACTTTTATCCTGGCTTCGTCTGTGGACCATCTCAATACAATTATCTGCAGTGTCCTTTTTGGCTTTGCCTCCCTCAATTTCATTTGAGGCTGAAGAAGTGTTGGGACTGTGCACCTGGGCCGTGACCAACTCTTGTTTGCCTTGACGAAAGGAACCCAAACACAGTGTAGGGGATACACACCCTCTGTCACTGCGTGACATGTTCTGCAGGTTATTAGTCCGTGGAGAGGGTGCATTTGATGGCGCGATAGGGCTTGGTAACTTACAGGCCTCCGGAGTCTGTGCGTAAATCGCCGCCATTGGGTCCTTCAGGTAAAAAAATTTCAGGAGTCCGGATTTCCTTCTGGGATCTGATTTTAGCTCAGGGGTTGGTGCCGATACCAACCTTTCCCTGGGATTTAAATCTGGCCCTGCCAAAGCCAGTCCGTCTAATCCGCACAGCACAGCGGCACCTGACACCGAGCCTATTGGGGGCACAGAGGAGACGGTAGACCGGTAAACCGAGGGAATGATGGGGGTAAGCGGGGCTCAAGCAAAGCACAGGCACCCCCGGTGTTCCTGCTCCTCTGGCGCTGGCTTTGCGCTGTCTCCCGTTGTAACTCCGCCCCAAACAAACCGTGGTTGCAGCCCCTCAGTGCCTTCCAGGCTGCCTCAAAGTTTTTCCAAGTTTCTCCCAGGCTTTCCACTGCCCCAGCCGCCTGCCTCCAGCCGTCTGGATGAGCCTCGCAGCGGCTCCCACCGCTACCGGGCCACTCCCGTTTTTTTGCCGGCGCAGCTGCTAAGTAAACTGTGGGCTCAGGCGGCCTCCTGCGCTCGCACCCCTCGCGCTCCGCACCTCACTGCAGGGGGGGGGTGCAGGGTACAGGCAGGGTACAGCAGGCAGAAGTTCAGCTGAAAGAGGCGGAGAGGCGGAGGGGCCGAGGACGTCCTCTCACTCGCGCTTCCAATGGTCTGTGATCTACACACTCTGCGCTCAACTGCCTCAGTCTGCTGTTACAGGCTGCATCCTGTCATGGAATCCAATCACCATATACATTTTATACAGGAAGCACTTGTACTGTGGCACTGATTGGCAGTGGCACAGTGCTCTGAGCAGCTAACACCAGCAAAAACACATGAGGCAACAGCACCAAAAATGGAAGTGAGACCCACGCCAATGGTGCCAGGTCTAACAGTTCATTAATCAGCAGTGTTCTGTCAAATGTCCATTTGCTTTGAGCTTGATCATCCCCTTGAAGTGCTAGGTCCATAATTAGTGGGCTGTGATCGGACGGTAGTTTCGGTAGTTTCCTGATTCCTACCGCCATAAGCAGGGAGGAAGAAACCAGAAAGTAATCTAACCTTACATACTTTTTATGAGAGCATGAGAAATGTGTATATCCTCGGTCGGCAGGGTGTTTAGCAGCCCATGCGTCCGTAAAGTCATAAGTGGTCATTAAGGCGGACAGAGCTTTATGCACTTGTAGTTTTCTTCCCAAGTATCTTTGTGTTTGGTCTCAACCTGCCTTATAATTGATGTTCATATCTCCACATACAACTAGTGGGCCTGGCCATGATGCCTGCTCAATTTCTAGATCATTAAATATTTTTGAGTCATGCAGATTTGATTCATATATTGTACAGACTGTCAACCCTACGGGCAGCAGTACAATAGCCCAATAGCCCATTTCCCCCATTTATCCTCCAACACACGTTTGACTGAGCTGACTCCATTCCTTACGTGAATTGCTACCCCCCTTATAGTGGACGTTAGCATGAGGCATGGTGTGAGGGTGTACCCTCTGATAATTAAAGTGTCCTGCTTCCCCCAAGGAATATGTGTTTCTTGCTGGCGTATAATGTCAGCTTTCTGCATTCTTAAGGCCTCTGCAACCATAATATGCTTCATTTTGTAATTTAAGCCCCCTACATTGTTTGAGCATATACTTATTTTACCCCATTTACATTATACAAATCACTCCCTCTTGACCGTCCTCCCCCTTTTCCCCCTCTTTCTTGATCAAATCTTATCCTCAGATTCTTAGTTTGTACTCTCTCCAATTTTTGCCTCTCCTTCCTCTGTGCCCAATACCCCTAAAAGCCCTGCTCCTCTACCTCACACTGCCCCTCCCACTCTGCTCCTCCCTCCTCCCCACCCTGCCCCTGCCCCACCCTGTCCCATGTTGAAAGACATCCAGACTGATCTCAGTCTGTGGTGATGGTTGCTGCTCCCTGACCGATACATCCTCCAATCATTTTATGGCAGCATTCGGCAGAAGAGACTCCGACCCAGCCCGTTGCGCCAAGAATAAGACAGACAGACAAAAGAGAAAATAAAAGAAAAAGCCCAAGAGAGATAAAAAAAAAGGGAGAAGTAAAGGGATGAGGCTAACTTCCGGTATGGGGTAACATTTCTTTCCCCAAAACTTTCATAACTCACATTCACCACCTATACTGCGTTTATCTAATTAAGGGTTCGGCCCTCATCCCCCCAGGTACTCTTTGGCCTTAACCTCTGAGGTAAAAAATCAGGTTTGATTGTCTTTAATTACTTTTAAGAGGGCTGGATTAAACAAAATAGCTTGCCCCCCCTGATCCTGAAAGGGTTTTATCATCTGGCGTAAGCCCTAACGTTTCTCCACCGTAAAATGACAAAAGTCTGGCCTGAAAAAAAAGAAATATTCTCTCCCATTTCGATTTGCCTCTAGCCTAGCCTTTTCGTAGATGGTCTGCCGAAAAGGAAATCGCCAAAGTAAACCAAAACGGCACGAGGTCTCGCATCTGGTCTCACTGGTTACTTAAGATTGAATGGAACTCGATGCGCCCTCTGCACTTCCAGTGCCCAGTTCCAGCTTTCCAAGTAAGGGAATGCCTTGGCCAACATTTCAGCCATATGTGACCTTTGCCTACAGAACTCCCAATACCAGCAGGATATTACGGCGTTGACGATTTTCCTGGTCCTCCAGCTTCCATTGCATGTCAGTCAATTGTGCCTCATGTGCCATAGTTTTCGTTCATGTGTCTGCCAAATCACTCTCCAGAGCATCTGTTCTGGTTTCAAGGACTGTCAAGCGTTCACCAATTATAGTGCACTTTTCTTACTACCCCTTGAAGCTTCTGCATGGCTGACTTTACCCGCCTATTATCCTGGCGGGTGTCTTCATGATGGGAGAGTATGCATTGTAAGACAGTATCTGGGTTGGGGGTGTTGTGGGGGAAGTGATATTATCTTGAGGGGATGGTGTTGTAGTGCTGCTAAGTAGATCGACCCCAGAATGCTCCCATTTTAAGTTTCTTTTTAATGTAGGTTAGAATGGCCTATTCCTCTCTGCACTTTGCTCATTGTGGCCGTTTGGTCATTTTCGTCTATATCGGATGCCTCCTCACTAGATTCACATAGTGAGTCTGAGCCTGACCCTGACAAAACCCCATCTGACAGGGAAAAGAAACAATCATTACCCTCAGTATCTTGTTCGCTATGGTTTGAGGCAATAGTCTGATTTTTAATCTGGACATTTCCCTGCTGGCAATGTAAAGCAGTGGGTTCAGAAAACGGTTCTTTGAGCACTGCTTCTTTCGCACCCCCCATCTGCTCCGATTGATGGTCCCCGGACCCAGTTTCCAATCCCTCACAGCCTCCCCCAGACACTGTCTCCATAGAATATCTAGCAGGGGACAGTTACCTCCATACTTGTTTCGGTCCTGTTTAAGGTCCTGTATGCTTGCAGGGTCCTCCACGCTAGCATTATTGCTCCCCAATTGATTCTGCTTATCTTGTGGCCGTGATTGTTGATCTGCAGCTCGTCTCACTCCTGGGACAGCTCTCAGCATTTCCAGGACAGAGGACTCGATCGAGTGTTGCCTGGGCCGGAGCCCCGCCCTTGCCCTTCCTTTCCTCTGCATTTTCCTTTCGGGTTGCGGAGCTCCCGTAGGCTGTTTCCTTCTGCCGCCTTTCACCTGGCTGGCAATTCCAGTTCCAGCCTCAGCAGCTCCGCGGGGGTCCCACAATGTCGAGGACTTCGGGGAGGGAGCCGCCGCCAGACCGGACCGTTACTTCACCTTTGCGCCTCCTCCGATGGGAATTTTCTGTGCCATCTCTCCCCACGGCTACAGCCACTGGCACCCTTGACAGCCTCGGCAGCCTCAGCGCTCCTCGCTGCTCACCAGTGCCTTCCACTGACACTACAGCGCCCATATAAGTTCAACGCGACAAATGGCTGTCCCACACCAACTGGATTTGAGGTACAGCTGTAGTAAGAGGACGCTGTTTCCATCCAGCCTTTTTTATTCTCTCTATATGGTTTTCTAGTCTGTTACTCCGTCATGCTGCCATTCAATCTGTTATTTTTGCATCCACGAAAAGGGAGCTGCTGTGTGACTGTCTCAAGAAGTCGCCATCTTGCCTCCCATCTCA
The DNA here is from genome assembly GCF_964261635.1 of Lissotriton helveticus. NCBI lineage: Eukaryota > Metazoa > Chordata > Amphibia > Caudata > Salamandridae > Lissotriton > Lissotriton helveticus. Next base: position 1,562,611,433 of record NC_136057.1, on the reverse strand, counting down.
GAGCTTTCCCTTGTCTTTCAAAGGGTGCTTTAATAGGGTAGGATGACCCAGCTGCAAGGGGCAGCTCGGTGCAGCAGGTTTGTTGACCGTGGGAGCTATCAGGACCAGTGGTCGAAGTGGGGAAAAAAAAGTAGGGGAACTGTGGGTGGAGAATCAGGGGGCGGGAATAACCGAAGATTGAATCAGTGGGCGGAGTCAGGGGTGTGGCTAGAAATACCAAAACATGCCAATTTTTAGTACGTTTAGCATTTCACTGACCAGTTACAGCTTATAACGTTATTTAATTCAAACAACGGATAAACATGTTTATTTGAGGTTTAATTCAGGAAAAAGCAAACACTCGTAGGGAATACAGGTTTATGTAAAGCGTGCAAAATATAAGCAGGAACAACATGTTACCTTAATGCTTTTACTCTCATTGTTCAGAAATCCATGATTATTTTTTATCTCAAACATTGAGGTCATGAATACAGGGTTCCTCCTGTACACATGTGTTAAGCAGGGCTCAGAAGAGAAAGGGACTCTTCAGGAAAATCTAGACTCACGGAAACCCACAAAGGCTTCTTCACATTCATGTCAGCCAAGTAGCAGCTTAATCATAATATAGCAAAAAGAATAACTAGTGGACAGAATGCAGAACACTATCATACATTCATCCCAGTACAGAGATCTGGGTCTAAATCCATCGTTTCTTTGATCGCCATTCCAATCTGGCCCCAGCCATATGCAAATCAGTCTTGATCCTACGCCCAATGGGAACAGTCCAGCCCGAACTGCCAGGCCAGGTCCTCCCTCGACTGCAAACAAGCATCCTGGGACCGGTTTCAGGCTTTCAGCCCTCATCAGCCAGGATAGCTTGATTCCAGTGACATGGAGAGCACGGGACCCACGTCTGGGCATACCCGTCCCACTCTAGGTGACAAAAGCAAAAAGAATAACTAGTGGACAGAATTCAGAACAATGTCATACATTCACCCCAGTACAAAGATCTGGGCCTAAATCCATCGTTTTTTGCACACCATGCCATTCCAGTTTGGACCCAGCCATATGCAAATCAGTCTTGATCCTGCACCCAATGGGAACAGTCCAGCCCGAACTGCCAGGCCAGGTCCTCCCTGGACTGGAAACAAGCATCCTAGGACCGGTTTCAGGCTTTCAGCCCTCATCAGCCAGGATAGCTTGATTCCAGTGGCATGGAGAGCACAGGACTCACGTCTGAGCATACCTGTCCCACTCGGGGTGACAAATGCAAAAAGAACAATTGATGGACAGAATGCAGAAAAATTTCATACATTCACCCCAGTTCAGAGATCTGGGCTTAAATCCATCGTTTTTTGCCCACCATGCCAATCCAGTTTGGACCCAGCCATATGCAAATCAGTCTTGAATCTGCACCCAATGTGAACAGTCCAGCCCAAACTGCCAGGCCATATGTATTCAAGTGTCCTTTCATTCGGGAAGTGAACACAAAGCAGTACCCACTGAACTATGCACATAAAATATTGCTCTTTGATATGCATGGTACATGTTCTTTGCAGAAGGCATATTACCCCTCTGCTCTACCTTAGATGAGTAAAACAGCCACTAGACAAAACATGCTCCAATCTCTCTCCAGCAGGTACATTGATCACCAAAGTTATCTTGGCACATGTATTGTTGACCGAAACCTGCTGAATATACGAAGAACTTTGCAGTGTTTTTAAAACTCCTGCACTTGTACAAAACCGGTCCCCACAAACTAAACTAGCCCCCTACCCTTCCAGTCACCCTGGGAAATGCCTGCTCCTGCCCTTTCACTGCTCCTGTCCAGTCAGTATTCCTGCTCATGCTCGATCAACACTCCTGCTTCGTCAATTCCCCTGCCCCCTCCCTTCTCCTGCCCCGTCACTTCTCCTGGCACTTCACTTCTCCTGCCCGTCACTTCTCCTGCCCTGTTCACTGCTCCTGTCCCGTTCACTGCTCCTGTCCCGTTCACTGCTCCTGCCCGGTTACCGCTCTTGCTCATGCCTAATGACCGCCCCTGCCCCATCACTTATCTGCTTCGCCACTTCTCCTGCCCCGTCACCTCTCCTGCCACATCACCTCTCCTGTCCCATCACCTCTCCTGCCCTGTCACCTTTCCTGCCCTGTCATGTCACCTGCCCGTCACTTCTCCTGCCCGGTCACTTCTCCTGCCCGGTCACTTCTCCTGCCTGGTCAACTCTCCTGCCCTATCATGTCACCTGCCCGTCATGTCACGTGTCCATCACGTCACCTGCTGGTCACTTCTCCTGCCCGGTCACTTCTCCTGCCCGGTCACTTCTCCTGCCCGTCACTTCTCCTGTCCCGTCACTTCTCCTGTCCCGTCACTTCTCCTGTCCCGTCACTTCTCCTGTCCCGTCACATCTCCTGTCCTGTCACTTTTGCTGCACCGTCACTTCTGCCCCGTTCACTGCTCCTGCCCCGTTTACTGCTCCTGCCCCGTTCACTGCTCCTGCCCCGTTCACTGCTCCTGCCCCATTCACTGTTCCTGCCCCGTTCACTGCTCCTGCCCCATTCACTGCTCCTGTCCGTTCACCGCTCCTGCCCGGTAACCACTCCTGCCCATGCCTAATCGCCGCTCCTGCCCCTTCAGTTCTCGTGCCTCATCTCTTGTCCTGCCCCATCACCTCTCCTTTCCTGTCACCTCTCCTGCCTTGTCACCTTTCCTGCCCTATCACCTCTCCTGCCCTGTCACCTCTCCTGCCCTGTCACTTCTCCTGTCCCATCACTTCTCCTGTCCCATCACTTCTCCTGTCCCGTCACTTCTCCTGTCCCGTCACTTCTCCTGTCCCATCACTTCTCCTGTCCCGTCACTTCTGCCCTGTTCACTGCTCCTGCCCCGTTCACTGCTCCTGCCTCATTCACTGCTCCTGTCCGTTCACTGCTCCTGCCCGGTTACCGCTCCTGCCCATGCCTAATCACCGCTCCTGCCCCTTCACTTCTCCTGCCCCATCACTTCTCCTTTCCCGTCACCTCTCCTTTCCCGTCACCTCTCCTTTCCCGTCACCTCTCCTGCCCGTTACTTCTCCTGCCCGTCACTTCTCCTGCTTCGGTCACCTCTCCTGCCCTATTACTTCTCCTTTCCTGTTGCCTCTTCTGTCCCGTCACTGCTCTGCACAGTATCTACTGAAAGGTATATCAGGGATGCTTCCCCTTTGCTTTTCTATCATCCCGCCACTCCAGGCTGTTTCTGCAATTATTCTATGTTTTTGTGTAGTACAAGTAGGCTTTCTTCTTATCAAAGTGCCCCAGAACCTCACGCTTTTGTGATTGTGTAACAGGTGCCAAAAGATGCCAACCATTGTCAAGAGGTCTCTGCCCAGAGTCAAAGAGTGAACAGGAATTACAACCTGCTGCCACTCATTCCTGCTGTTGCAGAAATTATGCTTTCCTGGACAGCCACGGAGGGCAAAAGGGGGTCCTGTAGCTCTACCACCACAATTTTCAGGTTCACAAGTCTTGTAGTGACTAACAGAAGCAGATGCTCGCTTCGCTACTGGATCTTCTTGGGGGAGTTTGAAAGGGGACTTTAAACTCACAAAGGTGCCAAGTAATTGTGGGAAAAACATACCTTGCTAAACAAGAGTGGAAGTAGTCACGTATTCTCCCATTGAAGACGGCTGGAATGCCAGAAACTGGTCCTCGGAAGCTTGTTTCCGGTCCAGGGAAGGCATGGCTTGGCAGATCGGGATGGACTGTTCCCATGAGGCACAGGGTCAGACTGATTTGCATATGGCCATGTCTGAACTGGGGTGGCAGAGTGGGCTAAAAAACGGTGATGGATTAAACCCAGATCTGTTGACTGGGTGTGAGTGTTTGATTGGTTGTGATGCTCCGTCCATCACCACCCCCTTTTGTACCACTTTAATTAGTGGACATCATATACCAGGCCAACTTCTCACACCACCGCTGCATTGCTAGCACATATGAAGACATAGCGCGCAAAAACAAAATGGTGGCCTATGCTAAACATACACACTGGCTAAACAAAAATAGCTATCACTGCATGGATAGCAATGAAGGAGGTATAGACAACAAACAACACAGTTGCCGCGCCCTGCCTCCCCACCTCTGAAAAGCCTCATGTAGCATTGCAGGAAAAGGATGGCAAGGATATTATTTATTTACCCAATTTGACTGGGCCCACATACATGCACCTACCCTTTACCCACCACCATTAAATCAGCAAAGCCAAAAACGGAAACTAAATTAGGTTTAAGAATACCTCAAACACAGTATCAACAATGTCACACATAAACAAACTCACAAAAAAATGGTACATCAGCAAATGGGGAAGAAGTTAGCTGAGAACAGAAGAAGATGCCTGGCTACATGGGCCAGAACTCTGAGAGCAAACCCAAACCTAGCCACCAACAGGTACATTTAGAGAAAAAAGAACATACATTTTGAATGTAATCTTTCCACAACCCACTAAATGATTAGTGATAATATGAAACTATATAAAAAAATACACTCATGGCCTAGTGCAGTGCAGACCAGGCCCCAAAGGTTAAAACAAATTGACAATGAAAAAAATACATAAATCATTACAAAAATTTACAAAAAACACACAAGAAAATGGAGAAAAGGTATATTTAACTCCAGGCCTCCACCATAAAATATTGCAAATGTTTTCCATTAAAAACAGTTAATTTGCAAACGTCAGGCCAACCACCAATAAAGATACAAGATGAAATTTATAGAGTGCACTTTCACCCGAAGGTATGATGGCGCTAATACTCCGGGGAGAGCAGACATTATGTGTCAAACCCAACACTTTACTGAATAGCCAAGTTTAAGTGAGCACTGCTGGCGCATTGTCATTCGAAAGGGGATAATCGGCCTCAATCGGAATGACAATGGTCCTGTCCTCCGTCTGTGAGAGCTCAGGGCGGGCGGGGGCTGCTGCAGCCTCTGGAGTTCACAGAGAAGTGCGAGCAGCCCCTGGAATCGAATGAAAAAAAAAAGTGATCGTTTCTAAGGAGGACTATTCTTGCCGTCCCGGGATGCTTTTTTGAGAGTAAGAAGTAGGGGAACGGACTGGAATAATTTTTAGAAGTAGGGGCACGCCGTGCCCTTCCGTCCCCGCCCACTTCTACCACTGATCAGGACAATTCGAGCTTGAACATGCAGATTGTAACACAGGTCCCCACTGCATTAGAGGGACCCTCCTGCAGTGTGCTGGAGGTGCACTGCCTAGGGGCAGACACGGGGGTGTGTAGGCAAATAATATAGAATTGAGCACTCCACTACATACCAAGATTAGCCTCACACAGCTCAGCACAAAAGGCAAAACCCACCTGTAATGCTCAAATTGGCAGTGCAGATAATTATTATTTGTTAGTGAAGGAGCACTGCACGTGTGGCCATTCCCTGCTTTAGGGATACAAAAGCATTAGTTCCCTGTATAGAATGCAGACCGGGTCCAGTGGCTACTGAACAGGGGCACCCACTCTAGGGGTCGGTATTTGACCTCATAGTCAGAGGTTCAGATCCTGGCAGGACCTCTCAGCCTTTCATCCTTCTGAGGTCGATAAAATGAGTACCATCAAGTTGGGTATCAATAAACACCTGTTAATCAGCACCAGGATCATTCGGGATGAAGGTGCGCACGAATACACGTTATGTTTGGCACAGCAATGTCAATCACAGTTGGCCACCTTTCCCCCTTCTGCGGTAAGGACAGGATACTCATTCAGAGGGTAGCATCTGCCGACACAGCGCTGAAATAGGGAAGTATGGTCTGAAGCGCTAGCTTAAACACATTAATTTTGTAATGGTCTATTTCTATAGAGTTTGAATTAAAACAGATCTCGGCCCACTTCATTTATGAATTAAATGGACAGGATTTGCAAGAAGGTTTTAAGATACTGCAGTTTTAAACAGCATCAGCTGCGAACAAACGCACGCCCCTAAACATACACATAAGTACATTCTTGGTAATGGCATTATTGGCCTCTCTCACTAAATGCACCAAGCAAGTTAAAATAAGATAGTAACAAAACAAGCCATGCTCTCAAAGGTAAGGCACATAGAAATAGCACATAGCCCCTAATGACAGCAGGCCACAGTACACCGACTGGCAGTCTTTACGCGAACTATATGTTGCATTCTGGGACTAGTGGCTGCACTATGAGGGTACGTATGGCCTCTAAATCCCGGCATGCAATTCATGCACCCTGGGACATTGTGCTCAAATGTCTGTCTTTACAATATGAACAATGATGGGCAAAGCCAATATGTTTGGTTTTTCGCATATCTGCTGGACCTCAACTCATTATTAGATGTCCCTCTCGAGTCAGAAGTAACTGTAGATAACCTTAGAGGACTTAAGCATCACCTGCAGGGGCAAAGGTTCGACCTCATGGTCAAAGGATCACACCCCGTTCGGTTCACTCACCCTTTCATCCTGCTGAGGTCGTTAAAATGAGTATCATTGAGAGGAGTATCACTAAACATCTGTTATTCAGTGCCAGAATGCCTACGGGGGTACGCACTAGGCTTTAGCCAAATAACCACTTGCCCAAGAATGATAGATGGTGATTTCAAAGGGCATAGGATGGGTGATGGCAAAGGCAACACAAGACTGTTAGTTTATGCTTAGTAAAAAATATTTGTATTATTAATTACAATGTTACCAAAAGGTGAGCCGAAACACAGCTAGTCTTCAGCTCTGGTGGACAACAATTATTTCCGGGGATAAATCAAATGAACAAGGTCTAATTTCGGAACTAAGCAACAAGGGTCACAGGTAGTTAGCGCATAGTGGGTGACTCCCCGCAGTGTAGGGTCAAATTGTCATGCAAGTGAAAATTCTCACACAGTACAGCAGAGTCCCTGCTGTTGACAACATTATTGATTTATGACAAAATACCATGTATAGGGCGAAAATTAGTATCACAGTTAGCGGATGTGTATCACAAGATGTAATAAGGGTACACATGATTTGCTGCGGCCTTCATTGACACATAGTCATAGCAGTTCAGATCACACCACAGAGGGCTATGTCCGCTGACAGAATATGCTGAAAATGTATTTATTCGCTCTGGGATTGGTGCTTGCAATCTCCTTCTATTGTGCAGTCAGAAACTGAAAATCTAAACAAATATCTGTGAATGGACTGGGCACTCTCAGCAGTCAAGAAAGCAAAAGATTAAGCCCTTTTTAGGTCATGCGTGGCGTACTGCGCACATGCACAGTCAAGCTCGCGAGATTTTATGTTTTTAGGTTTACTTCACTAGCGAGGGTTAAGCCCCGCCCCTCTTCTCCATTGGCTGGCCTCCTAAACGGTGGCCAGCCATTGGAGAAGAGGTCCTAGTGACGTTCTTCTTTCTCTTTTAGCCCTGTCCTTTTCAGACTGGGCTCCTTGACTTTCTACTGAAGTAAAAGGTTTATTATCTTCTTTATGGGACCATCTGTTTTGCCCCATAAAGAAGATAATTAACCTTTTACTGCAGCAATAAGTCATGCTGAGCCTGTCTGAAAAGGACAGGGCTGAAAGAGTGCCCACCCCGCGAAACAGCCGAGTCATCCTGGCACTTACAGCGAGGCAGAGGCTTCAGCCGCTGGTGCAGCCACAAAGTCGGGGTGCCTCGGCTCACTCAGACGCCACCGCCCCCCAACTTCAAAGTGCGTGCTCAGACCAAATTACACACAGGGGTAGGTGCTACATTTTAAACGTTCGTGGGTTGGTGGGGGGTGGGTTAATCAAAGAATGAACACTGGAGCTCAAAAGTCACAGGACAGGCAGCACGAGGCGAATCCATTGTTCAATAATAATCAGTGCCGAAATGACCAGGATGCAATGAGGGGCAGGCACTCCTGAGCCGGAAACAAAGGCTGCAGCCTGGCTCTCACTCATGGGGCGCCTTGAGGGTGGGCATGCGAGGCGCTAAGGTAGGCAGCGAGCGGCGCCACTCATTCAAGCACTACAGAGAGGGGGGATGCAATGCCAGTCAGATGGGAGGGGGTGCAGTGTGTGAAGGTGAGGTTGTGTGGAGGCGAGAGAGGAGACGTCTGAGCTAGAAAGGAGGTGGGGGGCCCGACAGGAGTGAGGGGGTGTCTGCGATAGACGGGGAGGAGGGGGTGGCAAGTACTGGAGATGTTGAGATAGTGTGAACTGATAACTGTGAACTAAAGTCTGTGAGGGAGATGGCCTGCAGGTGCCATGAGGTGGTGTGGCGAGACTTGAGATAGGGAGGGTTACCTGTACTGAGGGGCACCACGAAGAGGGCACTGGGGTGTAATGTGGCCAGATGAGAGTGAATGAGTGTCTCAACTGCGAGGTGGGAGTGCTTCGCATGTATAAGTGTGGGCGAGGTGGTGTGGACTGAAGTGAGGTTAAGTCTGACCTAGTCACGTAAAAGCGGTACAGACATCAGGAGGAGAGGGAAGCGAGGCGGAGGCTTCAGCCGCTGGTGCAGTCACAAGCCACTGCCCTCCAACTTCAAAGTGCGTGCTCAGACCGAATTACACACGGGTGTAGGTGCTTCATTTTAAACGTTCGTGAGTTGGTTGGGGGGTAATCAAAGAATGAACACTGGAGCTCGAGAGTCATAGGATGGGCGGCGCAAGGCGAATCTATTGTTCAATAATAATCAGTGCCAAAATGACCAGGATGCAACGAGGGGCAGGAACACCTGAAGCGGAATCAAAGGCTGCGCCGTTAAAGGAGGCAGCCTGGCTCTCACTCTCGGGGTGCCGTAAGGGTGGGCATGCGAGGCGCTAAGGTAGGCAACGAGTGGCGCCACTCATTCAAGCACTACAGAGAGGGGGAACGCAATGCCAGTCAGACAGGAGGGAGTGCAGTGTGTGAAGGTGAGATCACATGGAGGCAAGAGAGGAGACATCTGAGCTCGAGGTGGTGCAGACTGAAGTGAGGGGATGTCTGACCTAGTCCTGTAGAAAGGGTAGATATAGGAGGAAAGAGGTGCAGGAGCGAAGGGGCATCGAACAAGTGACTGGGAGGTATTGCAGGCAATGGATGTCTGAGATGTTAGGAGGAAATGGTTTACACAGAGAGCGGAAGCAAGGAGGTGTGTGGATTGACATGAGGGGATGTTTGGACTAGCCAGCGGTTGAAGTGAATAAAAAAGTAGGGGTACTGTGATCCTGAGTGCAATGTGGTCGGGTCAGTGACTGAGCGGCAGTCCCAGGCAAGTAGCTAAAAAAGAACATAGTGATCTGCAACTATTTTTTGGGCCTTTCGACTACAGGTAGATATATAAAAAGCACTGTAGTATGCACATTGTTATTTTAAAACTCTATTACCATATAAGTTGGGATGCTGAAAAATGTGTAAAGAGATTTAGCGTTTAAGATCAAATAAGTGCCTTTAATGCATTCATATTTTCAAGAACATGCAATCAGACTGTACCCATAGCAAACTTTTTTTTATTTGTTTCTATTAGAAATACAGATTTATCACCACAAAGCTTCAAATACCTCCCACCAATTAAAGCAACATACTGCTCCCAAGCGGCATTTAAGTCTGCTGATTAGCCAACTGCGCACATTTACATTTATTTGAGGTAATAGGCAACATGACAAGGCTGTTTTTTTTGTTTTCACAGTTTGCCTCTCCTATGGCATCACAGTACAGGAGACCCTCATCCCTTTCATCCAAAGGCACCCCGAAGGTCAGAATTAACCATCCAGTGACGGTTGTTTCTTGAACAAAAAGAACAGGGAACTGATTCAGTGAAAGTAAGAAAGATTAGGAACGTTGTACCAACTAGATTCTGCCCACTTCAACCATAGGGCCTAGTCACACAAAATGGGCTTCGAGATGGGATGGCGAGGCATGAGATGGGTGCCAGAGCTGAGGAGCAACACAAGCATAAGCTTGTTCATGGGTGTTCACTTACTCTGCAAAACTTCACACAATGACACATTTAATATGGCTTTAATCTGCATTTGTTGAAGTAAACTTTGCTACATCCTACAACAAATACATCTCATTGTTTTGAGCCTAGGGAAACAAGTGTGGGGTAGGACCTGTACCACTGCAAACTATTTTGAAGTGACGTTCCATCCAAGAAGGGGTTCATGAGCACCCCATTACATGTGAGGTTTCAAAGTAGTATTCAGATCAAAGAGAGAGAGAGGACTAGGTAAACTAGCCCGTATCCCCTGTGTTTATATGTAAGTATCAATGGGGGCTAGCTAGCTTTAAAGGGAAGGTAAAGGGTGACTCAGGTACGTCAGACAATACAAGGAAAAAAGCAATATTTTCCTTTGAAAGCCCTCACCCACCGACCTAGTCGGTGGCATGCTTCATCATCGGGCCCACCACAGTGGCACCGAATGTGCCCCGGGTGTGCTGCAACGCCAGGAGACTGCGGAGCTGGTATATTGCTGCGTGTGCAGTGAAGGAGTGAGATGTGAAAGATTAAAAAGCTATACAAGCGGTCCCAGCACCCGAGGGTTAACAAGTATTTAATCAACTGGGCCTCCGTTAGCTGTTTAAAAAGGCGAATGGACAAAGTGGAGTGATTAATGATCTCCCATGTCCAGTGTGGTCTGGACTTTTTAAACAGCTAACGGAGGCCCAGTTGATTAAATACTTGTTAACCCTCGGGTGCTGGGACCGCTTGTATAGCTTTTTAATCTTTCACATCTCACTCCTTCACTGCACACGCAGCAATATACCAGCTCCGCAGTCTCCTGGCGTTGCAGCACACCCGGGGCACATTCGGTGCCACTGTGGTGGGCCCGATGATGAAGCATGCCACCGACTAGGTCGGTGGGTGAGGGCTTTCAAAGGAAAATATTGCTTTTTTCCTTGTATTGTCTGACGTACCTGAGTCACCCTTTACCTTCCCTTTAAAGCTAGCTAGCCCCCATTGATACTTACAGGTTTCAAAGTAGGACATAAATGCATTTCATACAAATGTATGGTGGAAAAAACAAGGTAAAAATTAAAGATAGGAGAAGTTTCCAAATAATATTGTTGACAGAAGAGTAGTATACTTGTCTGAAAATAAAAAATGGAAATCTATGTAAGGCTGAGATAGGCCGTGGGAAAATGCTGGGATGGATAGAGGAAACAACACAAAAATGTTGGGCTGGAGGCAGAGAGACGTTTATGCAGATATTTTGGGATGAACAGGTGAAGCCATGGCCACATTGTCAGAAAAGGATACACTGGTGCGGCCCCCTCAGTAACAGAAGCTCTTACCCCAAATCCCACTTAGCCAAAAACAGGAACAACCTTAAATATGCTGTCCCTGAAATTAACCTTGGGGGAAAGGGGAAGTGGAAGACAAAACAAGAGAGACTGGCTTCAAACACTGGCTCCGCCTCTGGAAATGGACTGGATATTCCTCTGGAAGGCAAAACAATAATTAATCTCCCTACTTAACAATCTTATTAAAAACTAATCTCTTCTCCTATTCTCTTACCAGTGTTTATGAGAAGCTAGCTCCTCTTCAACTAGTTTTGTCTGTCATGTGTTGTAAATCTGATTAAAAGGAAGAACCAACTGGCGTCTTGTTATGCTGCTTCAGGCCTTTTTTTATGCGCCAATGAATATTCTCCTCGTAATGCAGTTTTTTCTATTTCACTTAATAGTGGCAGTTCATGACATAACATTCATTTTCTTTCAAGTCTTGAGCTTTAAACGCTTCTTGAAAATACAGCTATGGAGCTCTGAACTTAACTCTGAAAATTGTCTATAGAGAACTCGAAGTGTTGGCAACAGTTTTACAAGTCTTTTAAAAATCCTTGAATTCCACGAAGATGGAAAGAAAGTCTCTTAAAGGCTCAAAGCCTAAAAGTGGCTCCAATGCTATAATGCTTGTGAACCAGGAAGCCTCTTAGTCATTGCCAGAGACTCGATTAAACAAATTAAACACGCTTACATGTAGAATATTTTAGGTCTTCTCTTGACTGAAGACGCTCCTGGAATACCTGTTCCCTCAAATCTCAAATGTCTTTCTCGAACTGCCTTGGGAACCTCTTGAAGGAAGAGCTGAGGAGAAAAAGCCTCATTAGAACTTACTCTTCGCGCTAAAGAACAAACGTCATACTTATACTTTCCTTCAGGAAGAAGAATGAAGGCTGAAAACTCTTAATATTTCCAGAAACTCAAGATTATGGCAGTGAGCGTTTACAGGAAGCTCCTGTCACAGAAATTCCGTTGGTTGAAGTGCGCAGTGCGTAGGTCGTGCATGCGCATTACTAACGCTTCCCTGCTCAGTGATAACAACTAGACTGCTGCCCACCACTAGAAGTGGGAATAAATCGATGGTTCCTCAACATGGCGGAGCGCTGCAATTCCAACAGCACCAGCTGCAAGGAGGATCTCCAACATGGACTTCTTTTTCTCCTAAGCTGTCTTTTGAGAGTGGGTCCTGACACACATGGTCAGATGATGAATGAGGAAGGTGCAGGACGACACTGAGCTGCTGATAGCAAATAGGTATTTTGAGGCAATGGGCAGATTTTGGGCCTTGGGAAAATGTTGAGCAGGCATTCAAGAAAGAATGTCATGAGGACTGAGAGGATGCCGGGCAAGACAGATAAGGTGCAGCCCACAGAGGACGTTGGGAAGACATCGTAATGGAGCAAAGGGTGGATGATGAGCTGGTAATGGTAGGAAGTTGGGTCAGCGATGAAGCAAAGACATTATGTACAGCGCATGCAATGAGACACTACATGCATGTTGAGCGGGGCACGTAATGATAAAACAATACTGGGGCAAAAATCATAGGCTCATGAGTCAGAACAATGAAGTCAAGAGATGGTGCAAGTGTGTTCATGAGAAAAACAAGTTGGATAAACAAATACAGGAAAAACTCAACGGCGAGAAGTTACAGTATGGGAGATGTGTGATCACAGTTGTGATAAAAGAAGACGGTAATGAAGATGGCGGTGTGTGTGGCTGTGTGTGTGTGGCTGTGTGGCTGTGTGTGGGGGGCTGTGTGTGTGGGGGGCTGTGTGTGTGTGTGGCTGTGTGTGTGTGGCTGTGGCTGTGTGTGTGTGTGGCTTTGTGTGTGTGGGGGGCTGTGTGTGTGGGGGGCTCTGTGTGTGTGTGTTTGGGGCTCTCTGTGTGTGTGGGGCTCTGTGTGTGTGTGTGTGTGTGTTGGGGTCTGTGGGCTTGTGTGTGGCATTTGCGAGAGATTAAGCTATTGGCATTGTAAATGACAATGCCATTTATTTATATGTTTTCAAAACCAACACATAAATAAAAATATTGTCATTTACAATGCCAATAGCTCTAACTTTTGCAAAGGCGAGACTGTTGCGTTGTAAATGCTTGTTGTAATCCTGGAGTGTAACGGAAGCAATAGTTTTACACAGTCAAAGTAAATCAAGGTACTTACTGGCGATGCACAAGATACAAACAATCACTGGCCTAATTTAACACCATCAATTTGTTAGCCTAATTTTATCGGTGAAATGGTCTGTGCGAATATCTGGTCATTTCAGCCGAAAATGTGCACTCCATAAACCAGTATGTGCCAGGCGGGTTGCGTACCATCGGTCTCAAGACTCTATCCTGTCCCCGCACAATGACATTCCCCAGGCAGTCCATATTTCACTTGTTGGTGCAACATGGGTGTCAGTTTTGAACCCTCATATTTGGGATTCGCCTAGTGGGGGGGAACAAGGGCTTAGTCAACCCCCAAATGGAAATGCACACATTTGCAACTGAGAACAATGGATTATATCACACAGAAATGTGGTTACAAAGAGAGACTTAGTTTTAAATCCTCAGGGGGTCCGATTTACTGGTGGTGCTGCACTCCCAGACAATTGGAGGTCAAGAGGTAGATATAAGGGCATTGGTTGGCCCCAAGCAATAACTTGAAGGGTAAATAAAGCTGTGGTTAATAAAGAGAATAGTAGATTCCAACTTCCGGGAAGGCCATCAACATTCCGGCAGAGGGGTAAATAAAGCCATGTACAAGCCCACCAAGCAGAAGGGCTTGGTTCAACTTAATTTCGAAATAAAATAAGAAGGGCCTGGTAAATTAGACGTGGCCTCTTTTGTGCAAACACCACATGGAACTCCGATAGAGACAGGGAAACACCTGTCAGAGGTAGATAAGGAAATGATCCAACTGAAAGGACTGGTAACAGCAGGTTGCAGGATGTTATGGAGCATTCAATGGTGGGGGCGGGCGGAAATGACGGCAACCACATCCTGGGCATTGGTTGAGTTACAAGGTGATGCAGAGGCTGACTGGGACAAAGGGGTACCCTTTCAGGAGCACACGGTTGCCTTATGCCAAACCCCAGGAGTCACTACGGCAGGACCGTGGATGAAAACATCAGTGCCCTACTAGTCCTTTGGGCGATTGTAAGCCTGAGCAAAGGGGGCTTGCCTTGCAACACTCCGCCCCTAAAAAGATATGTGTAAAGTTATGGACTGGTGATCTATGGTATTTAAAGGGGATAATCCCTACATAAATGGCAGCACCAATTGAGTTGACCATGGTGCAGTTTGGCTCATCAGGTGGGTAGGGCTGCTCAGGTGAGTTACTGCTGCCTACCCTTGGATAGCCCGTAAGTTAACACACCATGTTGACATACTTCTTGTATGAAATAAACCTGAGGCAAACTGTTTTCCAACAAAACTATCCCGACCAAGCCTAGCTCTTATAGTACCCAGGCTTCATGTGAGTCACTAGCCTCCTTCTTTAGGAATAAGTCAGTCAAGTCAAATGGTCTTTATTCGGATTTTAAAAAATCCATAAAAGTGCAGATCATCACAACCATAATACATGAAATATAAATAGGAATAAGGTAGAAGGGATCTTTTCCTCCTTTTCCAATGCCCAAGGAGAGGCAGGGGAAGTAGCTAACAGTACCAAATCAAAGTTGAGGACACCGTTGGATAGATTACAGCGGTTCAGTCCTTTACAGTCCACAGAGGTCCTAAACTTATTGCGGGCGGGTCGGTCGGAATCTCCCAATGACCCTTGCTCGGTTGCAGTACTTAAGGTCTGCTCTGAGGTCATTGTATCCACACTTACACCCGTGTTTAATATGATTATTGACATGGGTGAGTATCCTAGGAGGTGGAAATCCACTTTGGTACTTCCCCTAATAAAAATACCCAATTTGGATGAAAAGGATCCTAGTTACAGACCAATATCACGTCTCCCGCTACTGGCCAAGATACTAGAGAAGGCTATTAACTAACAACTAAGCGTGTTCTTTCAGAATACTAAGGCACTGGACCCTACGTAATATGGGCTTCGTGCAGGACATAGCACGGAGCTGGATCTTATCAAGGCCACTGAGGAGGTTAGAGCGGCTGTGGACCACGGAGGGGTGGATTTTCTGATTCTGTTGGACTTGTCGGCAGCCTTCGACATGGTCCACCATGGGGTTTTGATGGACCGGTTGTCGGGGGCTGGGCTTGAGGGCTCGGCCTGGAGTCTCCTGAAATCCTTCCTGACCGACAGAATACAGACAGTTGACCTGGGGTCGAATAAATCAAAGCCTTTTGCCCTCCCTTGCGTTGTGCCGCAGGGGTCCTCCCTGAGACCAACGCTCTTTAATATCTACTGGCGGCCTTGATAAGATCCTTTGGTCTGCAACCTACATCTTATGCAGACGATACACAAATTGTGTTATCTATACAACGAGGGTCTCAAGTGGATATGGCAGCAAGATGTCACGATTGTCTAAAGAACATGGCAGATTGGATGGCCTCAAATTGCCTTAAATTAAACGCCGGGAAGACCGAGGTCATTATGTTTGGAAACAATCCTAACATATGGACCCCTGATATGTGGTCTGATGCTTTGGGAAGTCTACCAGTCCCCACTGGGAATGCAAAAAATCTGGGTGTGATTGTGGACCAAAATCTGGACTTCGGGGCTCAGGTTAGTGGAGTAGTGTTGTCCTGTTTCCATATCCTTAGGATATTAAGAAAAATAAAATGTTTCCTTCCAGATGAGGGATTCAGGACAGCAGTAACAGCCCTTATATTGTTGTGTTTAGACTACTGCAATAGTCTGTACCTGAATTTGAAAAAAAACACATGAATACAGACTGCAGCTGGTTCAAAACGGGGCAGCAAGACTTCTGATAGGGATGCCCAGATACGCCTCAGTGTGCGAGGGTCTCAGGCAACTTCACTGGCTGCCTGTCACAAGACGTGCTCAGTTTAAAGCTCTGTGCACTGTTTTCAAAGCTTTGACGTACGTTGGTCCAGAGTTTTTGAGCAGGTGTGTTAAGGGGTATGTGCTGGGAAGAGTGCTTCGCTCGGCCGAAGGCAGGTTAGTGGCAGTGCCATGAATAAAAAAGGCCAGTTGGGGAGGAAACATCTTCTCTACTGTGCAGCAAAAGCCTGGACAACTTGCCGGTGCATCTTAGAAATGCCTCAGAGCTCCTTTCATTCCAAAAGGGGCTTAAGACCTGGTTATTTATGGAGTAGACCACTTTTCCCGTTCAGGAGTCAGTAGGTAGCGCCAGAACACCCTTGGGCATAAATGCGCTTTATAAGCTCCTAAATAAATAAATACAACTTGTGCGGACTAATTATTTTGTGCAGCGAGACCAATTACTGCTAAGCGGGGGTTGCCGGTATCGGCACTATGACCAGGCTTGGATGCAATTACATAAATTTATGATTTTCAATGCACAGTGCTCTGGGTGAACGTTCCAACAGTCCCAAAAGTGCACTCTAACAGCCTCGACGTACGAGGGAAGCTTAAATGTGCTGGAGGGTCAATTTGCACTGGACTCTTCAAATTGTATTGCTCACTTTAAAGCCAAGCTCCTTTTTTACAGGATGGATTTTTAGGATTAAAATCCAAGTACAATTTACCTGAGACTTGTTGTGCTTCAACAGTTAGCCAGCAGTTGACCTTGTGCAGCCCTTCATGTTAACTGGCTGGGCAAGAGGGATTGCTGTAAACGTATCACCACATTTCTGGTATCCACCTCTGACATTAAATGGGCGGCTCATTTAATCATTGCTTCGAGAAAAATAGATACACAACTTTTGAAAAGGCCAATACTTTATTAAGTATTCAATACAATGCTAAAGTGTAAGCCAAGTATTAATAACAGTCTGGATCACAGTGGGATGGAGGGTTTATTAGAACAAAGTACTAAAACAAATACCTTTTATTTCTACTTTGCAAATATGTGCTTTTAATCAGTTCAGATGTTTACACAAAGCACACTGCGTTCTTAGTTTTGAGGTTCTTTGCTGTCGTGCATGTCCGTATTAAGTATACATTGTCTAGTTGTATGTCACTTATACAGCACCAAAACACCCCTCAAAGGAAGGAAATAAATAATGTTCATGCCTAGACCCCGGCACGTTTTTTATAATTGGTTTTTTTATTAACTCGTACCTCTCCAGCTAAGCGTCCAGTCAGAGTGCTACTGAAGGCATCCTCAAATGCTCCCCTTACCAACTTTTTGATAGGGAAGTAAATCTGCCCTTTTGGCGCAATGCTCCTTGTAGTGTCATGTCTCTGGCAGTTGTAAAAAAAACTTCACCTGATGTAACCACGACTGTTTTAGGGTTTATTTCTAAGACCTTGGTCTGCACCATTCACATTTGCCCCCAAAAAGTAGTACTGCAACGGAACCCTCTTGCTAATGGTCATCTAGAAACTTAGGATCTCTTTAAAAACAAGTATTTCAAGATCTCGCATTACTGAAAGTTTGAGCTATTGGCGTTGCAAATAATAATGCAACGCCAATAGCTCATACGTTCAGTGATGCAAGACAAATTGCATTGCAAATGCCTGTGACTATGGTTGTCGGTATTTAGCAATTCCCATGCTTCACTGAATTGCTCAGTAATCGAAAACTGCTTAGTCTGTGATTACGGGCCCTTGATACCTTGGCTGCAGCATATTAAAACAAGCATTTGCAATGCAATAGGTCTCACATTTGCAAACGTTTAAGATATTGGCATTGTAAATGACAATGCCTTTTATTGATCTAATGTGATAATTAACACAAATAAAAGGCATTGTCATTTATAACACAATAGCTCAAACTCAGGGGGCGCTAGAGGGCGCCAAGCAAGATGGCTGCACTCATGTGAGGCTCTTGCAGTTCGGGCCCAAATCCATCTAATATCCTGGCCATCCGGCACTAAAAACTAGCTCAACAGGCCACATATGCGCGCCCAACATTCCAGAGACTGCCTTGTTCCAGGAGGGCGGCCTCTTCCTACCTGGAGAAGTGTGTCCTGCGGTGGGGATTGCTGAGCTGCTGCTCCCAAAATGGCGACGAGACTAGCTGCCAAGGGAGAGGACGCCTTGGTGAACGCTTCTGCCCGAGATCGGCGCCCCGACTTAATCCTACTATTGTGTTGGAGACTACCACCCGCTGAGTGGCTGCTGAGGTGGGCGGCTCCCCTGCTGCCCTGCTGCTGAGCCGTGACTGGCCCTGCAGCCCTCTGTCCTGCTGCATGGTTCCCCCGCGGGTTGCCCGAGGGCCCTGGGACTCTCTGCTGCGTGGGAGGAGTGGCGGAGCTGGGGCCATTCTCTGCCGGCCTGGAGGAGGGGCACTGCTCCGAGGACCTGGCTACTGCTGTGGAGGTGGATCGCGGGGGACACCCGCGCTGTGAGGCCCATCTGTGAGAGCTCACCCAGAGATCGGCTGTGCCCCATTGCCGCTGCTCGGACCTGGCACGCCCATGTCTGCCCGTAGTGCAGCCCTGCCAAGTATCACACTTCACATGTGACACTAACGCATTTCAGTGTGGTGATCCGCATCACCGCACTGAAATGCATTGTCACGCATTATAGCGCCTCCTCAGCTGCCACGTGGAGCGCAGCTATAATGCAGATATGATGGACTGAGGTGCCTCTCTGGGCGTGCGCACTGCTCCCGGTAGGCAGAGACTAAAGAGGCTGGCTAAATCTGCTTGCAGCTCTACAAGTACTGCTACAATGTAATTGTATCCAAGTTGGGCATACACTGGGGGCCGACTCACGTGGCGCCGAACTTAGACTGACGTCACTACAGTCAGTGCCCAATGGTAGACTTTGACTGACAGCGAGACACAATAGCATACCTTGAGTCAGGGTCCGTCCTCCTGCTGCCACCCGCGCTTTTCGAAGTTCCATTGCGCAGCTCCTGACCTCGCCGCTCTCACTGCAGTGGGGTGTGGGCCCGGGGATGAGGTGGTGGATTTCCGCTGTCGATGGCATGAATCCAATCTGAAATCGGATCCCACCTGCACCATTCGGCCACAGACAGAACCAGAGCGGCTGACTCACCAGTCAGTATCATCGAGGCAGCGCCTGGGGCCAGTTGCAGTGAAAGTGGGTGCAGCATAATTTATGGCAGAGCGGCAGACGTCATATCTGACACAACTAGGACCTTCACCAAGCGCACCGGGCCTCGCCCCTCCTAGCCGCACTCAGCTGCCCAGTGAGGATCATGATTTTTCAGTAAGTGCCTGAGAGAGCAGGAAATCTATTAACTGCAATTATAAATTGCATCTTAAAAACACTTCTTCGTGTGCGCTCACATTTCTAGAGCTTTCCGATGTTCATTTCCTACCTCAGTCCTGCACCAGCCCGGGCCTCTGGAAATTCTTGCTGTCGTCTGGCATAGTAGTCGCATCGGTACACCACGTCCCGCAACCCTCACCACCCAAATGAAACACAGACAAGTATGTTGGGAAGAAGAAGTTGCAGGTTTATTTGTGATACAAATAACAGAGCGGGTTAACTGACAGGTGACCCCATATGCCCCGCAACCCCTTGTTGCAGGGCGCCTGAAGTAGAGCCAAAACGGACACCAGCGGCCATAGCCCGGTGTGTAACCTGGGAGGAAAAACCACCCACCGGTGGACCTATCGTCCACCTGCCCCACCCTCCGGACAAGGGAGAGTAAACTCACACCTTGCCCAGTCAGGCGAGGCATTATTAGCAAACCCCCGGTTGCTCAGGCTTACAACCGCCCTAAGGACTAACGGGGTGCCGTCGGAACCAAGTCCCCAAGAAGGGCCCCTTGGCTTAGGTATGACTCAGCAGTGTGTGTTTCGCACTGGGGCTTTAGGTCCTGTTCCTGCGCCTGTCCTGTATGGGGGTCACCTTGTACCTTTTTCCACAGCCCTGGGCGTGGCACCCGCTGTGCCCAGAGCCCCCACTACCTAGCCCTTATCTCTCCCCTATCTGCATCCGGCTGTTTCTAGCGCCTCCCCTAGGTCTAATAGGAAAATCGCCATGCCTACTTTTGACAAGTGTACCCCGTCAGATTCCCAGCATCCGATGGATTTGGCGTGCAGCAAGCCATGTCTAATGAAACCTACCCCTCTCTGCTCGCTGAATTTGCGCATTGCTGCGTTTACGCGCCTGCGCGAGACTTCTATCGCCTCCTGCGCTATTGCCCCATGCCAAATCGGTCTAGGGGAAATTTCTGACCAAAATATGTTGCACTGTCCCAATTCACCGCTTAAGGTGCTCAAGTCTTTCCTCATTGTGTCTAGCAGTCGCCTCTTGCCTAAGGTCACAAGGTCGTTCCCCCCTAGGTGCACCACTAGGATGTTTGGCCTTTGCCTGTTTCCCTTCAGTAACCTACGCAGCGTCCCTATCAGAGCCACCCAGCGCATCCCAGGGAAACCAAACCATGATATATTGGTGTTGTTAAAGCCGTGTTTCCAGGTGTTGGCGCACACCCATCTTGCCAGTCTCGTGACATACGAGTGCCCCATCACCCATACCTCTGACCCTGCAATGAAACACAGTATGGTGCACTATTATAGTTTATTGACACACTTAAAGGCACTGCAACGAAAACAACCACTGAGTGGCAACAGAACTTGAACACACATCGTATTAATCTTATCACAGCTTATGATTTTTTGCTTCTGAATTATTTACTTTATTTACACGTTGTCAACTGTATGTCTGCTCACAGGTTGGATTACACTCATTGGTCTCACATATCTTTTGTAGCAGTTAGATTCCCATCTACCTACTTTTTTAATTGCTTCGGCTGGGAGCCCTACCCTGTAAGCCGTGGTTGCTACACCTATCCTGAAAGAGTGGGAGCTAAACTTGGCCCCCGCTGTTGTGTATCCTGCCAGAAATAAGCACCCTTGCAACACGTGGTCCACCTGGTACTTTGTGACTGGGGAGCCGTCGGAGTGGATAAGTAATAAACCATCATTATGCGGGCGGCAGGACAGGAAAGTGGCCATCAGTGCCACCGGGCAATAATTGTCGTTGCCCAGCCGCTGTAATGAAATGTTCCTACCCGTGCCTATCTGATCTGTCTTGGAGCATTGTAACAGGATCTCAACTGACTCTGCTGTCCAGCGAACGTCCTCCATCAAAAGGGCCCTGGAGTTGACCTCCT
The DNA here is from genome assembly GCF_964261635.1 of Lissotriton helveticus. Lineage (NCBI taxonomy): Eukaryota > Metazoa > Chordata > Amphibia > Caudata > Salamandridae > Lissotriton > Lissotriton helveticus. Next base: position 1,562,590,115 of record NC_136057.1, on the reverse strand, counting down.
TTTTGGACCGAGCTACCAGCTCGCCTATCCTAAACGCTCCAAAAAATGCTAAGCTAAAAGTCACGGAAAAGAGAGTTGCCTCGTAGGCGGAATGGGTAACCTTAGGCAGGGCATCTAGTATGTTTTTTAAAGTCTCATAATCTATGGGGGCCCTTTGATCCGCTGGATTAGGCATCACTCTTGCCCAGCCTTTGAGTGCCGCCCTAGTTTGGAATGACGACATTGGGTCCTTCTGACCTAAAAGCCTGGCATGGTGCCCGATAGCAGACAAGTGCCCGGCCATCCATGAGTGGCTCTTCCCCTCATCTTTCGCCCAGACCATGAATGCCTGCACCTTTTCAACTTGTCTCCCAGCATCCCGCTCCCATGGGCCCATAATTTCGCAGAATGTTTTAACACAAGTCTGGTATCTCCTCATCGTCCGAGGTGCCAAGGACATCTCGCCTAGTTCTCTGATACGCTGCACCACCGCAGCAGGTGCCAAAGTCGGGCCGGGAAAGGTGTCATCTCTTCCCTCGCTCGCGGCCACGCCTCTCGGAACCTCTGCCAATGGAAACGTGAAAGTGCGTCAGCAGCCGTGTTTTGTATTCCCGGGATGTGCCTAGCCTTGCATTCCACATTATTGTATACACATATTTTGACAAGCTCTCTGAGTAGGCATAAGACATGTGCACAAGAGGCCGACTGGGTGTTGATGGCTTGTACTACTGCCATGTTATCAGACCATAAAATCACTCTTTTTGCAGACAGCAGGGCAGGCCAAAGATGGAACGCCACCACTATTGGGAACAGTTCTAACACCGTTATGTTGTTGGTGATCCTTTTCTTCCTCCAAACATTAGGCCACCCCGCCGCGCACCAGTCCCTGTCGAGTATTGCCCCAAATCCTTCCCTGCCTGACGCGTCTGTGAACAACGTCAGCTCCTGGCTGCTAGTCCAGGGTTCCCTCCATATCAGGGATCCATTGAATTGTTCGAGAAAGTCCCCCCACAACTTAAGGTCCTCTTTGACCCCAAAACTCAACCTCACTTGGTGATGCCTGCGCTTTATCTTTGCTGCTGTCCTGGCCAGCCTGCGCGCGAAGGCCCTACCCGCTGGGATTACTTTGGTGGCGAAGCTTAGTCTCCCGTGAAGGCTCTGTATGTCATCCAGTGACACCTTATCCTGCCCCCGCACCAGTTTGATCTGCGCTGCTAGCTCAGTGACCTTGTCTGCTGGGAGCCTGGCCTCACCCGCTACCGTATCTATTTCTATGCCCAGGAAAATTAAAGCCTGTGCTGGACCCACAGTCTTCCCCGGAGCCAGTGGCACACCCAGATCGTTTGTAATTTTTTGAAATTTTTTCAGCGCCTCAGCACACTCTACTGTCTCTGCTCTGCCTACGAAGAGGAAATCATCCAGGTAATGGGTCACGTTCGCCACCCCTTCCCCATCTTGAAGTACCCATTGCAAGAAGGTGCTAAAAGCTTCGAAGAATGCGCAGGAAATGGAGCAGCCCATGGGCATGCATCTGTCGTAGTAATATTCATCGCCCAGCCTGAAACCTAGCAAGTTTTGGCTGATGGGGTGCACGGGCAGGAGGCGAAAAGCAGATTCGATATGAGCTTTAGCCAGCCAGGTTCCTTTCCCAGCTCGTCGTACCAGGTCCATGGCCACATCAAACGAGCAATACGATACAGAGCACACCCCTTCCTCTAAGTTGTCATTGACTGACTCCCCGTCTGGGTAGGACAGGTGGTGAATCAACCTGAATGCCCCGGGCTCTTTTTTGGGTACTATCCCCAGTGGGGATACCACGAAGTTGTCAAGAGGTGGGCGTGAAAATGGGCCAGCAACCCTCCCCAGCTCAAGTTCCTTACCAACTTTCGCTCTCACCACCTCAGGATTGTCCCTCGCTGATTTAAGATTTTCTGCATCCCTCGCGGCAGGAACCCCTATGTATGGTATAACAAAACCTTCAGCAAACCCCCCCAGAAGCAATCTCCCATCCAGTTTGTTGGGATATTTGTTCAGCAGGGGAACTAGCCGGTCCAATTTTATCGGTGAGGGCCCTTTCACTGCGCCTACTTCTAGTGGAATTGGTGACACTGCTTGAGAAGTGGAGGCCATGCGGATCAACGGGGTGCAGGGGGGGTGGCATGAGCATGGGGGGGTGGTAAGGGTGCATGGGATATAGTCGTGTTACTTGTTCTGCCAGGACTTTCCCCTCCCCCCTGGATAACTACCTTGCTTTTGACCTTTGTTTGACCTACATGTTCCTGCCTGATGCTGCCCTCCGCAGTTGCTGCATGTATGCGTAAATTTGCAGGATCTCCCCCAATGGCAGTGCCCACCGTTAAATAATCTGCAAGTCCCCGGGGATGACCACCCGCCTCCCGTCTTTTGGCCTCTCCCCCTCTGGCCCCCTCGATAGGGCTGCATCCTTTGTTCTGTCTGTGTCGTATTGCCGCTTTTCTCATTAGCTACCCCCTGCGTTTCTTGCGTTTTACTGTTCGCAGCTGTGCCTTGGAGCGCCCTGGACCCCATATGGTCCATCCACAGCTGTACCTCTTTGTGATCCCAACGCATCTTGGGGGACTTTGACATTTTCTTCCTGAACTCTCTATCATAATCTAGCCAACCCAGGCCTCCCCACTTTTTCGCTTCGTTATGAATGAGTCTCCCGTACTGAACTAACCCTGGTCCCTGATCACCAAATTTCTCCATGATAACAGAGGACAGTATCGCAAAGGCTTCCAACCATGTGTCAATGTTCTTCTCTGGCCAGGGCTGAAATCTAACCTTCTTTTCGTCTTCTTTTAACCCTGCCTTGCGTACGTCAGCACCTTGTTGTCCTAGCATGAGTAATGAAAAAATATCTATAAATTCACGTTTCCATATTAATTCCTTAGCCGCCAGCGGGACCTCCCAGGCTAAGGAGGAACGACCTGACAGTAAAGGAGCGTCATGCACCACTTCTTCCTCCTCACTTGGCGACGCTGGGGAAGGAGCTGGTAACATGGGAGCAGGGATCGCTGTATTAGAGGGGGGCGGTAGTGCAGCCGGGGTTGGGAGCTCGTTGATCGGTGGCTGTGATGGCACAGCCGGGGGGGGGCACAGAATTCGGTGGCTGCGGTGCCATGGGGGCTGGTACAGCCGTAATAACGGGCGACGCGTTCGGCACCAGGGGAGATGCAGGTAGCGCCGGCCCAGACCCCAGTGGTGTAAATGACATGTTGGACAGGTCGGTACCCTCTGGCCCCCCTCCCCGTGTTCCGGATGCGGCCGGGCTGGCAGCGCCGGTTCCCCATACATTGGACGGTGCTACCCCGCCATTAGCACCAGGCATCACACTTTCCCTCATCTCCTTCATAAATACTTCCAATGAGGTCATGATCTTACCCAGATCGCTTCTAGTAGCGTATTCCATTGTAGGTTGCCCGTTAGCAGGCATTTTTGATGGACCAGGCAACTCCTGAACCACTTCCGGCAAATTTGAAGTGCCATAAACGTCATGTATCACTGCGACCGTGGTTTTCACGCTGGCCTTCTTTATAGGCGGCGGCGGGAAGTCTTTGTTCGTAGGCACCTTTGTCCTTTTGGACGCTCTCACGAGTCCTGCACTACTTGTGTCCTCATCATCCAATGCCATGATGTCATTGTTTACACAGGAGTTCGCCGGGTTGCCCTTAAGCAGATTGGTGGCCCATGCCACACCGTTCGTCTCCACTAGTTGTAGGAAAATCGCTGCATGCGCTGCTTGGGCTTCCGAAACCCCCTTTGCTCCTGTGCCAGCTGGTCTCCTATCTGACATCTTGAATGATTTCCCTGCAAGAAAAATTATCGTGACTACGGTGCTATTTCCCTTCCTGCATCCTCCGTCTTACTCTTGACATTAGCATACTCTTGCTCATTCAGATACCTACTTTGGTCAGAGTGAACTCGCTACAAGGTGGGGGGTGTGGGGTACGCGGCTTCTATATTCCACAAAAACGTAGCGGCGACGTCCGTTCTGTGCCACGATCCTGTATTGATATAAAATTCATTTAGGCTTAGCCCTACCCCATGCCCTAATAACCGAAGACCTAGGTGGGCCAGACCATGAACACCGGCCTCCCTGGTTGCAGAGCCCGAACCCCATCAATGGCCACCCACCACCTTTTCGTTCTTACCTTCCACTTGAGGGGTGGCACCGTGCACTCGCTGCTTTATGTCGCAATCCTGCTTTGACTAAAATTGGGGAACCCGTGGTAGACCTGTAGCAAGAAGACGTAACCATGGAGTCATGTTATATTTTAGCCTACGAGGCCAGTCAACTCAAACCACCACCATTATCATAGTTATAGCTCAGAAACTGTTCCCCAACATTACATTTGACTTTGCATTTCGCACATGACCTGGTCCGTTGTGAAAATCAACATTACTCTTACATTCGATGTGCAAATTGTATTTGTAGAACCGGGCCTGTGAAGCTGGTGTGTCCTTCTGAAACCTTCGCGGCAATTACATTACCGAACTTTCGATCAAATTACAGTATGGCCCGGAAACGTAACCTTGGATAAAAATTGAAGCCCCCATGCGCCCAAACATAATCACAGCAGCGCCTTAAATGCGACCCCTTTGAAGGCGAGAGCACTCAGCGTTTCATAAACCCATGTTCCGGGCACTTCCGTGAGACGGCCGCCATCTTGAAGCTGGTGTGTCCTAGTGAAACCCTCGAGCAAACTACACTCCTGAACCTTCGAGCGAATGACAGTATGGCCCCGAAACGTGACCTTGTATTAAAATTGGGGCCCTCGTGCGCACAGACTACAATTAATGCGGTGATAACCAGGCCTCCCGCAAGGGGTGCTCATGACCGCCAAAATACCGCTGAACGCCAACACATGTCGAGCATTCCCCTCTTCTAACCGTACTTTAAAACATGTCTACTGATCGCGGGATGCTCGCGAACCCGGGGAGCCTAGGTGCAGGGCCGCAAGTAACCCGGCCCTCATTTGCGCTGTCTGTTGCTAGAGCAAGCTCAGCAGCCAGAGCCATCTGGCCCTATGCCTGCTGATGCTCGCCGTTTGCTTCCGAGGCCGGTAAGCGTCGCATGCAGGTCCGCCGACGGCACCCCGGCGCTCCTTTTTAGTAATGTTAGGCCCCTAAGCCGCTCCAGATGCGGCCCGAATTCATCAGTCTGCGGTACAGTACCGCGCACTAACCGAATGCGCAACTGGAGCTCCTGTGCTCATGTCTCCCCGCTGTGCCGGTGGAGCCACGTGCCGCTCCCCGCCACCATTACTCGCCCTTAATTTCATGCGTATCCTTGCGGTGGTCGCGCACCACCCTCGATACCGTCTAAACGGCACCATTTGCCCTGCTTACCCCTCCGCACGAGGTGTCAAGTAGCAGACCCCCCACGCCAACAAAAAAAAGGGGGGGAGGGTGGTCACCGCGGACACATGGCCCCTGCATGAGCAGCCCGCAGTGCCGGATACACGGCCCCCATCGGCGCCATTTGCCCTGCCTAACCCTCTGCACGAGGCGTCAAGTCACAGACCCCCCACGCCAACCAAAGGTGAAAAAAGGGGGGGGTCACAGCGGACAAGAGGCACCCTGCCTGGACAGCCCGCATTGCCGGTGGAGCCACACGCGAAGTCTGAAGATGCCGGGGATTGAACCCAGGGCATCATCCATGCAAAGCATGCGCTCTGCTCTACCGCGTCGCATGGACAGCCCGCATTGCCGGTGGAGCCCCACGCGAAGTCTGAAAATCCCAGGGATTGAACCCGCGGCCTCATACATGCAAAGCATGCGCTCTGCTCTAACGCGTCGCTCCCCGTCAACCCCTAACGTCCCTAATCACCCAGCCCGCACAACTCCCCACAGTCCGCACGGAAACCGAACAAAGGATCTCTGGACTCCCCCGTGGCAAAACCACGGAGCCCTGTCGACTCGGTTACTCCCGAGGACGGGGCCCGGGGGGAGGCCTGATAATCCCTTACCTCGAACTCAGCAGAAAGCGCGGGCCTCGCGTCCGGCGTCGGGGGGAGTGAGGGAGGGGGGCTGAGGGACCTAATGGCCTGAGGCTGGCGAGGGGCAGCCTGGCACGACCGGCTATCGGGGGGGCAGCAGCAAAGAGGGCGCCAAAGGGGAGGGGCTCCCCTATATCAGGCCCCGGGAAAAAAGGGGGACGGCCTCCCTTGTGTGACCCTGCCCCTCCCTGCCTCCCCACCCTCCCTTTCTTGGGTCTCTGGTTCCCCACGCCCTACTACGGGGTTTGCCCTCCTACGGGGTCCCCTGCAGGGACCTCGGGCATCCCGCAAGTGGCAACACTAGAACTCCTGAACACTGTTCTGAGTCCGGGAGAGGCTGAACAGGTGGTGTTTAGGGCAGGCACGCCTCTCATACAGCCTAGCAGGGAACTACAAATCCAATTAAATAAATTGTTTAACAGAAAGAAACCATGCAGGTTGGAAGCATCTCTAATTCAGATAAAAAGGTGTTATATTCCAAGACTTGTTAAGTTGTACACTGTCACTTTAAGTAGATAGCTTTACTCAGCTGTCTTTGACTTTATGATGTCATCTGCATCTTAGACAGTGTAGAATGTTATGATTCAAGCTTTGGAAACTGCAAACTCTGGAAATGCTGGCAGATGATAAGCTGTGTAGATTTTATCAAATAAACTTCAATTGATTCATCAAAATTGATTCCTGGATTACTACATAATTTTGGCGACGAGGATGGGCCCTTCATCTTATCCTGCCTCAATAAAGATAGTGATTTCATCGCTTCTACACTGAGAACTCTTTGAATTATCAAATTCTACATCTACTACGCTGAGAACTCTTTGGATTATCAAATTCTGCATCAATTCAGAAAAGCATCTCCAAATACAAGAGAACATTTGAAAAGTGTTCTATTATGTACCAAGGAGTACATTTTACTGTATTTACTCCTTCCACACTGTTTGAAGGAGATTTTGTTAAGATAAAGAATTCTACTCACACAAAGAAAGGAAGGAGTAAATACAGTAAACCTATCAAAATTGTTAAAATTGTGGAAATGCTGTACAAGTTGAGGGAGGGCATTGGTGGAATATTTAGAAAGTTGTAAAAGCTAAAGAGAATATTGCTGTTTCTCAAAAATGTGATATGCATATTAACAATATGAATACCTCTTGTAGGAAGAGTACTAGACCTATTACTTTACCTTGTAGGTTGCGTGATTGAGCATTAAAAAAAAATATTTTAAAATTTTTTATTCTGTACTTATTATTACATTTGTACTTATTAACTGTTATTTTCTTTGTGTTTTGATTTCTCCTTCTGGAAGGAAAGGAGGTATGTTATATTCCAAGACTTGTTAAGTTGTACACTGTCACTTTAAGTAGATAGCTTTACTCAGCTGTCTTTGACTTTATGATGCATCTGCATCTTAGACAGTGTAGAATGTTATGATTCAAGCTTTGGAAACTGCAAACTCTGGAAATGCTGGCAGATGATAAGCTGTGTAGATTTTATCAAATAAACTTCAATTGATTCATCAAAATTGATTCCTGGATTACTACATAAGGTTCCCATTGATGCACAAAACATAAACATGCGTCTCAGTGACCAGTTTTTTATTCAGAGGGCCTCAGCAGTCGTGACTGGGGACATACTGACTTCGATACTGTGCAGCAGGTGAGAGAGTATGCAGCCGGCTGAGCATATAGAGATATTTCTCTCAAGGATGTCGGCAGATGCACTATTTTTTATTTTTCCCAGCCTAGGTGCGGCACGGTAGTGTTGTAATTAGTCTTTACTGGAGAAAAGGTAACAGTGATTTCGCTCAGAGAGGTTATATATCCCTGTTGAAAGCTATTGGCTGTACCAAATGTTGCATTGCATATTCCCAAAATTACGATCAGTTTTCAAGGGCACTAGTTTCAATTTCTGTGATTTGCAGCAGTTTTAACATTTCTTAGTTTCTTGTTGCTCAAATGGGTATCATTTCTGATATTTTTTCGTTTCCCTTGTCTTTATTACTTGATTTTGTTCGAGAGAAAGTGTCACTCATTGTGGTTGAAATATCACTCATAATTACACTGAAATTATAAAAATGTCACTCATAGCCATCTGAAACCTTGGCAGCTATGGTAGTGGCTGCTCTGTGCTGCAGGTGGGGAGGAGGCTGCCAGCGGCCGCAGAGTGGACGGGCCTAGAGGAGCGGCCCGGCGGCTCATCCTTCCCCGCCGGGCATCTGACCTCGGTGCGGAGGGCCTGCTTGCTGGGAGATGGGTGCAGCAGAGAATGTGAAACAGCAGCACATAGTAACACCTGTGCGTAAGGGGAAAGCTCATTGGAATTTGTAACTGCGGGGGGAGGAAAGGAAAAAACAGCTTGCTGGAAGGGAGATTCATTGATGACATCGTGAACCAATGTAAGTGCATGCTGAGCGACACCAAGAAAAGGGGTCTAAGAAAGTGATCGTGTCTATGTAAAGCACATGTAACTATGACAAGAGCATCAGCACATATGTAGGAGGCGAGACCAGATGAATGACTGGCTTTAACTGTGCAATGTCAGTGAAAGAGCTTTGAGCAAATGTCGAATCAGCCAAATGTAAATGTAAGCGCTAATTGAGTAACGGGACTCGTAGTAACTCAGCGCTATCGGCTCTGCGTCAGTGCTGTCAAGAAACTCTATCTATAAAAGAGGGGAAAAAACAACTGGCCAATAAACACAACAGAATGTCCCCTGGCACCCACTTCTGAGATCAGCGGCCCCACATTGACTGCCTGTGATCCCCTCCAGCCACCGCCATCTGGGAAGCCTGGCGTGACATCTGCTCATTTAGCCTACTGCTGCCAGACGAGGTGCGTGGAGTACCCGCTGCGGGGAGCTGCAGCTGAGGTGGGCCAGGGCCTAGCAACGTGGCCTGATACACTCCAGTCATAGTGAAGGTGCCACCTGGCCCGACTCTCGCATTGAAAGGCCCCCATCTGTGACCTACTACATTGTGCGTACACTCAACTGGACCTTCCTGAGGTGTGATCCTGGTTGGGGGGGAGCACCCTGAGGTGACGTAACGCTTCGGCGCTGTGGGCTTCTCTGGTGGCAGGGGTGTCAGTGCCCTCCGGAGAGTGCGCCCCCTATGTTGCGACTGCCATCTGTGGCCGCTGGACCGGCGCCAGGGGCCTGGCAAGGCCAGGTGAAGAGGCAAACGAACTAGTGGCAGTCTGCGGCACGGGGCATGAGGGGCCGGAGGTTCCTACTGACCGTACAGACAAGACGGATACTTGCGGCCGGCTGTCCTGTGCCCGCGGAGGTGCGCTGGTAGCGGAGGATACGGATCCCTCTGACGCCCCACTGAATCGCAGATCCTCCCGCCTGGCCACGATGGGGAAGCCTGACAACAAGCAGCCAAAACTCAACTTTGATTTCAGGAAGACCTCCCGATCCCAGACGGAACATGACGAAGCGCAAGCTGAAACTGCGACCACATCAACGGCGGACCTAAAGGAACTGCTGCTTGCGATGCAATCGAGCCTGACTTCCATCGAATCCAAAATGGACTCTATATCTGCCAGAATGGATGGGCTCACGCATAGGGTGGAAAAACATGATGACCGATTGACAGAAGCGGAGCGACGGATATCAGACCTAGAGGACACTACTACCGCCAAAAGCACTCACACACTCGAAATGGATAAGTGGCTGAGAGTGATTGCCGCTAAAAACGAGGAGTTGGAATCATGCTCAAGGAGGGACAACCCTAGCATTTTGGGGATTTCAGAGTCAACTGCTTCCGGGAAAATGGAAGACTATGTGGAACGCCTCCTTATAACGCTGTTTGGCAGAGAGGAATTCTCTGTAGTGTATGTGGTTGAGAGGGCACACCGCTCGCTGGCAAGTCGTCCTCCCCTTGGTGCTCCCCCTCGCCCCATAATAGCTAAAATGCTAAACTATCGCGACAGAGACACTGTCCTCCGCCTATCCAGAGAGAAAGGTTGCCTTAATCATGAAGGGTCGGAGATCTCCATATATCCGGACTTTACCATGGCAGTACAGGAGCAAAGGCGCAAATTCCTTCCAGTCAAAAGGAAACTTCAGCAGCTTGGCATCCCCTATGCTATGTTATTCCCGGCCGCTTGAATGTCACAGCCAAGGGAAGCAGCACTTCATTACAAATCCGCAACATGCTCAGGACTTCATCAAAACTCTACCTAAACCAACTGGAGAGCGCTCCTCTCCCTTGAGGCAAGAAGACGAGAACAGGAGTGCATCGGACATTGAATAATTGGTCTTAAAATTGCAAAGGTGCGGGTTTCCTTTTAGATTTTCCTCATGCACAGGGCGGATTATTGGGCATCCAGCTGTAGTAGCGACGGCCACGCGCACACTTAAGACAACGGACTTAACTCACGTGCCATGATGAGACTAACTTTGGCACCATGGGAGTCCAGGCCATGAAACCTTGACATGCGGACTCCAACCCAGTTGTGAGTGGTCGGACCCCTACCCTTACCTGGCGTGTTTGCCCTGCTCTCTACACTATGCACCTACTCCCGCCTCAGGCCTGCTTGGGCCTTCGAACCCTGTCCTTTTAACCGCCTAAATGGACAGCAAATTCTAAGCCCGAACACCCTTGCCACTGCAAAGAGTACCTGGTCTGCCCTCTGGCTGTCGCCCACCAGGTGAGCCCTCCCACGTGACTTGTTGCAACGTGCCTGCAATGTTTTTCTTACTGTCCCCTGTTGGGACTGGGGTGGGTGGGGTGGGGGGTTGCACAGTACAGCAGGTTTGGGTTGCTGTTGTGGAAGGAGGGTGGGACCAGGGATTGTTTTCCATGTTATTATTTCTTTGGCTTCTGACACGATTCTACTGCATGTTGTACTTTCATTTGGCAACACACCTTATGGCCTATTGCGATCTTTTCCATTGCGATCATGACAGAAACCCGTCCCACGACTCTTAAATTCAACTTTCTGTCTTGGAATGTGGTGGTTTGGGAGACCCCCGGAAACGCTGTCATAACCTTGCCTATCTGGACCACCATGGCATCCACTGCGCTATGCTGCAGGAAACACACTTGTCCCCTAGCTTGCCCCCTACCTTCGCTGCCCGCTGGGCTGCGCACAGAGGCTTCTCCTGCTCATCCGCAAATTCCTCCCTTAATTTCAGAGAGCAGCTCTGGCCTCCTGAGTTTCCTTCACCTACCTCATCAGGGAAAGCAGCAAAAAACTTGGGGGGTTTGGTTTGATGAATGTCTTTTCTTTTTGACGCACATTAATAAGCTGGCTGGATGTTGCTTTGACCTGCTTAAAACCCTTAGAAGATTTTTTCTCCTCCTTCCTCAGGCAACGAGGAAAACAGTTACCTTTGCTCTGATCCTGTCACAGTTGGACTATGACAATGCCCTTTATGCTGGTGTTCCTGGATACCTGATGACAAAACTACAGATGGTTGAAAATACAGCAGCCAGACTTCTTCTGGACATTTTGGCTAGAAACAGGTTCCGCCGACAGCTACGCTCTTTTCAATGGTTCCCCATGTTGGATAGAGTCAAATTTAAATCTTTGACTTCGGTTCATCGTGCCTTTCATGGCTGTGGCCCTCTTTATTTACAGAGGGGTTTCTCTTTTTATGTTTCTGTACGATCTCTGTGGTCCTCGTCCCTTTGCTATGATTTGGTCCCTCGTTTTAAGTTTCAGAGAATAGGGGGCAGCTCCTTCTCGGTGAAGGCAATGACTGCCTGAAACACCCTCCCTCTTGCGTTACGCTCCATCCAGGACCCAGTGGTGTTCAGGAGGCAACTGAAAACACATTTATTCTCCTGATAGTATTCTGTCACCTCCCTTGCCAGGCACCGTGCTGGGATACTCATGAGTAGCTGTGCACGCTATAAATGCGGGTAATAATAATAATAATAATAATTAAAACACAGTATTTGGCACTCAGTTTGGAATAAGATTTATTGGAGCATATATACATTATAAATTAATACAGCCAACAAAAGGCCACCCAAAATGTGACATGGACCCCTTCCGAAACAGTTAAATGTGCGTCAAGACCAGTACAAAAGAATGTTTGAGGTTACAAAGGTAATCCTTTACCAAAAAGAAAAAACAATACCCCACTGAAAAGTCATTCTATCTTGTGACCAGGCAAATGAAATATATAACCCTAAGCTCCCAAAAGAAAAGCACTGTTTAAAGACATTAGCAGATTTTACAAGTGATTGTTACAGGAGTCTGGTGGAGTGTAGATGTATGGCACTAAGTAAAGTTTCACTCTGGTATGTGAGCACTCTGACCAGTGTGCTCATTTCATGCGATAATATTTAGTCCCTTAGAAAAACGAATGTGAAGGGGGAAGTCATTAGGCAGAATGGCGGACTGCAGGACAGGTTCAGACATCAAAGCAGGAATTTCCATTACTGTAAGTTTTACTCAAGGGGGACCATTGGCGTGACAGTTTTAACCAAGCGAAGCACTGGATTCGTTGATTAGGCAGTACTAGCTCTTACCCATCGGGTACGATGATCAAAGAATGCTCCTTCTGAGTGGATGTGTTAACAAGCCACAGCGCCTCGTTAGCGATCACAGCTCCCTAAAAAGTTCACTCATCAATGTCGTCCAACACCTAAAAAGTTCCGATCACAGTGCCCTTGCTTGAAATACTCCATCAGAGTATGGCAACTTCTTACCAGTGGATGCCTTCACTAGTGACAACCGCCCCAGTAGGACTATTCACCAATGGCAGTTCTAAAATATTTGCTACCTTTGGCAGTAATAGTATCTCATTAGTACATCATTTTAACAGTGACACCAACTTTTCAAAAGATCAACCAGTTAGTGGCAGACTGTTGTCAATAAAAACCTCCAAAAGCCAAATCTCCCACTCCACCATGGGTGAATCCCTCGGCCAGCGACAGCCCCTCAACATTATAAAAACTTTCACAAGTGACCACCTTTTCCCCCCATTGGATCCCATCACATCTGACAGCACCTCATAAATTGTCTTGTGACACCCCTTTCCCATGGATATTGGATGTCTTCTAAGCAGCATGACAACAGCTTGACAGCAAGCACCAGTATTTGCGTTGTCTTGCCCTGTCCCTAACACGATGACTTCGTAAGGTTCCCTGGAGACAACCTTACTGTGCCACCATCTCTTGTAATGTGCTTCCTATGGTAGCCTCCTAATTCCCATATCCTTCATTCGTGCCCCCTAGGATGGCAGTTTATTTTTCTACTTTGGTTTCTTTGCTACCAGTTTTCACTCTCCTGCTCTTTCCAATGCTAGCACATCCGTGCAGCACAACTCTATAGGGTTTTACCCTGCAACTTTAACTTATAAATACGAGCTCTACCCTTCAGGATACTCTCAATCCCCAGTCAGTCCCTAGGAGTTACTCTCCCGGGCACTTGGGGCCTGGCTGGTCGCTCGTTCTCCTTATTCTCCTCAATGAGCCTGAGCCGCTGCTCCGTCAGCTTCCACTCTGTGCGCTGCATCACAGGATTGACAATAGAGACACTTGGACAGAGAAGCACCAAAGCACTTTCTCAAGGGGGTGACGGGTAATTGAAGGTAGACAAGGCAGCCACCATGAAGGAGGCAGGGAGGGGGTTTTGGCTTATGAAGTTAACCATACAATGCAATATAGCAATGCTTTAGCGGGGTGACATAACGTTTATTTCCAAAGTGTGAGTTTTTATTAGTACACTTCTTTGTTTATACATATAGATGAAAGAAAAGGAAATCGATGTCTCTATTTTGTATGTTTGCCAACATTTGGTGCTACGAAGCATTTCAAGAAAAAAGTGAATTTATTTTTAAGTCAAGATCAGGAGATCCTATTATGCTTCTTTCCAGCATTTTCAATAGCCACAATAGTAGGAAGACAAACATTTGCAATGTAATAGGACTCTCATTTACGCGAGACGTATTGCATTGCAAACGGACGGGGGAAGAGAAGGCATAGACTGCGGGGGGAAGAAGGTATGGGAAGAAAATAGTGCTCATAATCTAAATAACACATACCATGCTGTTATGTAGTTCCTATAAAACAATACAGGATCTGCACATTTGGACAGCATACGCTGTAGGATTGGTGTCAGACTGACTCTGAAAACCCCCACAGAGTATGTTGGCATCTTGTATCAGCTAGCTCATAGTGCCACTAGAATTTCTTCTTACCAAGGAGAGAATAGTTCTTGGTAACCATCGAACATGGCAACCATTATCCCTCAGGACCTTGGAAACAATATACTACTTTTTGCTCAGTCACTCGTGCTTACTTAGTCTGTCTTAGAGAGATACACAGAATAAACAGTTGGGCGTTTTTCAAAAAGTATTTATTAAGCAATTGTTATTCTAGTGTACAATAGATGAGCAGCTACAATCGTTAGACAATAAAAGATATAAATGATTAGCAGTATTACGAAAGTTAAGGGATGGTATACCTCCACCATCTTGCAGTAATCATGAATACTTACAAGTATATAAAATGCATGATAATAAAAAGATGCAAACTCCTACGATGCCTCCCTAACTAGATGTACCTAAGTGTACCTAGCTTGTGTGTAGGTGTTAAGCCAATAATCCCTCTAGGATAATGTCAACCTCATTACCTAAAGTGATAGACTGTGCGACCCCGTCCTGGTCTAGGGTTGGAAACCCCACAAGGGATGTGTTTAGACCTGTGAGATGGAGTGTCTGCATGCAGGAACCTCAGCCTCTCTGGTCGGTGTGTCGGCCAGGAAGTCCTGGTCTCCTCTGTCTATCTTACTAAGATGTGATGTATATATACCCATAGTTCTCCTCAAGGGTCCTACCTCGCTGTATTACTGTGTCGGACTTTGGATAATGTTGGGCATGAACTTTATACATAGATATTATACAGGAGATGGTAGTCCAGCTGCGCTTCCAAGAATCCTCATGCATAATGTATGAGATTTCAAACTAGGGAAAACTCGTATTCTGAATGAAGTGTCGTATCTAGGTAAAAGGTCAGTCCCTGTTAACCGTTATAGGTGTAATGTAGAGAAGAATATAGATGAGGAGTTACAAAGTTACCTGGGCCTATATCAGGGTACCTACATGGAATATCATACACACTCCTCTTCTGAATGAACGACATAGTTAAATTCTAAACGTACTACTAGGCAAACTAGATACTAGTACTCAAATAGTTAAAAAACATTCTTGTTTTGCTAAAACAATGTTTGTTATGTTATGTTATGTTATGTTAATAAAGCATTTATAAGCGCACTATCACCGATTGGTTTCTTGGCGCTGAGATCAACAGTAACAGAAGCGTGGATGAGGGATGGAAAGTTATTGGTAAGCTTGTCTGTAGAGCCAGGTCTTCAGAGCTCTCCGAAATGAGAGGAGGTCCTGGCAGATCCGATCTCAAGAGGAAAGGTATTCCACAGATAAGGAGCCAGTGTTGCAAACCTACGACCTCCAGAGCGCTTAAGTATGAAAGGGGGCATCTGGAGGAGGCCAAGATGGGATGAGCGGAGGTTGCGAGGTGGAACATACTTTATAATTAGTTTGTCAATAAATTTGGGGCTTTTGCAGTGGATGGATTTAAAAATCATACATCCTGTTTTAAAAGCACAACGTTGAGCAACTGGAAGCCAATGGAGTTTCATGAGTAAAGGAGTAGCTGCATGCCACCTAGGTTGATTCAAAATCAATCTAGCGGCATAGTTCTGTACCATTTGGAGGCGTTTTAACAAATAAAGGGGGAGACCTAAATAAATAGAGTTCGCGTAGTCCAAGTGGGACAGAACGGTGGCGATCACAACCTGGGTAATCGCATCCAAGGTGAGGAGACGTCGGACCTTTCGAATCTTTTTTAATTGGAAAAAGCATTTAGAGACCACCTGGCCCACTTGTGCTTTTAGTGAGAGATCACAGTCCACGGTGACCCCAAGTGTTTTAGCCGATGGTGAAGGGGTCGGGGCTTCACCCAGATCCAATGGCCAATAGCGGGGACTCCAGTACTTGGCTGTGTCTCCAGTGAGGACCAACTCGGTTTTTCCCGGGTTTAATTTCAGGTGGTTTTGGTCCATCCATGCTTTAATAAACCTCATGGTCGATTGAAAATGCAAGATGGAAGTTTCAGAATTATCGATTATGAATAGCAGCTGTAAATCATCAGCATAGTTAAAAACCTTTACTTGCTCCTCTCTAAGGGCCTGAATCAAAGGGAGGATGTAGAGATTGAAGAAGTGGGGTGACAGGGAGGAGCCCTGTGGAACTCCACATGCAATGGGCTGTTTTGAGCCAGCTAGATCTCCAAGGCGTACTGCTTGAGTACAGTTCTCCAAAATGTTTAAGAAGTTCCCAAAATCTTTTAAAAGGAAAAAATGGAAATTGTCACTCAAACTATAGCTCTAATGTGTCTGTTGGTATAGTTTGAATTACTACAAGCATTTGGAAGCTATGCATGTCCAAAAAGAATGTCAATTTTGTTTTGGAGGTCTAATTTTAGTCTGTTTTTAAAAAGCTGAAGGGCCAAATGACTCAAATATTTATCTGTTATGGCTCCGCAGATGGCGTTCCCTGTAACACCTCGCAGATTAAGTCAATTGAGCACAGATGATCTTCTGTACTGTCCACAGCCAATGCTAGGGCTGTGTACCATCCAAGGCCTGGGTGTCAGAGGAGGAGCTGATGTCCATACCAACAGGAGCCGGTACTACCTGTGGTGGCTCTAGGATATGCGCCACCAACATTGGAATAAGCTGGGGACACTGCAGAACATGGGCCATTATTGGGTCCAGTAAAGCAACAACCCCTGGTGGCGCACATGTAGGGAGTGTCAGATAGAGATCCAACACGCAATCTTCTCCACAAAACAGTCATCGGATGACAGGTAAGATGCAGTCCATCCAGACTGGTCTAAATGACAGGGACCAAGACACACTTAGTTCTCCCAGGCGAGGTGTGCCTAGATGTTGTACCATGCAATCCCGGTATTTTCATTCAAAGAGTACTGTTTCCATCTCCTTGGTGACTGGGACATCCATGGCGTATCAGAAAAATAACAATCAGGATACCTGCTATTAGAAACAGAGTCAGCAGCAGTCCTCCAAAAATGCTTCCAAATACGGAGTGTATATCGTTTGGTATAAGTCCGAGGACCGTCTGAAAGGTGCTTAATAGTCCAGTACCTAGGTTCTTAAATAGGTAGATCATGCCTGTCGTATCAGACGTGTTAAAGATACTATTTACCATTTCTATGAAAAGGAAGGGGCCATTTGTACATATGAGTGCCTGTATCCCTGCTGAAGACCTTGCGATCTGAAGATCAAAAGTCTTTCGAGTGGAAGTTAAGGACATGAACTTTTGTAAAAGCATGGCTTTCATTCAAGGCATCAAACCATATTAAAGAAATATTTAGTGAAGGCCATAACGGTGCCTGCCTGACTGTATGTGTCGGTGGAAACAATACTTGCATACAGCAAGTAACCTTGGAACTGACGGTCACCAGCAATGCGATGCCCGGAAGCATCCCACAGCAACCTTCATCACTCTGCATCAAGTAACTCCATTTCAAAAGTAGTCTGAACACTGGAGTGATCACGGCTGCTGGGGCACCCCTCAAGCGACAGGATAAGTTTGCTACTGAACCGTTACAGGCCCCATGCAGCAATATATCCTGGCATATGAGTGATCCACTTAAAGTGTTCTCGCTGTTTGTTCTGCTTAAAAACACTTCTCTTACCCCACTCCGGCATCAAAATCTGTACTGTAATTCCCTAGATTCCTTGATGAATTCCCTACCCATTTCTTCATATCTGCCTGCCTGCTTTTGTTCAAGGCAATATTGAAATTGAAAAGTAGTGACCGGATGAGTTATGTGGCCCTGGATTAACCAATTCGTGGATGGTGACTCTGCCTCTGTAAAAGCCAATCTGTCCAGTTTTTCAATACACAGCACTGTATACTTTGTTCCCCTTTGTGCCATTTCTATCTGTTTTTCTGTTAGATTGTATGCAGAAAACAGAGACGTGCTGTTGATGAAACGCCAAGGCACATAGCCTGAGAGCAAAGATTGCAGTGTCGAGCTTAACAACATAAGAGAACGCAATTGTGATTGGCCGTGTTGTAATATGGACAAATCCTGTTCTAGTACATCAATAGCAGAAGCTACAATGTTGCCCAGTGACTATATCCTAGAGGTTAGTGTAGTTAAACCGTTGTTAACCACTGCCAGAGCTTTCTCTAAGTTTATACAATCTATTTTTCGTAATCTTTCTGCGGCCTCATTGTGATATTTTCCAAATTTCATTGTAGACAGCATAATAGAGACTTTTATGACATGGCTTTCTAGGACCTAATAAAAAATCCTGTAGGTCCACATCCTGTGTAAGTAAGGATAAGTGTTGTTTCACCTGTGTAAGTGTTGAGGTTCTTAGCCAATCAAAGTATAACATCTCAACACTGTATGATGTCACTGCCCCTGGATGTTCAATCTGTACATAGCATGGATCTGGCTTGTTGATACTAAACCCTTTGGCTGTACCCTTGAATTTTTCCTGACATCCATTCGTGTCTGTGGGCCAAATCTACCATCCTTTCCAATTGGGGTCCGATCTATTGTATTGCATGATGTCCTCTAGCGGAATCCCTTCCCCTGATATATTGTTACCTTTGGTGTGGGATGATGTTGGCAACTGAGATGAGTTCAAATCTTTGTTCTTGGCTATTCCAAGACAGGTAGTTTGTTGCGCAGTTTAATTCAAAACATGATTTGCTGAGGAATAAGGCATGCTCGAAATAGCGCTTCCGTTCCCTGGACCTGCCAATCTCTTGTACCCCAGACTGATTTTAAGTCTATAGAGTCTTTCCATAAGTCGAAACCTTTTTCAGACAACTGGGTGATAAAGAAAGCAGAGTAAATCTGTTTAGTGTTTGTCAACATATTTTTTTGTGCTCTGTTGGTGCAACCTTATAGTAATATGAGGCTGGTTCTAACGTGATAAACCCTGAAAAACATGGCAATTTTTGTGGAAATGTTCTTGAACTGCTTTGCGGCAGTGTTGGGCAATGTGCCCATTGGTGGTATGTAAAAACATTTCTGGGATTAGCAGATTTATGTAGAAAATCATGACCATAATGTTGATAGCAATACATTATTTCAAAATCTGATGTATCTTCCAACATTTAATTATGATAAAAGGCAGCAGATTTTTTTTCATAATCCAAATCATCAGAAAATGTACTGGAGGGAATATTATTCAATGATATTTTAAATAAATGTGTAATTTTTAAAAGTTCGGTCGGACCAAATATATCGTAATCAACCTTGTCCCACACTATACCATCAGGTATAGGAAGTGCTGTGACATTCCCTGATGACAAGTCTCTTTGTTTTCATTGTGATGATAGGTGAGGTTTCAGATTCAGATTCACTTTTTAAGCTGCAGAGCTTTGTCGAATGTAAGTTCCATTTATGAGCTTACTAAAGGCAGTTACTGAGCCTTTCCAAAAAAAAGGTATCCAGGTAATTACCCAGAGTTCCACCCAAGGTGATACCAGGTAAGTCATTTTAAGAAAGTCTTTGATATGCTGGCTGCGTGTTCTTTTGGCTGGCATTGTTTCAGGTTCACTTGGATCCAACAAAAACTTATCAAAGTCTATGAAGTAGCCAGATACTGTTCGATCAATTTTCGGTATTTCCGCAGGTCGTGTGGAAACTTTAGCTTGCTCTTGTTGAGGCATGTTGATGTAGATATCTGTGTTTGGTCAAATTTAAATTTGTCTTTCATTTTGGTTTTGAATTTGACTTTCAGTTTCAAGAGAAACAAGTTCCATGTCATTGTTGCATAGTCCATCATTCCGTGCAGGTGAGTACTCAAACATGATGAGTCTTTATGTTTGAACTCCTTGTATGGTAGCAAGAGGAGGGTGTCTCTTACTCCGGAGTCCACTTGGCCTACTACTCAGTATCGGCCACATAGTGTGGTTTGATTAGGTCAATTGAGACAAATCTTTTCTAATTTTTACCGGTAAGAGGCGGCAGAAGTACAGTTCCTGTTCCTTCAACCCCCAGGATAGGAACAAGCTTTCTGTAAGATGGCCCAAATTCTTTTTTGTCTGCTATTTTTTCTCTTACCAGGTCCCCGACTTGAGGGACCCTGACAGGTCTTGCTGTGACAGACTTGACTTCCCCAGTGGCGGTCTGCTTTACCTGGACATTGCTTTGTAGTGTCCTGGATTCATTTAGTTCCTGTAAAACAGCCAAAAGTTTGTGGATGTCAAAAGGTTTCTCATCTGCCACAATCAAGATCAGGTACCAACATTTTCGTTCCAAATAGGACCTTATAAGAAGTGACACCCCTTTAGAGAACTTCTCGACATGTTATTCAATGCTTTTTGAACTCCATGCAAATGTTTCACCCAACTCTCACCCGAGCCTAATACTTTAGCTGTTAAAAACTGCTTCAAGTCCAGGTTTTTTCTCTCCACAGCCAAATTACCCTTTGGATGGTACAGAGAGGAGTACCGCAATCCTACACCCAAACCTCCCGTGGCTTTCTTGTAAGCCCTAGAGCTAAATGCGGGGCCATGGTCAAAATGTTATGTGCCAATTGCGTATGTCCCTATAAAGACTCACAAATATTTTATAACAGTCCGAGCCTCAGCAGAGCACTGGGGCCACACCCTTTGGAATCCAGAGCAGGAATCCACTGCAATCATGATATACTTGTAAGCCCATCTGTTTGAAAGGGGCAGCAGTGCTCCAAATAAACACACAAGTGGTTTGTCTGATATTAGCAATGGTGTCTACGCTGGATGTGTTACAGTGCAACCTTTCATCTGTTGACAGATGTCGCATTTCAAGACATAGACCTTAGTTTGCTTTGTTAATCCTGGCCACCAGTAATGTTGTTTCAGTAATTAAACAGTTGCCATAACTCCTTCATGTACAGAGCCTATAACCACGTGTTCTGCTACTATTAAACCTAACCTGCGATCCATATTTGGTATTACTCTATCCCCCACTCTAGGAATCTGAGCAAATGGAATGTTATTTGCATCTAACTTGTAGGAGTACTTGAGTGGAAATCCTTTCGGTACTGCCGATGTATTGCATGTAGCAATAATCACAACCATATTTTCACCGTCTATTCTTGTTTTAGAATGAGTGATTGTAGCTATGGAAGCCGTACATACAGCCCCCTTTGTAGCTTCTTCAGCCAATGAATTCCCTTGAACATAATGGCCATCACATTGATGACTCAGTGTATGTATCACGTGAGCCCTTGGTAGTTCGTTTTTCAACTCCACTACCTGTTCCTATGGCGTTTTGGGCTTAATTGTGCCACCTTTTGCATCATTGAACCCATTTTGTCCTCAGTGGTGTAAGTATTCATTAAATGACTGAACACAGTAAAAGGAATCACACACAATTAGTGTGGGGAATCCTCGATCCGTATTTACCAGTGCCAGTAATAAGGCTTTTAATTCTGCTAGCTGTGCCGTGCAATCTCCTAGAGACTGAGTTTTAGTACAACTCGGATGAAATTTTTCATCCTGCATGCGCTCTTTAACGATTGTGCATGCAGCACTGTATTGCTGCTTACTTCCAATGGCTGGCTGAGCAGATCCGTCAGTGTAAATTATATATTCATACTGATCTAGAGGCATTATTTCATTAGGGAGAGAATATTGCAGAAATGCTTGTGTTTTTAAACTTGGGTCGTACTTGTATTCTGAACGTGTTGCAGTAAGAGAATTAGCCCAGTGTATCCATCTCAGATGCAAGGCTTTAGTGATAGGAACACTAGCCTTCGTAGCAGCCTCTAAGGCCGGTACCGGGGTAGCGACAATTATTCGCTTCACCTGAACCAGTGCTCTTTCTCTCACTACAGCAGTCTGTACTGCTGTCAGTATTTTTTCTGTGGATGCAAAACACATCTCAGCATTTGTGTACAAATGTGTTTTGTATGCTATTGGTACTGTTTCACCTTCATTATATGTTGGGTAGGTGTATCCTGATTGACCCGCAACTATACCGATCACCAGGTTGCGTACGTTTACGCATGTCTGCAAGTGCTTTGAAGCTATCATATCAGTTTGCAGTGAACAAAGGATATCTGTGTGTTCCTGTGTTCATTGTCGAACTGAAAAGTCAGCTTTTATTAAATCATAGAAAGGTTTGACCCTTTCTGCGTAATCCAAAATGTATGTTCTGCCAAAGTTCAGGAATACCCGGTTCAATTGTAAGTTTTTTAACAATTTTGGAGGCTGGAGCAGCACACACTTTTCTAAAAAGTTATCTGCTAGGCTTTTCCCTTCACTGAAAGCTCATATCCTAGAAAAAGGACATTGAGGTGGGCTATCTTTGCTTTTTTTTAAATTAAATGTGTAGCCCTCAGAGGCAAATCCCAACAATATAGTATTTACTCTA
Organism: Lissotriton helveticus; assembly: GCF_964261635.1. NCBI lineage: Eukaryota > Metazoa > Chordata > Amphibia > Caudata > Salamandridae > Lissotriton > Lissotriton helveticus. Next base: position 1,562,567,729 of record NC_136057.1, on the reverse strand, counting down.
GTCAAGTGTTCCTCCTGGTCAGCATCCTTTGGATGATTATCATCCACATAGGATAATGCCTCTTCATCCAGATTTTAAAGTAATTCAGTTACTCTGGCCGAAAACAACCCCGGGCTGTTCTTATACCCCTGGGGAGTCTGCAAATTTGACGCTGGGAGCCTAACATGGAGAATGCGGTTAAATACCTGGTTTAAGGGGCTATATTTTGGCAAAAAAATACATTTGAGATATCTAGTGTTGTTTTGTATTTTTTCAGCACAATGTTATTCATTAATGCGGCACTGTGTGCATTTTGTGCTGCAAATGTTTTAGTGCAGGTATTTAAATGTCTGTATTCTAAAACTAGACGGTATGAATTGTCAGGTTCCTTTACTGGAAACAAAGGATTAATTATTTGAGAGTTGCAATTTTCAATCGCCCCTTGGTATTCAAGTTGATCCAAGATCCCCTTGACCTGCTTTTTAGCTTCTAGCTTTAATGGATACTGCCTCTGTGGAGTCGGGGTATTCTTTAATGGAATTATGTAGTGGGTTGAATCCTCATCCCATCCAACATGGTTTTTATATAATGCCGGGGCAAGGGCTACCGCCAACTTCCGTGCATATGTGTGTTTTAGATATTTTGGAACAGGGTCCGAAAAGGCTGGTAAAATTACTGTTTCTCCCCTTGCGCAATCCATGACAAAAACTGGCGGCCAATCCTGTTCAGCTAACAAAATGTGATAACCAAATGTCAGGTTCTCCCTAAAGAGACCTCTAACATTCCTGGGCTTGTCTCCTTGCATCTGGAGTGTTATTTCATATAACGTATGTGGGATGCTTACCCTAGTATCAGGTATTTCCACCCTGATATAATCATTCAAGGTTCTCCCGAGCTATTGTTACTTCTGCCGCACTGTCTAGCATCGTCGGAGCCCATTTCCCATTCAGCAGTTGAGTACTCACCATTCTGGGCGTGTCCGATCTTTAGACCTGCGACCGTCTTCTTTTTGAACCGTGGTTTTGCTTTTGATTTATCTTCTTTTTTGGAAATAGTCTTGAGCAGTTTGCTTGTCTCTGGACTTTGTATGCTCTTCTTGTCTGTCTGACCATCCTTTTCTCTCAGAGGTTTTCGTTGAACACTGGAAGGAACGAGATGAACGTGTATCAGTATCCTGATACCTGTTAGGTTTCCTAATATTGTCCCTATTCCTAAGGTTATGCCTCCTGTCAGAGGACTCCTGTGGAGGAAATCTACCTCTGGATTGAGATCTGGTTTCTTTTTCCAGTTTTTTTTATATTTTCCCACTTCTGAAAGTACCTTTTCGGGACTACTCATCAGTTGGGGTTTTAATGCATTTCCACCCAAGCTGTCTCTGCCTTACTCAGCATATGCAGTTTCAATTATTTTAGGTAATTCATGTTCCTGTTGTAAGGGATTGAACTCCCTAAGGCGTTGACAGATTTCCATTGATGCTGCTTCCCCTTTAATATTTGCTAATATTATTGCTGACACCTGAGCATAATTACCAAGTAATTTCATCCCTAAGATCAGATAAGGTCAGCTCCATACTCATTTTGTATTTGTCTTACTACATCTGATATTACTGCTAATAATAGGATACCATGAGTTCTGGTATATATGGCAGCAAAAACTGTACCCCAAGAGGTACAATCCTCTATCCGTGGTGTTATCCCCAAAGGCAAGCAGATTGTCAGCATTCTGTGTTTTTCATTAGGGCTAGAATTTGGAAATACTGCTTCTAGCTGTGTTATTTTCTGAGCTACCCAGAATGGCATTTGTTCATGTTTTGCGGGTATTTTACCCATTACTGAGTGTAAAGTTTGTGCTGTTATTTTAGTTGCTGTACTTTGACATGTATTTATGTTTATTGTAACAGTTGCCGGGTGGACTGTAAGTGACCTCATGACAAACTGTGTCATGTTTCTGTAAATTTGTAATAATTATTTGTGATGTATAAGTAAGTCTCCTCCTGGTATCGTTTAAATATCAGGATGTGGTGCGTAGGCCGCTAATATCGGCAATGTCGCTCCTTCTCTTCCGAGTGGACTGAGTGTTACTCTATTTCTTGTATATGGGTGCACCTTTAAACCAGTGTAAATGTTCCTGGTAAGTGAGTAGAACTTCAATGTCTTCGTAAGGACAATATTTGTTCGGTATTTCACTCTTTGTATGGAAATGAAATGTTTTTGTTCTTGCATTTGCAACTGGGAATGTAACCTGTGAATAGAATACCTCAGTCCTAAATGATTTGTGTGCCTCAATCACGAAAGCTACCAGTCCACCCCTGGATGTTAGACTGTGTGCATCAAGTTTTATGGAACGGCAGTCCTAACATTTTCTGCAATCTGAATTGCACCTGTATCTTCTTCATCGGCTGAGAGATGTAGTTATTGTACAACGTTATTTTCAGACTCGGTTATTGTTTTAGTGAAAAAGAGCTTTTTTCAAGGGAACTAAGATAAGATGTTTTGCACAATTTTAGGAACAAAGTGTCCTTCAAGCTTGATGAGCCAACAGCCAATAATAGTATTTTGCCTACTCAGATGCGGCAGAGTTCGTGCCCTCCCACTCCAAGCATCGCTGGCTATTTGTGAGTCGGGGTCTCTGAGACTAGCACGACTGAACTACTCAGATTCTACTCTTAAATAAGTACCCAACAATGTTGGTGGTTCCATGTCGAGTACTTCCTATAAAACTATACAGGATCTGCACGTTTGGACAGCATAGGCTGTAGGATTGGTGTCAGTCTGATTCTGAACACCCCCCCTGGGATGTTGGCCTCTTGTTTCAGCTAGCTCACAGAGCCATTAGAATCTCCTCTTACCAAGGAGAGAATAGTTCTTGGCAACCATCGAACATGACAGCCCTGATCCCTTAAGGCCGTGGAAACAAAATACAACTTTTTGCTCAGTCACTTGTGCTTACTTAATCTGTCTTAGAGGGATACACAGAATAAATGATTGGGTGTTTTTCAATAAGTATTTAAATGATTAGCAGTATTACGAAAGTAAAGGGATGGTATAACTACACCATCTTGCAGTAATCATGAATACAAGTATATAAAATACATGATAATAAAAATATTCGTACTCCTACAATGCCTCCCGAACTAGATGTACCTAAGTGTACCTAGCATGTATGTAGGTGTTAATCCAAGAATCCCTCTAGGATAAAGTCAACCCCATTATCTGAAGTGAGAGACTGTGGGACCCCGTCCTGATCTTGGTTTGGACACCCCAAGGGGAATGTGTTTAGACCACTGCAAGATGGGGTGTCTGCATGCAGGAACCTCAGCGTCTCTGGTCGGTGTGTCAGCTGGGAAGTCCTGGTCTCCTCTGTCTATCTTAGCAATATGTGATGTATATATACCCGTAGGCCTCCCCGGGGGTCCAACCTGTATTATTGTGTCAGACTTAAGATGACGTTGGGCATGAACTTTATACATAGATATTATACAGGAGATGGTAGTCCCGCTGCGCTTCCAAGAATCCTCATGCATAATGTATGAGATTTCGAACTAGGGAAAACCCGCGTTCTGAATGCAGTGTTGTATCTACCGGTAGGTAAAAGGTCAGTCCCTTTAAACCGATATGAGTGTACTGTAGGGAAGAATATAGGTGAGGGGTTACAGAGTTACCTGGGCCTATATCTGAGTACCTATATGGAATATAACAATGCAACACTCGAAGTAAAGGGGCCAGTGACCATGGAAGGAAACAAATGACGACATGGCCGTCATAAGGAGGGACTAACAAGCCTATAAACCAATTGGAAGGCAGCATTTAAAAAGGACAAAGACACAAGTCAATGAAATGATGGGCGTGGAGTGGACTTGGCTTCTCTCCCGTAGTCCACTACCACAGATCAACCCCAGAGCAGTGCTTGCACAGTGGCTCAGGGCTCAATCTAAAAATAGTTACCTTGCTTGGAAGGCTATAATTATTTGATAACCTACAAGGCATGACCTGAGCAGATCGACTATGGGTAATGGAGAATTACACTGCCCTTGTTAAATTGTCTAGAAATGGTGAGGAGTAGTTGAAGCCAAACAAGGGAGAAATGCAACACTTCAAACTACTTCCGGGCTGACACCAAATCCAATCCTAGTTATCAATCCTGGCGAGGGAACTTTGCTCACCAGGTTTCGCTTCGGCTCCCATGCTTCCCTCAGGCCACTATAATACAGTAGCAATTCTCCTTTGTCCATGTGATGGATCCTCTCCCGAAGCACTCTTGCCTTTTTTGGGACATTTTATAACCATTTTAGTAAACTATACCTGATACCAGTACTCAAAGGCAAGGGTTTCTTAAAAGCAACTTAGCTTTGGTTTATTTAAAGACACTAAGTTCACAGACTGTATTTAAACTGGTAGGGAGTTTTTTTATCATCATCCATTAGACATTGTAAATGCTACCTTTTTAGTCTTTTATCTTATTTGAAAGTCTTTGGATGTGCTCTACTGCTCAACCTTGATAGTCAAGTGTCAAATGGGGTGCACTTGGAAATCCTGTTTGGGCTTTCTGTGTGACGAGCAGCATTTTAAAAATAATTCTCTTCCTTACAGGGAGCCATTGCAGGCTCATCCGAAGGTGGGACATACGCGCATTCTGAGCGAGCTCAAAGATGATATGTACTGCTGGATTCTAGATAAGATGAAGCCTGACCTTCAGGAAGCTAGGCATGCCAAGATAGAGTGCGTTGCCATAATACAGATCTGGATATAATCAGAGATTGAATCACCTGTTGTCTGGCCGCTCTGGACAGTGGACCAAACATTTCTGTAGAAGACGCAACAGAGCAAAACAGGAGCCTACTACTGCATTAACTTGATTGTGAAATTGCAGCTGTTTGTCCAATTTAAACTCCAGATTTTTAACCACCAGGCTGTTCGCTGAGGGGGCAGAGGCGTACTCTGGCCAGAAGAACTGTAAAGGAGTCTCCGCCACTTTACCAAAAACAAGCATTGGCATAGCCAATAGGTCTCGCTTGTGGGACCTTATAAGTATTTAGTTTTGCAGCACAATATCCGAGTTGCATAATCGGATATTGTGCTGCAAAACTAAATACTTATAAGGTCCCACAAGCGAGACCTATTGGCAATGCCAATGCTTGTTAGATACATGAAGCCAAAATTACAAGTGAGCATGTTACAAAAGCAAACGTTACGTTACATGAGACAATAGTGACAGTTGTGCAAGTATCAAGAGCAACAAAATACAAGAGGTAGCAAACGATATGTTCTTAGAGGAAACAAGCTTCTCGGCATTGCTGGTTGGGGGAGTGGGGGGGTGGGCGGGGGAGCAGCAGGCAGATGCGAGTGGAGCGCGCGCTGGAGAGGGAGGGGGTGGGAGGACTAGGCAGCGGGAGAGAGGGAGAAAGGAGCGCGAGGGAGGCGTTTTTAGATACATGAAGCCAAAATTACAAGTGAGCATGTTACAAAAGCAAACGTTACGTTACATGAGACAATAGTGACAGTTGTGCAAGTATCAAGAGCAACAAAATACAAGAGGTAGCAAACGATATGTTCTTAGAGGAAACAAGCTTCTCGGCATTGCTGGTTGGGGGAGTGGGGGGGGTGGGCGGGGGAGCAGCAGGCAGATGCGAGTGGAGCGCGCGCTGGAGAGGGAGGGGGTGGGAGGACTAGGCAGCGGGAAAGAGGGAGAAAGGAGCGCGAGGGAGGCGTTTTTAGATACATGAAGCCAAAATTACAAGTGAGCATGTTACAAAAGCAAACGTTACGTTACATGAGACAATAGTGACAGTTGTGCAAGTATCAAGAGCAACAAAATACAAGAGGTAGCAAACGATATGTTCTTAGAGGAAACAAGCTTCTCGGCATTGCTGGTTGGGGGAGTGGGGGGGGTGGGCGGGGGAGCAGCAGGCAGATGCGAGTGGAGCGCGCGCTGGAGAGGGAGGGGGTGGGAGGACTAGGCAGCGGGAGAGAGGGAGAAAGGAGCGCGAGGGAGGCATTTTTAGATACATGAAGCCAAAATTACAAGTGAGCATGTTACAAAAGCAAACGTTACGTTACATGAGACAATAGTGACAGTTGTGCAAGTATCAAGAGCAACAAAATACAAGAGGTAGCAAACGATATGCAATAGCATATCTGAGGGAACACGGCCTGGGGGAAGCTGGCTGGGGAGGGGGAGGAGAAATGAAAGGAAGGCTGTGTTTGCGGGGAGAGAGAGGGGAGGTGCTGGTGTGGGAGGGGGGAGGTGCTGGTGTGGGAGGAGTGCTGCTACGGCAAGGCTGTGTTTGCGGGGAGAGAGAGGGGAGGTGCTGGTGTGGGAGGGGGGAGTTGCTGGTGTGGGAGGAGTGCTGCTAGGGGAGGAGAAGCCCTGGCCGTGAATGCTCGTGCATGTTCACGTGAACTGCAAGAAAACGCCGGGCTGAAACCCCTTAGTTTGAAGAGGATTTTGCCGACATGAATTCGATCCTATCCATTCCTGCAGAATGGGACAGGCTCGACCTAAAGTGTAGCTCTGTCTTACCAGCATTACACTTCAGCTGGTTAGTGGCCAGCCAACCAAAGACAGCTGAGAGGCAAGAACCTTATTAGCATACCTGGACAAGGCTTGTTAGCCTTCCATGTAAACAACAACTAAGTGTTGTCTGCATAGGACACGATTTTGGCCCCCAGTGATCAGCCACTTCGGGTAGAGGAGTGAGGTAACTGTTAAATAAAGTCAGGTTCAAAACCGAACCCTGCAGGACCCCACCTTCAGTGACCTCGAAGAAGCTGAGAAAGGCTAACACCAGACCTCCTGCCCCCTCTCCTCTAGAAAAGATGCCAGCAATTTTCAAGCCAAATCCCTGATGCCCAACTCGTGAAGCCAGGTCAGGAGCCGACAGATCTAACAAAATCAGCGACACCTTTTCGCCTGTCTCCTGACTTACCCGGATCACAATTAAGTGTGTGTGCTGAGCACCGGAAACCTAACCGGCACAAATTAAGCACTGACTGACACACTAAAAATGGGCTTGTGTTCTTTTCTGTAGATTGCTGTTGTTTTAAAACGTGATGAACAATACATTTTAGGGTGCAGCGAACTTGTTTCCTCTGAGGGTTTCAGCGAGGAACAGGCTGGAGGTTTATATGTCCCAATGGAGCTGCTCCTTTCATTTGTCAGCGTTAAGCATCAGACCAGTCTAATAGATTTTTTAGTTAGTTTGTTCCTTTTCCAAATGTAAAATGCTTTTTATAGTTCAATGATATTATCATGTTGAAACAGTGCATAATAAAAATGTGAATAAGTAAACAGTGACTGATTGACTGGTGTTTTAGAAGTTTTTTTCAAACGGAGACAATAAATGAACGATTTAAAGGGAAACTGGCAACCACAGACTGAGTGTAACTTTAAACGTCTCCCTCTCTATGGTATTTGTGTTACAAGAGTGAGCAAGCCGATCCTCAAGCAGAGATAAGCTTATCAGCAATAGCTTATCAACACAGCTACCCCGGTTCTGGTTTTCGCATCCGGTTTGAGAGTGTCACATTGCGTGTGAGATGGGAGGAACAAAAACCAAAGTCAGTCCACGGCAGCTGCGGGACCAGAAAAGGCAAAGATAGCAGTGCCCCCTGCTCTGAGGCAGGCTGCAGCCAGTGACTCAGCACAACCATTCCTCTCTGTCTGCCTGGCTCTGCTGCGAAGCAAGCAAGCCCGAGCCCCGTGACTGATTGCAAGGGAGGGAGGGAGGAGAGCAGAAAGAGTGGGGTGGGGGGGGTGTTGGAGACAGGAGAATGAAATCAAACCATTGCGGTGCTCGTGAAAGGGCACCGCGCCTGCCATTAAACATAATAGAAAGAACCTGCCAATCTTTGCGGAGACCATGTCCAGTCCTGGGCCCAGGCAGCTGTGAGGAGCAGGAAAGGCACAGACAACAGTGCCCCCTGCTCCGAGGCAGCCTGCAGCACAACCCTCCCTCTCCATCCACATGGCTCTGATGAGAGGCATACTAGAGCCAGCTGACTGACAGTGAGGGGGCGTACATGAAAGTCTCCAGTTAGAGACGCAGGCTACAGCGTGAAAAACAGATGGCATACTGCACTTCAATTAAAAGAAGTGCAAGCAGAGCGGACTAAAATTGTAGTTAGGCACCGCTGAATCGAGACTACACGGAAGTTAGCAAATGGTCAACAACCAACAGAAAGGGAGATAACAACAACACTACCACTAGTAAGCCAATAGCAAGCGGAAATACAGATTACATTGAGTTTAAGCCAACATACAGATTACTTTAGGTCTCGTTGAGACAGTGCATGCTGCGCATGCGCTGCCAAGGTGAGACCTAAAAAACAAGCATGGAGAGAGAACTGTTTGCTGTTCTCAGAGGGAGAGGTTGTGGTTCAGCGGTCAGAGCTGCCGACTCGGGAGCTGTGGACCAGTATTCGAGACTGGGCATCGGCTCAACATCTGTAATTATTAGCAAATCCGGATCTAGCACTTTAAATTAAAAATAAATGGTATCCCGGAAGGGCAGAGATGGGAGAAAGATTAAACGAGCTAGGCAAACTGCACTAGTTAAACAAGCATTTGCAATGCAATGAGTCTCGCATTGACAGCAGTATGAGCTATTAACATTGTAAATACCAATGCCTTTTATTTTAGTTTTCGTTTTAAAAACATAAATTAAAGACATGGTCATTAAAATGCCAATAGCTTAAACTCGCGTAACTCCAAGACCTTACTGCATTGCAAATGCTTGTTACATTTGCAAGAATGTCAGGTTTCCTGCCCGTAGGGGCAATTTTGTAGCCACCTGGCATTGTCTTGCTATGCAACCTGTCCTAGGTACCATGCATTATGATAGTTTATGATGGTAGTTTTACTATCAGGTATGTCTGTTAGTTACACGTTTGTATCTTATTTCTATTAGTTTTCTTTCTTTTGTCTTCTGGGATTCTAACATCAGGCTATCGTCGTCTGTATGGGAGGTGAGCCATTGAAATCACACAAAATATGCCAGAAAACACCTGTTTTGGCTGTGATAATGACTACAATATGGATATTGTAAGCAATAGGTCAGTGTGACAGCTATCAAGACCCAGACCTAAAAGAGGCACCCTATTTTGGATTATGAATTCAAAAGGGGTAACAAACAAACTCGTACCAAGCCTTCAATGGGAGAGCTTAACCACACTGCAGGACCAGAGAAGAGCAGTCAAGGGCTATTCGGGGACACCCACAGAGGTCATGCCCACAGAATCCCCGACAAGCTCCTCCATCTACATGCTTTACTCCTACAATGGTCTCTGGTCAACGAAGGGCAAATGCTGCTGTGAGACAAGGGAGCATCAGGTGTCCTTCAGCCAACACCACGGCAAGTCTTGAACATGACAGACAAAGATGTGACTGAGTCATGGTGACAGCCTTGTGGATGTCACCCCGTGTTCAGTCACTGGGACCATAGACAGGCAGGTTGACAAGCACAACAATGCCGAAGGGAGTGCTCTATCTGCTGGCACAAGAAGGTGTGTGGGTGGGGGCAAGACTATAAAGAAGAATATACCCATACAAATCCCCCAGTTCACGAACGAAGGCCGGTGTAGCTCAAGGGAGTTTTACTAAAAAATCTCATTATGCCTTAATCCAGCACAATGTGTTAAGCCACACCGCACAAAATATACCTGCATGCCACACTATCACAACTCTCTCCACTACAGGAGCGAATACCACAACATACTCACTACTGCAACATTTAGTACACCATCCACTTTACCATATCCATCACCAGCACATCTTTCAACATCACACCAAATAAAACCAGATCATGGTTGGGAACAACCGCTGGCACAACAAAAATAAAGGTAAATAATTACGTTCTGGCCCATAGCACAAGCCCTCTATCAACAGTTCAATTGTCGATTTTTGCAGGAACATCTGATATTAATGAATGCACATATATGGTATGTGTGAAGAGAGAACCGAGCTGGGTCGCAGTGGAGCGCTGTTCATCAGGCATGGTTGTAGGAGACCATGATGGTACACACTAAGTGGTAACTACACAATTGCCTTACAGTTCACTTCTTTTAGAACCGTGAGATGAAGCAATTTGTCCAGAACAACACAATGTTATGGCAGGCGCCGAGGCTCGGATTCGAACCAAGGTTCCCAGATTCCAAAGTGGGCAGATGTAAGCACTAGCGCCATCTCTTCGATTCCCATCTGGCACTGGGCATCGAGCAGGAGACAAGTTTCTGCGGCTCATGCGTGCCCCGGTTGCTGAAAGGTATCACCTGTACCCCTGCACCCCTGGTTAATCACCCTTTAAACACCCGGTTCTCCCACTCCAGACAACAGTTCTGGTCAGAAGCAGCGCAGCGAGAGCTCCAGCCCGACAGGAAGTTAACTGCAAAGCGGGCACAGCTAGTCATCGGCCTCGGTGTGTCAAGGGAAACTGAGACTGCACAAAAATAGACTTTACAAACCAGTCAGTCACAAGGCAGCGCCGTCATCGGCGTAAGATCAAAGGCCACACAAAGGTCACCGCGGAGCTCATCGAACAGCAGTGTCAGGGTCGCATTAAATATGCAGATTCTCATTAGAAACGAATGGGGGTGGTTCATCCATATGAAAAATAAGCGTGCACGCCTCGCTCTGAACGTAAAAAGAAAAACAAGTTTGGAGAGGAAGAGACAGCAGGGTGAGGGGAGAGAGGAGGGGGCCTGCGCTTGTTTCCCTTGCGGAAGTGAGCAGGAACCATCTGTTAATTACAAACAGATGATTTCAAAGCTTACTCCCGCAAGGGAATCGCCAAACGTGCACACATTGCCATTGAAAGCAATGCAACACAGCACTTTTTGGGGCCAAAACAGAATCGATTTCTAAAAGTTTCCTCCTATACAGTGCATACGTGCTGCGTAGGCGAGACCTAAAAAACAAGTGACGGGCTGCTTGGAAAGTGAAAGCGCGCATGGCTAGCTGAATGTTGCATGGTGCGCTGAATGTTGCAGTAAAGCGATACAAAAGGGGATGATGGACGGAGCGTTTGAGCAAATCAAACACTCACCAGAGTCAACTGATCTGGGTTTAATCCATCACCATTCTTTAGCCCACTCAGCCACCCCAGTTCAGACATGGCTATATGCAAATCAGTCTGACCCTGTGCCTCATGGGAACAGTCCAGCCCGAACTGCCAAGCCATGTCTTTCCTGGACCGGAAACAAGCATCCTGGGACCGGTTTCGGATTCATAATCCTCATCAGCCAGGCTATCTTGAATCCAGTGGCCAAGTGAGCAAGGGACTCACGTCTGAGCATACCCTGCCACACTTAGGGCGAACAAAGCAATACAAAAGGGGATGATGGACGGAGCGTTTGAGCAAATCAAACACTCACCCCCAGTCAACTGATCTGGGTTTAATCCATCACCATTCTTTAGCCCACTCAGCCACCCCAGTTCAGACATGGCTATATGCAAATCAGTCTGATCCTGTGCCTCATGGGAACAGTCCAGCCCGAACTGCCAAGCCATGTCTTTCCTGGACCGGAAACAAGCATCCTGGGACCGGTTTCGGATTCATAATCCTCATCAGCCAGGCTATCTTGAATCCAGTGGCCAAGTGAGCAAGGGACTCACGTCTGAGCATACCCTGCCACACTTAGGGCGAGCAAAGCGATACAAAAGGGGATGATGGGCGGAGCATTTGAGCAAAACAAACACTCACCCCCAGTCAACTGATCTGGGTTTAATCCATCACCATTCTTTAGCCCACTCAGCCACCCCAGTTCAGACATGGCTATATGCAAATCAGTCTAACCCTGTGCCTCATGGGAACAGTCCAGCCCGAACTGCCAAGCCATGTCTTTCCTGGACCGGAAACAAGCATCCTGGGACCGGTTTCGGATTCATAATCCTCATCAGCCAGGCTATCTTGAATCCAGTGGCCAAGTGAGCAAGGGACTCACGTCTGAGCATACCCTGCCACACTTAGGGCGAACAAAGCGATACAAAAAGGGATGATGGACGGAGATTTTGAGCAAATCAAACACTCACCCCCAGTCAACTGATCTGGGTTTAATGTTGCAGTAAAGCATGTTGTGCCTGCAGTAGGAAAAACTCCTTAAAGAAATTAGTGCTTACAGACTAAATAACATGTACCACATAACAACAGAAGTTAAAGGGCCAGTAACCATGGGAGGATACAAATGAAGACAAGGCTGTACTAAGGAAGGACTAACAAGCCGATTACTGAATCAGAAGCCAGCATTTAAGATGGACAAAGATACAAGCCAATGAAAAATATGGGCGGAGAGTGGATGGGGCTTCTCTTCCATACTCCAGTACAGCAAGTCTCGCAGAGCAGTGCATGTGTGCTGACTCTAGGCTCAACCTAAAAAGAAATGATTGCCTAGAGTACTCTTTGGCCTGCTAGACAGTGTCATCAGAAGTTCACTTTAGAAAAGAGAGCAGAACTTTGTTGTCTATCTGCGAAAATACAGCCAGCTGATCACAGCAAAGTGAAGCCAAAAGCTATTCTAAGTTCCCTGTCAAGTTGATTTACTAAAAGGCTTCATACACAGGAATTGCACATAAACAAGAGTAAGCCTGAAGTGGGGAAGCAGAGACTGCAAGAGATAAATTCATAGAAACATGTCTATGAACTAGAGTGAGTGAAGACAGGGACTTGTCGGTTCTCGGCAGAAACTGGAGAAGTCAATTAAAAGACTGCCTCCTCATCTGCTTTGGAGTGCAGTTAAAACATGCAAGAAGGGTGACATGACTTTAGTATCGAGCACTCAGGGGCAGCAAGCCAGCCTGCATGTTGGTGTGCTGACGAGTTACTGGAGATCACAGGAGAGAAGGTGCTGCAGTGCTGGGTTGAGCTGCAGTGCGCAGAAGAGATCAGCCTAGGTGCTGGTGCTGCTTTCTTGCTGCACAGTTCCCCTACCTCTGCCCCTTCAGGGAACCTGCTCTCTCTGCTCTCCTCTCTCAGTTGACCAAATCCGCCTTTGCTCCTGCAGGCCTGCACTTTATCAGCCCATTGCTCTTGAGGCTGCAACTTGCCCTCTTTGATTCCACCTACAATGGTTTGATTATGTCACTACACCTACTTGGCTAAAATGAGGCACTATGAATGAAGAAGGGTTCTGCACTCGTATTTGTATTCTATTTTTCTCTCATCCGATTCAGAGCAATGTGACAAGAGTTTGCAGGAACAAAAACAAAAACAAAAATACCTCGACAGAGGTTACCCAAAAAAATTGCTGGAGGCACATCTAGAAAAAATTAAAACAACACCAAGGACAGAACTACTGCAAAGGAAAACTAAAACTACAAGCACCAAAATGGTCTTTGTTTCAAAGTATTCGACTGCATCCAGAGACATAAAAAGAACCATTTCAAAGAGATGGGAGATTCTATTGGCTGAAAAGGATTTTGGTACGCTATTTGAAGAACGACCACTATTCGCATACAAAAGAGCACAAAATTTAAAGGAACTTCTCAACAAACCAACTCCATTGCAACGAGAATTGGCCCACAAAGGGACATCGAGGTGTTTTAATTGTAAGAACTGCAATAATGTAATCACAGGCAACATCTTATTACATCCCCGGACTGGCGAAAAGATCTTGCTCAGGCATTCCACTAATTGTGACTCAGAACACGTTGTTTATTCGATCAAGTGCCCTTGTGGGCTGTTATATATTGGTAAAACCGATAGAAAAATGAAGTTAAGGCTCAGTGAGCATAAAAGTCGGATACGCAATAAGAGTTTGACGTCACCCCTCACACAACACTGGATCGAAAAAAATCACAATATTGCTCAACTTCGTTTTCAAATCATTGAGATAGTACCCCAGAGACTGGGCATGGACAACGCAAAGATACTTTTGCAAAGAGAAGCTTTCTGGATCCGGAAATTACAAACAATGGTTCCGTCAGGACTGAATGACAAAATGGAGATGTCGTGTTTCCTATAAGGTCAAGTCAGAAAACATTCGCATGTGCATGGGCACAAATAAAAAAACTTTTCGCTTTACAAAAAAACACTCTTTCACCACACTTGACAAAGTTACACAACATGGCCATAAAATGACCATGGGATTGTCCAGGCAGGCACTGTGTTTCAAGTAGATGAATTAATGCTTTTGACAATAAGGTTCAATGATGACGTGTATATAGATTGTAAATAGGTAGGCAAAAGATAATTTGAATGCTTGCATTATGTTTTAGCTGTATGCATATGGTTTACTTTATGCTATATGTATAAAATGATGTATTTAATGTCGACAAAACATACACATGTTTTGCAATTTCAAATATCACTTTAAACTCCCTTTTTTTGACCAAAAGCTTCAATGACTATGAGCACAGATAAGCATACACTGCAATTTGAGGCAACATCCCCTCTTTTTTCTAAGTAAATGCTTTATTCAACTGTGAGTACGGACAATACTCACAAAGCGCATCAGACACGAGCACAGCCAAAATTGTTTTTAGAATAGTTTAATATTTTTACGTTTACTCGCTGCACATGAGTATATTTGTTTTGGACGTTCGCTGAATACAAGTCCGTTTCACGAATATATTTTTTCAGACGAACTAAGTAGTCTGTTGGCTATCTTCACTCTCTACCAATGTGAGAGTTAAAAAAGCGAGGTGGGACTCGTACGCCCGCCGGAGGTTTCTGTTAGCAAACAAGGCGACGGAGGAACTATCTTGACAAGAACCTCACGTTTAATGGACGGTAAGCCTTGATTTGGCGTGTGTTTTAAGCATTATCTTTGGATTCTTGTTTGAAACTCGTGGAGGGAATTCAATAGTTTCGTTATTTTTCGCTTTCAGTATTTACGTGGAAAACGGCAGCGAGATCGAAGCCTGCATTTTAGACTCGCAGGTAAACGAGCTTTATTTTTTCATTATTTTACTGCGTAAGCACATAAATACATGTGTGTACTGACGCCAATTATTTGTTTGATTCAGGTTCTTTTTCACGCGGTAACAAGCTTTATATAATACGCAGGTGAGCCACATATTTTCTCTCATTCCAAAGAGCAGATATGCATTTTTTATATTGTTTGGATACATGTGGCCAACTGGTTTCTCTACCACCTTTTGTTCCCTGTAATGTAGAATCGCTGCTAAAAACGTCCTTGCAGGTAAAGCATTATTATTTTTCGTGAAGTTGCCGAAACATTTGACATTAAATAGGTCAGCACTGCTTATAAAATTGGACAAGTTCACATACTTGTTTTGGTTTTTCCACAGACAACTGTTCGAAATAGTTACACAAAGTAGATCACAGGATACACGTTACTCCTTAGGACTTAGGTAAGAGTGGATAAGTTATAATCTTGATGACATATAAGATTCGACATTGTTCAGCTTGCATGATTAATATTCTCCTTGTTTGTATCTTTTCTTTTTTCACAGACCCCTGACGAAGGGGCAATTATGCCCCGAAATGCATTGGGTTGTCCCTTTAATTTACGTTTGTAAACCTGTGTTTTGAGAAAATTGCGTTATGTATAATTTCATGTTATTGTGAGAAATACTGTATCCGTTTACTAATGATATTGATGAAGAATATTTGAGAATTAAAAATTTTGGTATCAGGACATGATGAAATAAACAAAATGGTTTAAAGGAATATTAGTTTTCGTAGTGCGTACCGGAGTCCCAGTGGTTCACAACACTGGGCCATATACATATAAAATGAGGCACTGGCATAAACACTGAGTAACCATCTGAAAACAGTATCCAGCCAGGGGCTGCTTGTACGACATGGAAAAGTTGACTGCTGATTTCTGGTTGATGTACTTCTGCTCTCACTTCCCTGCTTGTATACCTTACACTGTGGAAACACTTCCTTGTATGTCACTAAGGGGGTTGCCTGTGAGAGGGGCCAGGACTTCATGCCCCCATGTGTCCTGCATCTTGAAAGTGGAGCCTCTTAAGCAAGCCAATCAGGTGCATAAAAGATATCCTCATTCCCCACAGCACACGTCGAGCACAGACGGGGCTGGACTGGTCCACCTCTCTTAGTTTCAGCTTATCGGAGGTATTTTTATTTTATTGGCCTGCTAATTAGAGATGTAGAGACGTAAAACCAAGGCACAAGTTTGGGGTACACGCTGCTACATGGCGTCTACCCACTATTTTCACAGGGTGGACGCGTCCTCCCTTACAAGAAGTTGGGCCGCACAGAAATATGTTGAACTTGTCTGTAGTGTTCTGTGCTGTACCTCACTGGCACCTGTAGTTAGAACTCTGTGCCATGTGCATTCTAGGGTTCTGGTAGAATGTTAGCTGTTGGCAGTTGAAGCCTGGAGCTCTCTTGTGTCGCTGTGTCCTTACTACGCTGAATAAAACCGCAGTTTCTACCACAACGTTTCCTGTGTTCCTGACAATATTACTACAGAAATGTTGGCGACGATGTTCGTGTGACAAAGAACCCGTGACTCACCTCGTACATTTCTTGCCAAGTGCATTCCTGAAAGCGGCGGTCTGCTGGTGTTCCTCATCAGGGCTGTGGAGATCTGCTTCACTTCAAGTGAAATCGAGCGCGTTTTAAGAGATAAGTGCAACGCGCTTTTTCGTGCCGTTTTATTTCTCTGTGCCACTCGCCGTCTGTTCCTATTTGGCGGAGGAGAGGGGAACCGTCTGCGTGGTTGGCATCCTGAGATCGTGCATGATTGGAAACGCTACCACACGTCATTGACGTAAAGGTCGGCCATTTTGTGCTACCTACGCATTTTGCCTAAATCAGATGCACGCATTGGTTGGCAGCGTGCGTCACAGTCCTGTCTACGCGTTGAGACTTTTCACCATGGCAACGCTGTATGCTTTCTTCACATAGTGTGTCCATTGTGCACAATCGAATAAACCGATTTCTTCGCTTTTGAGAGAATATTTAAAGTGAAAAGACTCAATAATTTCTGTCAACCTTAAAAGACCAGCGTTTTGTTCTCTGTGTGGGCAACTGTAGAGTCCATATTACAGTTTACACAGTGCATTTTGTATTCATCCCAAATCTTTCCTTTCAACACAGCGACACAGATTAATTATTGATTTGGGATAAATCGTATCGTCAAAGTACAACATGCAATCAGTCTCTCCTCCCCCTCCTTTCCTTGAGACACCAGGTAATCCACCAATTGTTTGGAGGAAATGGTTTGACGCATTTGAAACCTATTTAGGAGCGATTGGAGCGTTAAGATATCGCGCAGAAAGAAAGAAATGTTTATTGTTGCATTCATTAGGTTTCGAAGGAAGAGAGATTTATAAACATTTACCCCCTCTCATAAGGAACAATGCAGAGGAAGATGTGGATGAATATGTTGAGGCAAGGATGAGACTAGAGTTAAGTTTCGATGTCAAGCCCAGTCTTGTCGTAATAAGACATAAATTCTTTAAAAGGGAGCAATTACCTGGGGAAGACGTTGAAACCTACGTATCTAGCCTAAGGCAGTTAAGTGCAGAATGCGAATTTGAGGGCTTCAGAGAGCAACTAATCAGAGACCAATATATATGTAAATGCACTGACAAGTCGATCCAACAAAAACTGCTTACCTTAGGAAATCCTACACTTGAAGAGACTATCCGAACTGCTAAAAGTATTGCGTTGTCTAAGAAAGAGGTTAAGGAACTTGAAAAGAAAAATGATGAAGCAATTTCTGTGGTTAGAACTAAAGAGAATAAAGACATCAGATCAGTCCCCGGTCAACAACGCTTCGAGAAAAACAACTTTCCTAACTCTCAGCGTTTCGAAAGAAATTCGTTCTCTAGGAGTGACATTTGCTACAGATGTGGAAATCTTTCGCACAAGAATAACAAATTTTGTCCTGCTAGGAGTTCTGTTTGTCGTAATTGTGGGAAATATGGTCATTTTGCTAAAATTTGTCAGAATCCTAGACAGGGAAATTCTACTTTTGTTAGTAAGTCTCAGGGCATTAGCAATGTCACTGGGGTAGGAAATGTTTCTGAGCTCCTTGATAATACAGGTATGGGTTCTAGTCCGATTAACAGCATCCAAGACGATCTCAGAGATATGGTTGTGGTAGTACATGAAAATTCACGCTTTAGTGATTACGTCAAAGGTGATGCTAAGGAGATGATTGTAGTGGTGCGTGAAGATGGAGTCATCATTGGTGACCCTTCCGAATGCGTTGATCCTTATGAAAATTTCAGCATGGGTTATAAAGTAATTTCCCTGTTAGTAGACTCGGGTGCAAGAGTAACCATGATCACCCAAGAATTATTTGAAGAAACTTGGCCAGGGAGAAAACTTGAACCTCCTGATAGAGCTCCTGTTTCCTACGAAGGACGCAGAATAGCTCTTCTTGGTTATTTTGAGGATATTCTACAATTCAGGAGCTGGAAAATTTTGGGGAAAATATATGTCTCAATTAAGGGGTTGAATATCTTGGGTTGGTTTCATGGGGGGTTGTTCGGATTGGTCCTAAGACCAGGGGCAAAAGAACAGGTTGGTTTAGCTGAACCTGACAACTGTATTGATAGTCTTGCTGTAGTTGATTCTGATGATTTCGTTGAGGGTTTAGCTCGCAAGTTTCCCACTGTTTTTGGGAAGGGACTTGGGATGATTAAGGACTTTAGTCATGAAATCAGAGTAAAAGATGGAGCCATCCCTATCAAACATAAGGTTAGAGGTGTCCCTTTTAGTGTAAGGGATAGTCTAGAAGCCGAGTTGATCGAGCTATGCAAGAAAGGGATCATTGAACCGATTGAGTCATCTTTGTGGTTGTCTCCTCTTGTTGTCGCCAGAAAAAGGAATGGTGATTTGCGCGTCTGTGTGGATTTGCGCAGCCTAAATAAGAACATCTGGATTGACTCACACCCTTTACCTAAAATCACAGATTTGTTGTCCCTTACCAGAGGTGCTAAATGGTTCACCAAGTTGGACTTAGCCTCTGCGTACCATCAAGTGGTGTTGAGTGAATCTTCTAAACATTTGACTGCATTTGTCTCTCCTTTTGGCAGTTTCCAGTACTGCAGAATGCCGTTCGGCCTCGCGTCGGCGGCAGCTGTTTTTCAAAGATTAATGAGTCAAATGTTTAAAGATAAGTAATTGTCTTCCAGGACGATGTTTTAATTTTTGGCGAAAACAAAGAGGATCATAGCAAATCTTTGAATCAAGTTTTGGAAATTATGCAAGATAAGGGCATTGTTCTTAAACGAGAAAAGTGTGTTTTCCTAAAGGAAAAGATGGAATTCCTTGGTCATGTGGTCTCACACAATGGGGTAGAGCCACGTCCGGGGTTGGTAAAGGCAATTGTAGAATCACCTCCTCCAGTCGACAAGGCGGGTTTGAAATCTTTCATAGGGCTCAGTGAGTTCTACTCCAGGTTTATCAAGGATTATGCATCAAAAGTTCAGCCACTTACCAATATGTTAAAGAAAAATGTGCCATTTGTTTGGGATGAGAACTGTCAAGAAATCTTCCAGTGGATTAAGTCTCAATTAGTGAGTGACAGTATTCTTAAAGCGTTTGATCCTAATAAAGAGTGTGTGGTGACTGTGGATGCCAGTGGATTTGGTCTTGGAGCCGTTCTCACTCAGAAGAGTGGTCAGGTTGACAACACCATTGCGTATGCTTCAAGGGTGTTGCGTGGTGCTGAAGTGAATTTTTCTGTCATAGAGAAAGAGCTTTTAGCCTGCTGGTGGGCTGTGAGGAAATTCAACTCTTACCTCTGGGGTAGCCATTTTGTCATACGTACTGATCACAGTCCCTTAGTCTCTATTTTGTCTGGTGAAAAGATTAAGGAGCATACTCCCAGAATTGCTAGGCTGTCCACTAAGTTACTCCAGTACAATGTTGATGTTGTCTATTTGCCTGGTTCGAAGAATGTCAGAGCGGATTATTTTTCACGTTTCCCTATTTCTGGTTATGATTCTGATTTTGAAAAGGACGATGATCAAGAAGATTGTTTTGTTGCTGCTTTAGATCTTGAGGGGATGTGTGCTGTCAATGAGGCAGAATGGAGAAGAGAGTTACTGAAGGATGAAGTACTTGGCCAGGTCATAAGTTTTTTAAAATCCGGGTGGCCAAAAGAGAAAAATGTCTCAGGGCAATTCAAGACTTTTGTTAAGGTTGCCGATGAGCTCACGGTTGAGGATGGCATCCTTATGCGGTGTGGTAGGCTTATTCCTCCGGAGAGTTTGAGGAAACGCCTTGTAGATGGTGCGCATGAAGGTCATTTGGGGAAAACATTCACCAAACGCAGACTGCGGGATGTGTTTTGGTGGCCGCAAATGGATGTGTGTGTTGATGCTCTAGTTGATGGTTGTGTTATTTGTAAATCTTCTGACAAGAGCCACAAACTTAGAACACCCCCTTTGGAGCCTATTTATTTTCCTGAGAGAGCGTGGGAAAGGATTGGGGTTGATCTAGTTGGTCCTTTTAATCTCTTACCTCCTTCTTCACGATTTGCCATCGTTGCCATCGATTACTACTCCAAATGGCCAGAGATTCGGTTTGTCAGTGAGCCTTCCACAGCCAATGTCATTTCTTTTCCTAAGGATGTCTTTCTTAGGGAAGGGTTTCCTTCAGTTGTCATGACGGATAATGGTGTACAGTTCGTAAGTTCTGAATTTGAGTGTTTTCTTAAACAAGGTGGTGTATCTCACAAGAAGAGTTCCTTTTATCACCCTCAGGCCAATGGCCTTGTTGAGAGAATGAACCGTGTGTTGAACAATTGTGTGCAGTGGGCTATTGCTTGCAAGTGTGTTCTTGAAAATGCTGTTCGCTCCATGTTATGGTTTTATCGTACCACTGCACATTCCTCTACTGGTGTGTCCCCTTTCGAACTTCTAAGAGGGAGAAAACCCTCCACAAAAATTTGTCCAGGGTGGATGTCAAAATGGGTCAAGATGAATGTAATGGACGGCATAGATGGATTTGTAAGGGACAATGTTACAAAAGCTCAAGCAAAGCAGAAAGCTTATTTTGATGAAAGGAAAAGGGCCGTACCGCACAATATTCCTGCTGGAGATGTTGTTCGTATTAAGAGCCCTGTTCACGTCACCAAGGGAAGAAGTAAATTCTCTGAGTATTTAGTTGTTGATAAGGTGTGCGGCCACGCTGTACGTGTTAACAGCAATCACTGGTGGAATGTCAGTAAAGTTGTTAAGGTCAATGCAGGGTACTTGACTCTGTTAACCACGACCTGTTATCTGATTCTCGTCCTGATGCCAAGTGCTCTAATAATTTTAACATTGATGGTGGTGTATTCCCTGGACTTCGCAGGAGTTTGAGAGTGTCTAGAATTCCTGTCAGGTTTAGGTAATCACTCTGTTCTAGCTTTCTGTTTTTGACTCTGTTCTAGTTTTTTGTTTTTGGGTGCTCTTCCCTACTGTTATTCTCCTTGTACTTTTCTGTTATTCTTCTTTTACTTTTCCTTCCTTTTCTCCTTCCTTCCACTGATTTTCTCTTTTCTTTTCTTCTCTGAGTTCTTCTTCTTCTTTTGTTTATAGAAAAGAGGATAATGTAGTGTTCTGTGCTGTACCTCACTGGCACCTGTAGTTAGAACTCTGTGCCATGTGCATTCTAGGGTTCTGGTAGAATGTTAGCTGTTGGCAGTTGAAGCCTGGAGCTCTCTTGTGTCGCTGTGTCCAACGTTTCCTGTGGTACTGACAATATTACTACATTGTCCCAGTGTAATTTTCAGACACCGGTACACGTTCAACAGTGCCTGTACGTTGTCTGCTTTCCATTCCCAGCAGCAACGTTCAAGCGGGCAGGGGCATTTTTTTACACCTCCAGCTGGGCGAAAGACAAAGGCAGAAGTCAAGGGGCCATCAGGCCTCCTTATGATTGAGTATCGGACTGGAGGAGGCCTGGAACCTCACACTTAAATTCAAAAGTAATGATGGGGAAACACACAGCTTATCTCGTCACAGGTAATTAAGAGATGCGTGCTTTTTACTTTGTTTAGTACCTGTATATAAATGCATACACTTTAAGAATGTTAGATGTGTTTGCCTGCCTCAGTATTTACACAAATAATTTAAGTAGCACTTTTTTTTTCTTTGATAGTGCTACTCATCCCAATACAGAGTGTTAGAGCGCTTTACATAACAGTGTTATAGTGCCACACTGCTGCTGTGTCTGGGACAATTTACATTCTAAATCAGAACTGTGCGTTCGACTCAGGGTCTTCCCAGAGGGATTCGACTGTGCAGTCACTGCCTCTTATAGTCCCCCTCTACATAACACAGGACCTTTATCCAAAATGCAAAGGACACCAGCGGGCAAGAATGGCACCCGTATAACACAAACTTCAACACATGTTCTTGACATTAACCCTGTGAGCATTACTGTGCCCATAATTGTGGACTTGGAGTTTTTTCAGGGGAAATTATTTGATTGTGTTAGGGGGCAGTCTCTCCTATTCATATGCTGTTCTAGGCTATTGAGAATCATTTGTGCAGTATTACGTCAAGACTCCCTACCACCCCTAATAGTACAGTCGCTCAACCTCCTAATGCCCAGGCACTCAGGGTTCTCGCGTTTGCCTAATGATGCCCCCAAATAATTCTTCACTTAACAGCACAGTCATCAGTCACACAGTACCCCCTTATTCCACTTTCTTATTCTGCTTTCCACCTGAACCCTCCACAACATCATCAAACCCAAGCAGGCCTCGGGAAGAGCAGTGGGGTGGGCGTCACACTTCAGAGGAGAATTTGCTACTCTAGGACTCTGTTGGGTCAACAATCCACTCAGTCTCAAAGTACTGACACTAATAATCCTGCCAGGAACATCAAGAGCCTCACTCCCTCCGGAGGCCCACAGGGTAATCCAATTTGGGGAAAGAGAAACACGAGGGCTCATCCTGCAGCAAAGGGGTGCTACAAATATGTTACCATTAATTTAACACCCAAATGATGTCCTTTTGTTGTTATAATGATGAACATTCTACCTCTGTCTCAATACATTCCTTAGTAGCCAATCCAGTTAAGGAATACTAGTCTTTCACTGGCTACAGGCCACGTTTATCTTTACGATCTCTAAAGCTATCATATTATGCTGGTACGAAGGGGTGAGTGGATTGGCCCATCAAAGATAGTGGGGATATCTCGTGCCATTCGCTCAACACCCCTGGCTCACCCCTCCCCAGTAAAACACTTACAAATGATTGATGTCCTCTGCGTAGCTTTATTATTATACCAAAACACCATTTCAGTTGTGGGTAAAACTTCCCACATTGACCATTTATTAAATTCACACATAAATGCTGCGCCCATACATATGCGCCACAGTTTACCATATATATACAAATTGGCATCTCTCGAGGCGTGTTGTACCAGCAGGACACAACACCACCCCCTTTCAAGCCACCAGCTACTAGGGTAGAGCCAGAGAGTCCAGGACCACCAGCAGGACGGCCCCCTCTCCCGCCAGCCTAGAGCCGCCATAACTGCCTCCCCTGCTCCAGGGGCAACCATTTTTCCATCCAAAAAGGGTCCCCCAGCCTTTTCTCTTATCAGGGACCCCGCCACCCCGCCCCCTACAATTGAACTTAGGGATGGGTGGGTGGGCAACTATTTTCCCGGCCAGCCTTCTTGTAATCAGGCGAGAGACGAAAGAGGGCTACTCCCAGGGGTGCTGCTCTTCTTATTGCCTTGGAGGGAGGGTCCTCAGACGCCCACCAAGCGTCTCACATTACTGAGAGACCCTCCCCATGACGTATCCCTCTAGAAACGAAACTCACCTACTGAGGCGGGCACGGAATGCCCACTAAAGGCCCCCCTCCCCTAGTCGCGGGGGTGGCCTCTCATAGTGGGGATATCTCGTGCCATTCGCTCAACACCCCTGGCTCACCCCTCCCCAGTAAAACACTTACAAATGATTGATGTCCTCTGCGTAGCTTTATTATTATACCAAAACACCATTTCAGTTGTGGGTAAAACTTCCCACATTGACCATTTATTAAATTCACACATAAATGCTGCGCCCATACATATGCGCCACAGTTTACCATATATATACAAATTGGCATCTCTCGAGGCGTGTTGTACCAGCAGGACACAACACCACCCCCTTTCAAGCCACCAGCTACTAGGGTAGAGCCAGAGAGTCCAGGACCACCAGCAGGACGGCCCCCTCTCCCGCCAGCCTAGAGCCGCCATAACTGCCTCCCCTGCTCCAGGGGCAACCATTTTTCCATCCAAAAAGGGTCCCCCAGCCTTTTCTCTTATCAGGGACCCCGCCACAGGGCAAGGAGCCCCACTGGCACCCTTGCCCTCCCCCCACGCTAACGCCCTGCCACTCTTCCAGGATGCAAAGCAATGGCCCCCAGAATGATTTGCACGAACACTTCCAACCTTACCCTAGACAGGTGCAGCCCCCCTGTCCAATGCTCATCTGAAGTCAATGTCTGCAGCACGCTATGTCTAAGTCTAACCTGCCAAAGCCACCCATATGACATTCCACTTTTATCAGCCAGCCCCCAGGCTCCCTATACCCTCAGCTGGCGCCACCAAACATACCGCCTTAACAACCTGGCACCCCAGAGTCCTCAGAAACGACTCTGCTATGCTACATATTTTGTGTCCACCAGGAGACCCTCTCGTGCAAGACTTTAACTGGCCTGTACTCCTGCCTTCTGCCCTCTGAATGCTAATTGTATTGCACCCCATTGGCCCTCACTAAAAACTGTTAACATGTAAAATGACATATCACTAGCCCCTGACCCAAGCAACCCTACTGATGATTGATTTGGTAGCTATTCACATCGCTCGGGGTTTATGCCACAAATAAATCCCCACCCATTATGGGATGCACTTTAGCATGCCAAGGCCCACTCTTTGATAATAGTGTTGCACCCTACCAGTCCTCCCCAAGGACTGCCGCTGCATAAAAGGAAATGAGGAAGTCTGCATATAAATATTTGGCCATTCAAGGTTTCCTTCCCCACGTCCACTCTATTAATTGTGTTGTACACCGCACATCCTCAATCTGATATGCTGATTCCATCCCCCACAGTACCTGTGGAGTACACCACATTTCAATTGCCACCAGTTATTGGGATGAGGTTTAAAATGCTTTCTCCTCCCCAGGCCCACTCTTTGCGAATTGCATTGTACCCCATAAGTCCCTTACGAGAGACTGCCGTAGTTGAAGGAAAAAGAGAAGCTCTGCGTAAAAGTACTTGGCAATTAGGCCAAACCCAATGAGTCACCACCTTGTATTAGGATGCGATGGGAGCTCCTTACCAGGAGAAGAAGTGCTGCATAGCAGTGTTAAGCATTTAAGCAAGACCCAATGTTAAGCATTTAAGCAAGACCCAATGCATCTCCACATTTTATTGGGATGAGCTTTACAATAGAGTACCTTCCAAAGGCCCACTCCATGCACCTTGTGTTGCACACCCTCAGTCCTCTGTAAGGACTTACTGGCACCGTTCCTCACATTGCCTGAGAATCTGTCGCAATTAATCCCAGGGAATGTGTCGCCAAAATATTTCCATCAGTTGTGATGAGTTTTCACACTGAGATGATCTAGTCATTGGCTAACTCCCTTAATGACGCACAACAACCGGCAAAAATGCCCCTGTAGCACCAACTGCTGGCTACCTCCGCACCCTAGGTGACTAATTACCATGTAGTGAAAAACTGCATTCCGTGTCCCCTTACACCTATTGCCCCAACAAACCTGCAGATGTGGCATCTCTATGCATCCCCAAACCATAGTCAGCCACACAATGCTTTCAGAATTGCATCTCGTCTTCCAATAACTGCAACCAAATCACCCCTTGTGAACCAATCTTGAAATGTAACCTGAAAAACGGCAGGATAGAAACCTAACCTTTCGAGTAAAATCAGATTTTTGCCACAACCACAGTGACGCAGATTCTCAGACTCTTCATTGATGAATTGTCTGCCATTATATCGACTTCAACACACCGGCAACCGTTAACTCTTACCACAGATGGCCCCCTGTAAACCAGGAGCTCCTTGCAGTAGATCTGGCATGAATGAGCAGATTAGGTTGATTGTTCTGACTTGTCATGGACATTCCTTAATGTATGCCTTTACTCTGGTTATGGAAGCAACTGTTATGTCAGCATTACACATCCTTCCTGCAGATAGCCCTTCCAAGATCACGCCACAATCACTAACCAGCAAACCTAAATAATCAGTAACAAATGCATTTTCACATGTTTCTCCCAGCCCTACTGCTGTTTTTAAACGACTGATATAGCTGGCAATACCCCAGAGCAATGCCACCCCCAGTCCCAGCACTACCGCAGGTTTTTTTTTATCTTTCTTTTAAACGACTTATATAGCTTGGAATACCCCAGGGCCATGCCACCCACAGATGGAAGGAAGTGACGCATGCATTTCACCGGAGAGAAGAATTGTGAAAGGCCTCCTACTGCCGCCTGTGTACAATACACCACGTTCTCAAACTTTTAACAAGGAGAGACCTGAATGCAGTCAGGCCCTTTGTGGAAGCCAATGCTATTTGCCCTTTTCAATGTGCCCTCGGCCTCGTCCTGTGCATCAGCCCCGCTGAGACGGCTTCCCGAGCCTCCACACAGACGCCCGTTGTTGGGTTTCACCCTTTCGCCGTCCCCCTACATGTCCATTCTGTCTATTGATGGACAACGGAAAGCTGGAAATGACTAGCAAACATGACTGCGCCTATCTTGGCCCTGTGCCAAGAGGACCCGGCAGAGCAGCGGCTACTAGCTGCTCCATCCTTGCAAATGCCCGACCAGCGCGGAGGCTCCCTTCCGCGCAACCACCGTCATCAATCACAGAGGCGCCACCACCCGTGCGCGCTCCCCAACCCCGTACCTTGAAGCTTAAAGACTCCCTCATGATGTCTCAATATCCCCACATCCTTAAAGAAAACCAGTACTCCGAGTGACTCTAGGGGACATATATTTGGAAAGCGCCAGATGCCTTGTCGTGTTTTGCATTACATGAATACTACAATTAGTTTACTGGCGTTAGCTATTGGAAATTGCGACCCCTTCATGTTGAAATGCACATGTAACAACCAACCTGCCCTACCCCCTCGGTTGTTGGCATCTTCTTTAAATGTACATTCATTTATAAACCAGTGTCCCAGGGAAACTACATCAATTTATTTCCATCTAATAAAAGCAGGTTCCCAGGCTGGCAACGAAACCCTGCCCACTCTGCCTGCTCTTCCTTTAAAATTCACCTCTCCGCTTTCCTAGAAAAAGGGGGTCCATTAGCATGCACCCCCGACCCGAAAACTGAGCAATGCGCACCCAAGCACGGTCCCATACCGCAATCACCCGCAGTTTGCACTACCCCTTAGCCACTGACCTATTACTTAACCATAGACTTATCATTTTTAAAACCTTTTGAAAAGGAAAATAGCATCCATTTGTGTGCAGCACGTAAAAGAGCATTTGACGGTTTTTAATTACAACCCCATGATTGGCTGTCTTCTGTTAGGATTGCACCTGTGTTCTCTAGCCCTCATTTTATGGGCCTAAAGGGTTTAAATTAACAATTAGCATAAATCAACAGCAGTCAAAAAACCTGCTTTGTTATTCTTTTATCGATGGAACCAGGAGATAGTAAGGCCTGACCCCCAAAGCACTTAAACATGGTCACCGATGATGCACGCCTGTCTGGTCTCAATTGTGTTTTCTACTTTATTCCAACCACAGTTCCTGAACATTAAAACAAAAGACCATTTCCGATTGCTGAATGTCACCCTTCACTGTGCACTGATATAGATCTATACCTACACGGGGGGCCTTTCTCTCACCTGCTCTGAGCCAAAAAGATTCTGAACAATCCGTCCTGTTCCCACCAATTAGAGCTGATCCCCAAAATTTGCACGAACTAGGCGCTGCATTAATGGCCATTCCTTATCAATACGGATAACAAAGAAGTTCCTGCCTGCTTGTCCAGGCTACGGTAGATATCTAGGTTTTCTGTCCTCAAGAGGCGACTGTCCCGATTAAAAACGACTGAAAAACAACCCGTACCCAAGTTGTGTATGAAAACGGCCGCGTGGCCATGAAAGAGTTTAATGATCAGCTTAGCTTACAAGTCACATCGCCCACGAATGAGTAGAGTGTATACTTGGCACATAGATCGTCTTGCACTTTTAGCCCAAAAGTCCCATGACATTTTATTCCCGTGTCTAACGCTTTTCAGTCAGCAGAAAAAACCCTCCGCTGAAACCCGGGATCGAACCAAGGAACCCACGGGGGAAGCAGCGCCCCCGTGCGAGTGCAAACAATCATTAGCAACCCGCCCGAAAATACCACCTCCTCGCAGCCTGCCCGGGCAGGCCCCCTTGTTCCCCCGTCCTGCTATAGGGTCCTCAGAGCCCAATCAATACCTCCTTACTTTGCGGCCTCCCACAATGCCGCCAATGAACGGAATTCCTCTGTTGCTGCTGGGGCCTCCTTGCCCCCTGTGTCCGCTTGAGCGGCACTCCGCCTACTAAGAAAGAAAATAAAATCATTAATTGGTTAATTGGTCGATACATATATGCCCCTTACAACCGGTCGTGCACTAGCGCGCCTCCTTCTATCTGCGCCAGCCATGCCCTTTTACCCCCGGGCACCATGCCCGTCAATGACGTAAGCTGCGGCCCCTTTGCACCGTACCGCTTGCGCGCCTCTAGTCGAATCAAAGCCATCTACCCTAATTTTACCGTTTGAAATTCTGTAGGCTTTCAAAAATGGGGAAATGCCACCTTGTAATATATTTTAACTGTCCGAGAATACAGGCCATGCTGGTGAACCATTGATCAGGTGACACCCCTGGTGGAGAAGTGGTGTCAATCGTGGATGAAGTGGTGTTACTCGCACCATCACTGCAGCACGCCATATAATATACTCTGCTGCAGAGATTGCAAATGTCGATGACACTTGCCTGCCGGCCCAAAACTTTTCCCATTTCTATTAAGCAAAAGTTGGCATATTATTCCCCAAAAATCTCCCCATGTCTTATTGTTTACTGGACCCTCTTGTCCCCGCCCGCACACACAATCATATATATTGCCGCCAGTATTCCCTGTCTTTGTAATCACTGGACTCCCTTGACCCCGCCCCTACACACGATCATTGCATTGCAGCCAGTTTTCCTCATCATGATTGACGCCGTATCACCCCTCAGGCTGTTCCCCTCCATGCCTCCGAGACGCGTATTTTAAAAACGCATAGCAATCGCGGGGAAATTCGCCTATTAATCAAAATGACATTGCGCTCTGCGCTTCCCACCCCATTTCTACAAAGTAAGAAACCACAAAGAGTTAACAAGATTAGCGCTGAGGTCCCATAAAATTTAAACGGGGATGTGTATTGTTTCCGTACTTGATCGGCAGAACAAAACACAAAGGTGGAACACACACAGCTGTACCATACCCGGGCTTCTCGCGAACGCGCTTCTTAATTGTGCGAGACCATGATTTCCTAAACATTGCACACCCTGCATAACGCTGTGCTTTTATTTTTATTTCTTATTTATTTTAAAAAGTCATCCCTAAGTATTCGAACTCCGCTCTCCTCTGGCCCGTAGCCCGACGCGCACCCCATCCCGCCACGCGGCTCGGAAGGGAACGCCCCCTCCCTCCACCTACCTAATACGCTGCACTCGCTCTGTCCGCGATATCGCTGCTCGTTTCCCTCACCCGATGACTTACCACAAACCCTTATCGCCCGCTTACTTGGGCTAATCACCCACGCTACACGGGGCGCTTTTACCAGCATATATTTCATCCTTGCTGAAAACAGGAAAAATACCCCCACAATTAAAATGCTTCTCCGGGGCCCGAACCCGAGGCTCCCGCCACCATCACATATGCCCTTAGACGCTACGCTATGGCCTCTCACCTGTCTACAAAGTAAAGCCGACCGGCCTGACTCCACCGCTCGCCAACTATTTTCCCGGCCAGCCTTCTTGTAATCAGGCGAGAGACGAAAGAGGGCTACTCCCAGGGGTGCTGCTCTTCTTATTGCCTTGGAGGGAGGGTCCTCAGACGCCCACCAAGCGTCTCACATTACTGAGAGACCCTCCCCATGACGTATCCCTCTAGAAACGAAACTCACCTACTGAGGCGGGCACGGAATGCCCACTAAAGGCCCCCCTCCCCTAGTCGCGGGGGTGGCCTCTCAAGACCACTGTATTATTATTCATTTTAAATATCCCAGGTTAGTGAGTCAGATCTTGTCAAATTTGGTTACCTCGAAACCACTCCCAGGATGCTTGATTCCATTCCAGCGAGGACCTGGCCTGGCAGTTCGGGCTGGACTTTTCCCATGAGGTACAGGATCAAGACTGATTTGCATATGTCTGGGTCCAAACTGGGGTGGCGAAGCGAGCTAAAGAACAATGATGTTCAACCCAGATATGTGACTGGGGGAGTGTTTGAAAAGTTCCAGCACTCTGTCCTGCATCTACCTATGTGTTTACAAAGTTCCTTCTCTCGCATTTAATTCCGGAAACATCAAGCGTTTCCCTCTGGATTTCTTCTATTGTCATTTGCATCACGGGAAGTAGGCACCACGGATTATACCCGTTCAGTTTTCTACAGTTAATCCTTTTTTTCAAGTTCTACTCTCAAATAGGTTTGCAGCATTGACGGACCTGCAGGCAGTTGATTGACAATTTGACAGTCGGGGTACTCCTCAGTCAGCTTGTCCAGATAACCCCATCAATAACATCCCACCCCTTCAGTGCCATATTCCTGAGTCTCTAGCTGACCCTACTGCCTCTTTCCCCTTATATCCACTCCCCCCTCCCGAACAGTTGGGGTGGACCAGTCAAAACTACTCAGACTTGGTTCCTAATTGTGGTTATAACATCCTCTATAAAATAGGAAGTAAAACATCATGCAAAGGAGTAGGTGCTATTCTTTTCCCTTGTAAGGATCCTTTGTGGAAACACAGTGCTTTCATATCTTAGAAATGCATGCGTTTACATATTCTTCCCGATTGCAATATAGGCAGAAGGTGTGAAAGGTGGTAGATCTGATTATCACCGGACATTACAAGCGACTTGATTTGCAGAGCAAGACGCTTTGTTGTGCCAAATCAAATGCTCAGGTTCTGGACCAGGATAAGAAATATTACTTGTTTATGAAAGGGGCAAAGAATGATGTACATTGTGTGCAATTGTAAAGACCCCTGCCTTTCCAAATCTAGATGGTGACAGACTGTTGACCACCGATGCTACATTTCTCGGAGAGTATTGATCTGAATCTTCAGGCAGACGAAAGTACAACTGACTGTCATCATTATACGATTAATAAGTATTGTTCTAGTGTGCAATCAGGCGGGAGAAGGGATGCAATCAAAGTTTAGAAAGTTCAAGAGGCTTCTTCCCGTCAGTATGTGACTACATTTGACAGGCTTTTTCCTTTACGGTCTTATATGTTTAAAAACATTGCCCTAATTAGTTATGCTCTAGTAATTTTAACTAACATAACAAACCATAACCCTACCTGGACGACTTACTATACAAAAAAGTCACTTCTGCTTTACTCGCGTGTTTTCTTTAATAAAGTTTTTCTGTGAGGGTATTGTCTTGCACTTTGTTGAAAAGTAATTGGAGACGCAGCCAAAGACATTGAGCCTAATTGAATTAGGGGGGATTTGGCAAGACTGAGCTAACTCTAAGGTGCAATCTGCTGGAATCAGTCATCCACCTGTTCCAAATACTTTTTAATTCC
Organism: Lissotriton helveticus; assembly: GCF_964261635.1. Classification (NCBI taxonomy): domain Eukaryota; kingdom Metazoa; phylum Chordata; class Amphibia; order Caudata; family Salamandridae; genus Lissotriton; species Lissotriton helveticus. Next base: position 1,562,536,084 of record NC_136057.1, on the reverse strand, counting down.
GTGCGGGCCACGCTGAAGCTGGAAGCCATCTTGGCTACTCCACATCATCTTCGTTGAGACTGCCAGCTGCTCCGCTCCTAAATCTGATTAATTCAGTATGAAATGTACCTTCCAAACAGTATTTATATTTGACAAATCCACTTTGTATGTCACCATCTGTGATGGAGAATAACAAACAATAAGGCGGGAGCAGAATTATCGTTAGTGTGATACGGAAGAGAGGCGAAAATATAGCTGAAGATGTCAGCAAGTGTAAGCAGCAATGAAGCAGTCATTAACATCCGTGTTAATGGCAGGAAGGACGCCTCTTACGATCTTAACAAAACCAGCATCTTTAACTACAAGGGAGAATGTAAATAGCTGCATCTTTAATATATTTTGGTCTGTCAAAGGAATGAAGCGGCCCGGTGTTGTGTAGCTGCTTCTGTCTGAACCTGCCCGGGCTGAGTTTCGTTTCCGGAAAGTGCCGAAGAGCAGGGGATACAGGATACCGTAGGGATACCACATATTACACAACAGGTACTAGTTTCACAGGACGAGAACCTCAGAGATACAAGGCTGCATTTTCTGGACCTGACCCTAAATGTGTGCTTACTGTCGAGCTTTGTCACTGATGCACTCGGTTGCAGTACCACCAAGCACTAACCAAGTTGAGAATGCTAGGAAATTATACTAAGCTGTGGCTTTTTTCAGAGCACGTTAAGATGGGGCTACCACATCGAGACTTTATGGCAGGGAGACAATTTGAGGGTCTCCTGCCTCAGGACACAACAAAGGGGAAACTTTTAGAGTCTTTTAGGAGCCTCACAAACTATTGCCAAATGTCAAAAAGACACGAATGTTCTAAAACAAAATGGGGAATTCATATAACCACATAAGATAATGGGAACACTCATCTTTACAACAGCTGTGTTACAGTTAATGTTAAGTGGATTTATGAAGCCCGAACTGTCTTTCAGACAGTTATCCTGTTGCTGGGAAACCAAGAAAGCAGAGGAACATCTTAATCACCTTGGGACGAGTCAATGGTTCAAAAAATGGTGGCTTTTAGCAATTCACTGAAATAGACATAATTCTCGAACATTTTCAGAAAAAAGTTGGTAAGCCTCAATGTTTTCCAGCATAAGTGCAGAAAACCCACCATAAGCAGAACGGTTTTTCGAAAAAGGAGGCTTGACCATGTTTCGTTTGCTTCAAAACTAAAGCATCTAGTCAACCTGAATCTTTGGCGGTTTTCCTGCACCTATATGGGGCCCGAGTTTGTACTTGCATGATGGGCAAGTGTTAGAAATGGGGGTCTCTAGTTGGCAAGGGCTTGCACCTGTGTCCAAGTAGGGACCCTTCTTCCTAGTCAGGATAAGGGAATTGCGCTCCTAAAATAACCCCTGCACCCCCCATTGGTAGCTTGGCACGAGCAGTCAGGCTTATCGTGTGTAAAGCATTTGCGCATAATCGACAGCAATGCAGTGTAAGCACTACAAAAGGACACCACACCAGTTTAGAAAAATAGTCAATATTTTTATATACAAGACCAAAAACAATAAGACTCCCAATACAGTACTTAAAAATCTAGTTATAAAAATACGCTTTAAAAACAGTTCATTGATGTCGATTACTCCATCTGGGGCTATCACGGCATTGTGAGCAAACAAATCCAAACAGTTCAGGCTGGTCGCAGTGTCGCGTGCTAGCTACAGTGTCGGAAAAACCCACAAGCAGTTCCTGACCTACCTAGACTATCGGGAGCCACCCTTGCTTCCTAGCCATCTGTCGTCCAAAACCCAGACAGGCAATCCACATTCCAGCAAGGCACATGGGATGACTGAGCAAGTAAATTCATACTTCCTAAAAGTGGTATTTTCAACCACAGAATGTAAAAATCACCTTTACTAAAAGATGCATCATTAGATTCTGAGTTCAGGCATACTACATTTTATTTTCCCACCTAGTTCCCAGAGCCAGTTATGTTAATAATATGTTATAAACAAACTGCCCATTCTGTTCTATAGGGAACCGGTAGCCTTGCAATAGTGAAAAACGAAATTGTTTGTAATTCACTGTCAGGACATGCCACACACACAAGGGCATGCCCTACCTTTCACATAAACTGCACCCTGCCAACAGGGGTACTTTGGGCCAACCTTAGGGGTGCCTGATATGTTAGAAAAGGGAACATTATGGACTGGCCAGTATGTGCACGGGACAAGTCGACATGACAGTTACAAACTGCGCGCAGACTCTGCAATGGAAGGTCTGAGGTACCTTTTCAGGGCTACTCATGTGGGTGGCACAATCTGTGCTGCAGGCCCACGCATAGCATTTGATTCCCAGGCCCTGGCACACTCAGTGCACTTTACTAGGGGCTGACAAGAAAACCAAACAGCCAATCATGTAAACACCAATCCATAACATACTTTATCTCAGGTGCACTTGCATTTTACCACTGATCAGCAATGTGAAAAGTGCACATAAACACTACGCCAGCAACAACAAAGTCAAAAGCGGGAGGGCAGAAAGCAAAAACTCAGGGAAACATGCCAAAAGATGCCAAGTCTAACAGCAACTGGATGCCACGGGATTCAAGCTCTCCTGGCTGATGACGGCTGATGAGCCAGAAACCGGTCCCAGGATGCTTGTTTCCGGTCCAGGGAAGACATGGCTTGGCAGTTCGGGTCGGACTGTTCCCATGAGGCTCAGGGTCAGACTGATTTGCATATGGCCATGTCTGAACTGGGGTGGTGGAGTGAGCTAAAGAATGATGATGGATTAAACCAAGATCAGTTGACTGGGGGTGAGTGTTGGATTTGCTCTAACGCTCCGTCCATCATCCCCTTTGGTATCGCTTTGTTCATCCTAAGTTGGCAGGGTATGCCCAGACGTGGGTCCCTTGCTCACTTTGCCACTGGATTCAAGCTAGCCTGGGTGATGATGGCTGATTAGCCAGAAACCGGTCCCAGGATGCTTGTTTCTGGTCCAGGGAAGACATGGGTTGGTATTTCGGGCTGTACTGTTCTCATGAGGCACAGGGTCAGACTGATTTGCATATGGCCATGTCTGAACTGGGGTGGTGGAGTGAGCTAAAGAATGATAATGGATTAAACCCAGATCAGTTGACTGGGGGTGTGTGTTTGATTTGCTCTAACGTTCCGTCCATCATCCCCTTTGGTATCGCTTTGTTCGGATCACTGAAATAATATCGAGGGACAGAATATCGACCAACAAAAATATCGTTGACAAAATATCGAGAGACAAAATATCGAGTTTCTATCTACAAACAGGTAAGTACAAAAATATCGAGTTAAAAATATCGTTTACAAAAATATAGTTGTAAAAAATATCGACTTTAATAAAAACAATGTTTAATTACATTAATATAAAAAATTAATTACTAAAATATACTTAACAATACTTAAAATAACTTTTAATAATTAAATAATTAATGAAAGTTAAAAATAATATTTTTTAATCATATTTCTTAAAACATATATATATATAGTAACACAATTTTATTAAATAATAGCCAATATTATTAACGTACAAATACCAAAGAGTAAAAATTACTATTCTCACTCCAGTGGGTGCAACAGTAGGGAAAGCGTTGGATAGCGTAGGGGTTAAAATTACTATTCCCACTCCAAAGAGTGCAACAGTGGATATATGACGTTACAACGCAACTTTTACAACGCGCTACCATTACAACGTAAGTATTGGTAAGTATATAATAATTTTTTTTAATTTAAATTATTTAAAATTATTTTAATATAATTTAATTTAACTTAATTTCATTAAATTAAATTAATGTAAATTTAATTTTACTTTATTTTTACACTGTACCCCTGTACCCCAAAAACTCAAAACTGACCCTGAACCCTAAAAAAAAACCTTTACCCAAAAACCCAAAACTGACCCTGAACCCTAAAAATACCCCTTTACCCAAAAACTAAAAACTGACCCTGAACCCTAAAAATACCCATTTACCCAAAAACTAAAAACTGACCCTGAACCCTAAAAATACCCCTTTACCAAAAAACTAAAAACTGACACTGAACCCTAAAAATACCCCTTTACCCAAAAACTAAAAACTGACACTGAACCCTAAAAATACCCCTTTACCCAAAAACTAAAAACTGACCCTGAACCCTAAAAATACCCCTTTACCCAAAAACTAAAAACTGACCCTGAACCCTAAAAATACCCCTTTAATTTAACATAATTAGCAATTAATTAATTAAATTAAATTAATTACCAATTACATTTTAATTAATTAACAAATATTTTTAATTAACAATTAATTAAATATTACTACCAATTAATACATTTACATATTTAATTAATTATAATTAAATTACTTCCCACCCTATTCCCCTATAAACCCACAACCCGCTACAGGAAATAAATTATTTTAATTTACATAATTAGCAATTCATCAATTAAATTAAATTAATTACCAATTAAATTTTAAATAATTAACAAATATTATTTAATTACCAATTAATTAATTATTACTACCAATTAATAAATTTACATATTTAAATAATTTTAATTAAATTACTTCCCACCCTATTCCCCTATAAACCCACAACCCGCTACAGAATAAAATTACACAATAATTAAAAAAAAACATTAATTAAAAATAATTATAACATAAAATGACACTTTTCACACATATTATAACATAAAAACACTATTAATAATTAAATATTATTTAAAAAACGATATTTTTTACTATCTAGATCATATACTTGGATATTTTCACTTTCTATATTATTTACAGTCGATATTACTTCACTTACCTTAAAAACGATATTTTGGCTGTCTATATTCTGTCCTGTCGATATTTTGTCCAAACGATATTTACAACTCGATATTCTGTCCAAACGATATTTTGGAGTCGATATTATGTCTGTGCACCCTTTGTTCACCATAAGTTGGCAGGGTATGCCCAGATGTGGGTCCGTTGCTCACTTTGCCTCTGGATTTAAACTAGCCTGGCTGATGACGGCTGATTAGCCAGAAACCGGTCCCAGGATGCTTGTTTCTGGTCCAGGGAAGGCATGGCTTGGCAGTTTGGGCTGGACTGTTCCCATGAGGCACAGGGTCAGACTGATTTGCATAAGGCCATGTCTGAACTGGGGGAGTGGAGTGAGCTAAATAATGATGATGGATTAAACCCAGATCAGTGTTTCATTTGCTCTAACGCTCCGTCCATCATCCCCTTTGGTATCGCTTAAGTCTAACAGCAAGGCATAATGATTCAAATAAAAGTATCTATTTTGACTTGGAGCCAGTCAAGTTGACTTCTGTAAGGAGTAATACGTGCATGTCGGCCGAGTTTGAAGATAATTTCAATTTGAAAATCACATTTTTGTGTGTGCCGGATTAAAGGCTATTGCAGTGCTCTATCCATAATTAATCACGGCATTGAGTGCTAAGTTCCTGCTTTCAAGGGAAAGAAAAGGTGGTTTTTTTTACAGTGTAAAACAAGTCACACGTGTTTTATAGACTGGAGTGGTTGGAGTGAGGCCCTCATCCAGATGGAAGCCAGGGAGTTTTACAGATCTTTTTAAGACCGGTACAGTCCTCGTATCTGAGGACACCAAGTATTGGACCAGATGGAGCCACAATGTCCTAGAATCATTCTTCACACTTATCAGGATTGAATTTCAGCTCTTTCTTTTTTTTTTCATGTGGCCACTGATGATAGATAACTTTTGAAGGCAATTTAATACAGTTTCAGGGACCATCCTGTCTAATAATTAACTGGGTGGCAGCAGCATACACCATGAAAAGACAGCCAATTGAGTGGAGCAGATGAGGTAACAAGCATTTTAAATAGTTTAGAGCACGGTCATCCTGATCCAGGGCTTACTGAAGATCATCTACCACTGTAGACAATAGTGATCCAAAGCTGTAGGTTGATCTGAAACTGTATTGTACAGGATTCAAAATGACATTTGAGTCCAAATAGGCAGAAATGATGCAGTTGACATGATTTTCAAAAATGTTAACAGGAAATGGAAGCAGGAATATAGGGCGGTAGTTACTGGGGCCTGGAGATCTGCACATAGTTTATTAAGATGGTGGCACAACTGTGTGTTTCCATCATGAGAGAACTGTGGCCATAACAGAGAGACCCTAGGAAAGAACATTTTTTTTTCTTCTTTGATAACTTTATTTCGGTCGGAGACCATAAAAGTGCAATAAAATATATACAAGCACAATAATAAAACATAGGTACATTAGAATTAAAAAGTTATTAAACTTTGGTTATCAAAGAAATGGTAAAGGATAGAAAACAACAATCCATTATTTCTTGTAAATAAAAATAGTTCTTCTCCGCCACATGCCTAGTAAAAACCGGGAGATGGCAAAAACAATGGGAGGGGCAGTGTCATAGGTTAGCACTCTACAAGAGTGTGCACAATGTTGGAAACCAAGATTTTTGCATAATGGGGTGATCCGGCATTTTCGAATTTCACTATATGCTGGACAGAAGAAAAGGATATGTACAATGTCCTCTCCGGCATAATTACAGGCAGGGCAATTGGCATTTGTCGTTTTTGCCCATCTAGATGTCAATGCCCCTACCGGTAAAGAGCCGTGCCTCAATTGGATGTACAGTTTTCTTGCTAGTGGAGGCTGCACCAAGTCCAGAAACACCTCCGTCCTGTATTCAAGTTTTATTGTAAGGAACTCAGTTGACAGTCTGCCCAGGGAGGTAGAACAATGTAGCAATTTAAGATTGTACGATTTTACAGCTGCCACCAGTACAGTCCTTTGCATCCTCATACAGCTGTCCTCCGGTGTGTCCCACAGTTGGGGAAGACCAATTTGATAAAGAAAATGGAAATGGAAAAATGCGGGAATGTTCTTTAGTTACGTAAAGTGGCAAGAAAGGGGAAGAGCTGTTGAGGAACCAAAAGAAAGCTTGACAAAGAGAGAAAACCTTGTGGTACTGTTGGACGTCAAGATATTCACCCCTTCAATATTTTCACTGCATTTGAGTTTAAGTAAAGATATACAAGCTTTCTTTTTCTTCTATAAAAAATTGGATAAAAGTGAGTCAATTATTCTTAAAGTAGGTTTTGAGTAATAGGAACTGGGATCATAGATAAGGAGTAAGGAAAAATTGGAGCAATCGTCATCTTAATGGAATATAAATGACCACACCAAGGTGAGAAGAGAGGGTTCCATTGGGAAAGAAGCAAGTCAATCATAGAAAGGAGGGCCATGAGAATATGGGAAATAGAAGAAGTCAAAGATTTGGTTAACCAAAGTCCAAACCAAAGAGCCCAGGTGAAGCTCGAAGAGCAAATTAATTGTTTATTACAATATTTGCTCCATGGTTAAATTTCTGTTTTGTCCAAAAAAAATGTATTACCTCAGACTTGTGTGAAAGTAAACATTTCTTGACAAAGAGCTGGTAAAGAGGTTTTAGAATTAGTGATGAAAAAGAAAATCTTGTCAGCTATGCAGCTAGTTTTAAATGATATAACTTACTTTGGAAACCAAAGATCAGTGAGTTTTGTTGAACTTTTGAAAGAAATAGTTACAACGCCAGTATAAATAGGAGAAGAGGTGAGAGATAGCCTTGTCGGACACCTCTTTGAAGTCTGAAGCATTAAGAGATTAATCTATTGAATGTAAGGGAAAGTTTTGGCGAATTGTACAGTGGGCTATGAGGATAAGAAACTTTAGTCCAAATCCATACAAATCTAAGACTTTAAGCATATATGACCATTTAAGTCAGTCGAAAGCTTTTTTCGAATTGATATTGGTGGCAGCAAGCAGGGAATCAAAGGTAGAGGCTTTAGCTAAGACATAAATATTAGCTTAGTATTGTCAAAACCCATGTGACCCTTAGTAAAACCAGATTGCTGTGGACCGATTAATTTGGGTAAAAGGGATTCTAACTATGAAGCAAGTATTTTAGCAAAGATTTCATAGTCTACATTAACTAGGGAAATAGGGTAATAGTTTTTACAAAGTGTCATATCTTTACCTTATTTCGGAATAAGGCAGATAACTGTTTCTAAAAAGGTGCCTTTGAGAGTGGTAGTTGAAAAAGAAGAAAATAAGTGTAACAGTTTTAGTAAGAGTGTAGATGTAAAGTTAGAGTAAAATTCAAGGGTTTTGCCCTTCTTTAAGAGAAAATAGCTAATTTTATTCTACAAGGGAGATATCCTTTTCTACACTGGATAAATCAGGTGAAGAGGAGTTCGATTTGTCGAGAGTTTGAAGAAACTAATCTATATCAAATTCAGTAGGGTGAATATCTGGGGTACAAAGTGTGTCACAAAAAGATGCAAGTTCATGAAGACCATCACAATATTTACAGATCTGATTATCTGAGGTGGATTTTAAAGATTCAACTTTTGTACTATATTTTCCTATTTTGAGATAGTTACCGAGATGTTTATCTGATTTATTATTCCACCATAATAACAAGTACTGCTCCTTAGCAAGTATGAGGAGGCATCATCAGAGGACATTTTATTAAAGCAGAGTTTAGCTGCCACTAAATCATGTAATACAGTAGGTGCTTTGGAAGAGCACTACTGATGTTCTAACTGTTTATTAGTAGTCAATAATGGAGTGTGTTGTTTATGCAAGGATTTAGTTTTGTGAGAAATAAAATCGATAATAAAACCAAGTGCAGTAGCCTTGTGGATGTCCCATACTAACTGTGGAGAAAGAAGATGATCCTTATGAATGGAAAAGAAACCAGAGTTGAATGCAAGAAAGGAGGCAGAGAAGTGGGTGTCCATCATTCAGGCTTTATGAAATCACCATCTACTAGGTGGTTTGTTTAGGGGAAACAAGGCAAGGTTGGCTAACACGTCAGCATTATCTGAACCTACTATTGTTGCAATTTCTCCTTTAAGTAGGTGTTGAGCATGTGGTTTGCAAAGGAATACATGGGCAAGTCTTGTAAGAGAGTTATGTGGTGGGGAAAAGAAGGTGTATTCACCAGTTGTTGGGTTGCATAATTGCCAGGACTCGACTAATGACCTATGGGAAATGAAAGAACAAAGGGGCATATTATCAAGATTGAGAATTCCAATAGAAACCCATGTTCTAGTGTGAACATGGGCTTCTATTAGAATTCTCTGGGGCATATTATCAAGCCCATTATCGCTGCTTTAGCAGCAGTTTTCTGCTGCTAAACCGGCAATAATTTTAATGCCGTTCTTGATAATATGCCCCAGAATTGTTTGTGCATTTTATGAGGGATAAAATTAACTGGGGATTTTCTATCCAAAAAGGAATCAATGAATTGATTGCAGTCACCACCCAATTCAATAAACTTGAATGCATTTTTTCTCAATATCAGGCCAAAATGAAAAATAATTTTGAGTAGGACATATATGTTAAAAACTGTTAATGGAATTGTGTTAACAGTGAGCTTATTTACAATCCAACTACTTTCATTATCAGTATCTTGTGAAAGAATAGAGATATCTATATGCTTATAACACAAAAGATAATAACACCATATCTTTTGTTTGTAGTGTGGGAAACAAACAAAGTACCCACCCAAGAGTTCTTATTTGTATGTGCTTCTACACCTTTGAAGTGAGTTTCTTGAAAAAGGAGCATATTATGCTAAATGGGAGAGAATTTTCCCACGTTTAATGGGATTGTTCAAAGCATTAACATTCCATGGCATTACTCTACATTTTGACAGTTTGAAACATGGTACGACAAAAGACTGATCCAAAATATATGTGCAGATATACGGAGACGGTTACAAGAAGAAACCAGGTGAGGGCATCGTAAAAAAGAGGAGAAAGGGGACATAAGAGTCTGAAAAAAGGAGACAGTACAGGCCACTAACATGACAACTGATGGGAATACCTGTTTGATAGTTCAAAATAGCTTTATTTTGACACTTTTTGTTATGAAAAGCATTGCAGCATAAAATACAATGTTTATCAATACAATTGTTGTCCCTTAAGGCTTGAACATTCATTGTAAAGGTGTCAATTCATCTAAAAAGTGGTTTAAAAGTAATGTCATATGGTTAAAACGCCGGGAAACAGCTAGTGTAGGAAATAAAAACATTAAAATAGGTAAGAGACCACAATTCAGAGGGAGACAGCCAATGGTCATGCAGATATCAATAACAATTTAAATGGAACAATTAATTAAAACCAAGTCTAATGAGTTAAAACACCAGCAGAAGTAAATAATAAAAATGTTTTGAATTGATGAAAAGCACCAGAGCTTAATAAAACAGAAAGTATATAAATAGCACTCCATCTGGAAGCAAAGACAAAGTCATAGTTCACAAGGTTTCAACACCTCCAGAGACTATGGAGAAGTCACATCCTATTGTTGGTAAACTGGCATCCTGCAAGAATTAGTTAATGTGCAAATTGCAATGGGTGGTCAGGACCTCAACTCAAAAGAGACAATCTACTGGAATCCCAGACAGGCAGTTGTGGTGCCGAAGGTGTTGGCAGTTGTTAGTTTAAACCATCGGCTTTACATGCTGGATTGGTCTCATTTGCAACAAATTTCGATCTTTTGCACCACATCCACCTTAGAAATTTAGCTAGAGGGATTATGGAGCAGGAGAAGGGATCCAATGACAAATTTCTCGGGTCACACTACTTTGTCTGGTACCCAGATTCTTGCAAGACCATGCTAGCAGACCTTGCGTGGAGCTGCATAAGCAGGACAGATGAACAGAATATGAAGGCAAGTTTCTGCGTGCACAATGCAGATGAGGCACTTGTTATTTCCCGTTGGTGACCATTTAGCTGTAAAGGGTTTTAAGGGCAAAGCACCCACTCTAAATTGGAAGTAGAGTTTCCGATAAAGGGGTTTTCTTTTAATATTCCAATAGGGTTCAAAGCGAGGACAAGCTTTTGTTGAGATAAAGCTTCCTGTCAATGTAGCACTCTCACTCGATCGAATAATATTTTGCACCACCGTTTTCCAGTACCTATCCTTTATAGCTTCTTTGGATAAAGAGTATATGCTTAATGGTTTATCCCACAGGTTAAAAAAGCCCATGCCCGTCAATGCCCCTTTGATGTCTCGAAGCTAGCCTATTTTATGAAAGCGGTCGGCATCGATAACATCTCTAAAACAACTTGCATAGGTGATCAATTCAGGGGTGCTCCATAATCTGTGCCAGTATAATATGGGATGTAGCCTGGCTAAATCAACCAGCGAGCTCCTTCCTAGGTCATTTAGCAAAGGGAGAGTAGGAGTGCTTTTGTGGAGACTAGTGAGTGTTCGTAGGAACCTATTTTCTGTAGATGCTAACTTAGTCAAATTCTCAAACTCCCATAGCTCAGACCCATACAAAACTAAACTCGCCACCTTTGTGTTGTGGTTCTGTAGTGCAGGACTTACTGGTTTTGTCAGAGATGTTCTAAATTCATTACTTAAGCCTCATGCTAGTTATCAATGTTTTAAGGCCATTGTTTCAATGTGAGGTCTCCATTTAATCTTTTTCTCCAAAGTAATTCCTAAAGCAGTAAAGGCATTCCCTTGCTGTAGGGGCACACCCTCCTTGATAATTCTGCCCCTAAATGATCTGTACTTGTTAAAAATCATAAGTGTAGTTTTGGCTGCATTAATCTTTAACCCTTTGAGCTTACAAAAATCTTCAAATGATGTCAACGCACGCTGTAATCCTCTTGGTGTTTTTGAGATGATAAGTGTGTCATTGACAAACATTAAGATTTGTACCTTGGAACCTGCTAGAGTTGGGTCATCAGTGAAAGTTAGAGATAAAAGTTTAACAATCTTGTTAATGAAAAGGTAGAACAGCGTTGGGACCAAGACGCACTCGTGGCGCACTCCCTTTTTAACCGGAAAAAGGACTGTGATGTTCCCTTGCGTGCTCCAGCGTATATGTTCAAAGTTGTTTCCTTGAAGGCGAACTAAGATGGATAGCAAATCAATCAGCATGCCTAATTCCTGGAGCACCACCCAGAGCTTGTTGCGGGAGACTAAGTCAAAGCCTGATTTTAAGTCGACAAAGGCAGCATATATGCTACCTTCGCCAAGTGCCACTGTTCGCCACTATATTAAAATGAATCTAACAACTTGTACTTATGTGCACACGGAAGCCAGCCTGTTGAGGGGTTAGTATATCGGTGACTTCTATCCCCTCTTGCACCTTCCCCAGGGCAAGACGTGTTACCACCTTTTGAATAGAATCAATCAGGCTGATGGGCCTGTAATTCCTGGGCAGAGTGTCACCCTTTTTATAGACTGGTATAATCTCTGCCTCACCCTCGAATCTGGAACTGGGGGTGCCTTGGGCTATAGAATTTGCTCATGACATTATACACCTGTCCAACTTCTTCCTATTGTATAGAAAAACATCAGCGGGAATACTATCAATGCCTGGGGTTCTCCTCCTGTAATTGCATTGAGGACAGCCTGTACGTCAGCAAGGTCAAAAACCAGGCCAGATGGATAATGCAGGGAAACTAGTAGGGATTCACTTTCCTCATCATCGTTGTAGCTATACTGATGGGCAAAATGTTTTACCCAAGATTCTGCAGCACCATAGTTTTCCAGGGTAAGGGTGTATCCACCCCTACCCCATTTTACAAGAGACCAGAAATGTTGAAGATTACTCCTTGTGCATGCTGATTTCAGTTCCAGCCATCTACCTTCATCCCACTCCCTTTTTACCTGAGCCTGCAATATTTTGTATACTTCTCTTGCATTCATTATCATACTCAATTTTTTTAGTCAAACGGCTTCCCTCAGAAATGTATGAGCTAACTTACATTCCTTAATATACCAATTATGTTGAGGTTCGGCTTGAGAACCTCTGTCACTGTGTGGTCTAAGAAAATAAGATTGCATTTTATCAAATGGGGTATTATGGATAGTAGTTATCAAGCCTATGGGCTGTGAGTTAGTACAGAGAGCCATCATCTTTGCTGCTGCGTCTTCAACATCCATACTGATGGAGGACAGTATAGCAGAATTTTCCATTATATCAGACCATTTAAGCATCCGTGAATCATTGCTCACCAGTAGATCTCTAGTAGTTGTTACGTTTAGGGAATATATTGATTAATCTGGTTGAATGAGGCAGAAAGTGGAGCAAAGTGGGTTATGATCACTCTCCACTCATTCTGTAACAGCCATGTCTGTAAGGGCGAGATAATCAATTCAGCTAGATTGATGGCCTTTATTGAATGTGCTAACCCCTTTCCTGTCGGAGATGGTTCTGCCATCAGCTGCCCTAATACCTATTTCTAGGAAGAAAGCTTTCAGTTGTAACCCTGCTTCTGTCCAACTTTTAATGAGGGATAGCTGTAGATTAGGTATGTCCCATGTAATATCTTCCTCAGCTGCCAGGTCACTGTCCTCACTGTCCAATGGCTCAAAGGTTACATTAAAATCTCCAGCTAATATAACTAAAGATTCACCTACTCTTTTTTCCAAGAGCTCGTCTACGGCAGCTATGATGTCAGATTTCCTGCCACCTCTGACCCCTCTTGCATATATGTTAATGATATCAATAATACCGTGGGGTCTGTTCAACAGCCGAATGGCAATGACTCCTGGGCTCTCTGTTGGAAGCTCCTGGATCTTGAAACCAATGTCCCGGCGAATCCAGTTAGTTAGCCCCCCTGAAGGATGACGCTTATTACCATGGATTGCCGGGGCATAGTAATTCAGATAACCGGGGTAAAAAACTGGGTCTACTGGCCAGGTTTCCTGCAATAGACAAATATATATATTTATTTTTTCAAAAACCTTGATTAAACAAATTGCATAGCAAGCTTACAGAATTGCACTATATCCAAGCACCATGTACATAAATATAATTGAATTCAGTGAGGGTAACCAAAAGACATATCGCTAGAGAGCGAAACATAACAAATATCGTGTAAGAGCATCAGATCAGTGAGACGAGTCATGATTAGAGGCACTGTTCACAAGAGAGAGGAACGGTACGAGCTGGGGGAGATATGGGCAGGGAATAAGCCATTCACTGACCTACACCGCCGGCTGCCGTGGGAGGAACACCGGCAGGGGCTCGGGAGAGGTCGCTGGACTCTGGGTACTACGACGTTGTAGGTAAGACACAAGTGGACTCCATATGTAGAGAGGGCAGGATCTAGCTGGCATGAGGTCCCAGAATTTGGACAAGAGAGTCTGGCAGCTCGATGCATTCTCAAGGCAAAGGGCGAACTTGGGCGTGAGCTTGCGACTCCAGCACATGGAAACCCTGCACCGAGCGAGAATGAGTAGCATGGCGATCAAGCAGCAGGAGGCATCTGGGGAAAATGTAACAAAGCCTAAGAGGCAACGCGGAGGATCGGGCTGGACCAGTGATGAAGTGATCTCAGAAATAGCAGCACAGACCTCACACCAGTAAGCAGAGACCTGGGGGCACAGCCAGGCAAGGTGGTAGAAGTCCGCCGCAGTAGCAGAGCTGCACAGGCATCTATCGTTGAGAATAAATCCCATCTTGTGAAGTTGAAAGGGAGTCCGGTATAGGCTGTGTAAATATTTAAAGTGAATGAGGTGCAGTCAGTAATTGGGGGACAGGCGCTTAATCTGATTGCAGCAATAAATCCAGTCAACTTGAGATATCTCCATGCGAAGGTCCTTACAACATGCCACGAGCGCTCAATCAGTAGAGGTGGACAAGGCTGCAAGTGTAAACGCGTATAATTTGTAATAAGTGTGTTCATAGGTTATGTACACATCCCTGCTATTGGCACTCCACTGAGGTTCGTAGAAGATACTTATGACAAAACTTCTAGCGTAAACGGACGGTTACGCCGCCTGCAGGAGCACCCTTAAACAAACAAAATGTAATCAACCATTCAAAAACACAAATTCAACCTAGCTGTGCACCGCACCTACTAAAGTTATATTCAACGCGTGTAATTTGGTCACAAGATTCCGCAGGGGGAGGGGACGAATACGGGAAGTCAAGAGTGGCCATCGAAGGAGGGGGCTGGGGAAACGAAGGGTGCAGCTTCCTGCAGACAGCCCTGAGTTGATAGTAGAGTAAGGTGGACCAGAATCAGCAGTGAGAGAGAAGAATGTGTTCCCAGGGTAGAGATCTGCTACTGTAGTCAGCCCTAATCGAGTGGCGTGTTTAACCATCCCAGAGGGCTGGAGAGGGTGGAAAGCTGGATGATGAGCGATTGGCATCGTATTCGCAGAAAGCATATCATCGGCGGAGCCCCTCCCTGGCCCAGCGCATGGTGCTGACGACGTATCAACTTCCGTGCTGGGGAGTTTCGGCGGGGCAAATAGGTCGTAAGCGGCCATGGGGCACAAAGATCGGCCTGCACCACAACATGTGGCTGGAAAGGAATGGGATGGAGCCAAAAACACAGAAAACTGGCCTGAGCGCAGAGTAAGAAAAGTTTTAAATCTGGGGCGCCAAGGCCACCGCGCGACATCGCAAGAGTGAGAATTTTGTACGCGATCCTAGGCTGTCTGCCGGCCCAGACCAGAGAGGTGAGCAACGAGCGAACTTTGTGGAAAATGTGGGCAGTGAGGGGTACGGGAACGTTAATGAATAAGTATAAAAATTTAGGGAGCACAACCATCTTGGCGATTGCTATTCGACCGGCCAGAGACAGAGGCAGCTGGCTCCAGATGGGAATCTTGGACTCAAACCAGTCTGCTGCTGCGCAATTAGCTATCCAGAGTTCGTCCATGTCCCTGCTCAGCAAAATACCCAAGTATCTGGTGAGGCCCGATGCCCACACAAAGGGGTAGTCTGGGGTAAAAGGTGTTGTGGCATCAGTGAGAGGGAAAAGCACAGACTTACTCCCATTCACCTGTTTACCTGAGTAGCCACCAAACAGTATGACCTCGCGAACCAGGGGGCTGAGGTTTTCCTGGGGATTGCGGACATATAGGGTGACATCGTCCGCATACATGGAGACTAAAAGGGCTCGGACTGCAAAGCCATTGCCTCTCTGGGTGTGGTGCTGTCGGAGTCTAGCAGCAAGGGGTTCCATCGCGATGGCAAAAAGCACAGATGACAGCGGACACCCCTGCTGAGTGCCCCAACCGATGGAAATGGGATCTGATATTTAATCATTGATCCGGAGATGGGCAGTGGGAAGGGTGTAGAGGAGTAAGATTTTGTGCATGAAGACCGGGCTGAAACTCAGGCAAGGAAGGAGTAAAAAAAAAAGGGCCATTCTAGGGTATCGAAGGCTTTGGTAGCGTCAAGCAAGGCGGCCTCTGAAGGGAGCACTGGGTTGATTTGAAGGAGGACTGAGAAAATGGTCCGGAGATTGTGAGAAGTTGCGCGGCCGGGGATAAATCCAGACTGGTCCGTGCGGGCGATGTGCAGCATGAAGAGTAGGCGGGATGCGAGTAATTTTGCAAAGATTTTATTGTCCGTATTAATAAGTGACAGGGGACGATAGGAGTCGCACAATTCAGGGGATTTGTCCGGCTTAAGGAGCAACGTTAGCATAGCCTTGCAAAGCAAGGAGGGAAATTGACCGTTCTTGAAGGACTCATTATACATGGCGGCCAACTGGTGTACCAGAAGTGGAGGGAAGGATTTGTAGAAGGAGACTGGCAGGATATCCAAACCGGGGGCCTTGTCCCCAGGCATTCCGTTAATCGTGGCTAGGATTTCTTCTTTGGAGAAGGGGTTATCAAGAAACTCTCGGTGATGGTCATCGAGCCATAGGAGCTGAAGGGTATCAAACTATTGATCGAGGACCTCCTGCAGGGGGCAGATACAGCCATGTATAGTTGTGTGTAAAAATCAGCAAATCGTGCCTTAATTTCCAGAGGGGAGGTGGTTTTAGCAGAGCCTCCATCCTAGAGGGCGGTTATATAGGACACGGCGCAAAGTGGACAAAGAAGGTTGGCCAAGGTTTTACCAGGGCGGTCGCCCTCACCAAAGCAGCGTGCTCACGCCTCCCTACCAAGGAACGAGAGTTCTCCGTTGGCCTCATCAGCAAAGTCGGTGAGTTTCCCCCGAATCTGGGCTAGTGTGTCACGGTTAGGGTCCAGAGCATGAAAGGAGTCCAAAGATTTAATCTCCATTTCCAATTTGTCAAGAGCGCCGCGAATGGAGCGTAGGACACCGGACTGTTTGAAGATACATTCCACTCGAATGACAGCTTTAAAACCCTCCCAAAGCGTGAAAGGGTAGTCTACAGAACCTTCGGTAAGCTCGAAGTAGTTAGTGATCACAGTTTGAATCGTCCTGCAACGCATTGGGGGGAGCTGCCAGGAAAACACGCGACTGGGGGACTGGGGAGGCGTAAACAGAGACAAACAGGGTCATGATCTGAAAGAGTGCATGCCATATGATCAACAGAAGTGAGCCAGGAGAGAGCATTAGGAGTGGTGATCCAGACGTCCAGACAGGACCAGCAACCATGGGTACCAGTGACACAGGTGCCCTTGCGAGCCTCAGGGCGCATGTGGTGCAATGCGTCAAACAGGGAGTTATCAACGAGGATGGAGTTAAGCAGGGGACAGCGCAACATTAAAGTCCCCTCTCCAAAGGAGCGCAGCAGGGCCCAGGGACAAAATATGGTGCCAAACTTGAGCAGAGAAGTCCGGGTCATCACTATTGGGACCGTACAGCGCAGCGATTGTCAGGAGTTGGGCCTGGAGGGTACCATGGAGGATCACAAAATGCCCCGGGGTCCACTACTGCCTTAGAAGTCTGCCATGGGAGCCCCCCACCTATAAGGATGGACAACCCCCGGGAAGTCTAGAGGCGGTGGCGGGGAGCAAATGGGTCTCCAGAAGAAGACAAATATCCACTTTGTGCTGGAGAAGTTGGGCATGTACCAAACGCGCCTTGCGGTGGTTGTTAAGGCTACGAACGTTGCAGGTTCAGTAGGTGGTGTTTGTCATGGTGCCACACAAAGGGAAATAGTGACGAGGGAGGTGCTGAATGAGGAGGAGACCTCATGGAGATTAGTACAATGGTGCAGCATATAGTGAAGGAGGGTACACAGTGCATCAGCAGTTGTAGTGCAATAAAACAACACGGAATTGAACCAAAACAAACATAGCGGCCTCAGAGGGAGACCACAAAACCCAAGGACCACCCACCCTGCCCTCCACCCTAACCCCCCACACAGTCTGAGAGTCTACCCACACCCACCCCAGGGACCCACAACTGGGAAGGGGAATGTCAGTGTCCAAGAAGGGAATCATCCTGTGGAGGCATGGCGTCACTCAGCATACACCCCTGCCAGGAAGGCAGGGTGGCCAAGCCACCGTGACGTAGAAGACAGCAGAAGAAGAAACAACGAAGGTTCAAAGGTGCTTTGCCCGGTGCAAATCTGTGGAAAGAGTGGACCTGTGGGAGATGGAGATGTGGTGTGGGCCGTGGCAAAGCATGTGTGCTGACAGAATGAAGACAGTCCAGCAACCAGGGCCAAGTAACATGCCAGTTCAGTCATTATTGCTTAAATTGCAGTCGGCAATGGCTTGAGAATTCACCGGGGAGGATAACTGTGAATGGTCGAGTTTTTTCGCAAAGACCAGAGCGTCTTTAGGTTCGAGGACCCTCAGTTTAGCAGGATACGCCTAGGAATATGAAACTTCATGCATCTGGAGGATGCGTTTGGCAGGTAGGAACTCGCGCCTGGCAGCCTGCACCGCCATAGTGTAATCGGGGTCAAAGGACAAGGTGTTGCCCTGATGCCGGATTTTGCCCTTCTCCCGGGCCACCCGGAGGATCGCGTTGCAGTCTCTGAAGTTAAGAATTTTTGCAATGATAAGGTGGGCTGGCAGGCCAGGGCCATGGCGGGGACCAAGGGAGCAGTGGGCCCGCTCTACGAGTAAGACCGAGGAAAGGACATCACCAAAGAGTTCAATAATTATTTGCGCTACAAAGTCCTCCATGCGTGAGTTTTGGTGGATTCGGGCACCCCTGTGATGCGGAGGTTGCTCCTCTGGAAGCGCGCCTCCAAATCCTCATTTTTATTTCGTATCAGCTCCAGAATTTTTTCCATTCGGAGAAGCTTTGATGATCCTGGGTGGCGGCATCTTCGGCATCAGAGACCCTAGATTCGACATGTAGCAGGCGGACTTCATGAGAGTCCACACGAGATTTAACTGTGTCCAGATGAGATGACAGCTGTTCAAGTTGGGCCGCAATGCATAATGGATTTCAGGTCATCCTCTCATGTTGATGTCATCTCCAATGGAGCCATGGGGTCACCCCCTTCAGCGACAGCGCTATAGTGGTGCGTCTGCCGGCGCTGGTCAAATGCTAACTTTGGCTATTTGAGGTGAGTCTTCCCCATGACCGGGTGGAGGCGGGTGGAGGAGGAGGCCAAATGTAAAGAGATGGTCACAACAGGGAGGCGCGAAGGCACCGTCCCTGAGTGCAGAAGGAGCGATCCGGATGAGTAGAGAGAAGAGCAGGCAGGTATGGCGAGGAGGCAGCAGGCAGGCCCTAGGCGGGCAGGCGTAGGCCAGGTGCAAGAATGCCGAGAAGAAGCCACAGTTCGCGCCCCCAATATTGGTGAAGTATGACGGGCTGACAACAGGTTCCAGGGTCCCATCAACCCGCTTCCAGGAAAGTGGATCAGTCATGTCTGTGGGCTTTTGAGGGAGAGAGGTAAGCCCATGGATAGTGGAAACATACAGCTGGGAATAGCTTCTGGATTTTCCGTCCAGGCGTGAGCAGCATAGCAGAGAAGGCAACCACGGGGGTGGCAGCAGTGGGGAGGCACGGGGAGGCACACAACCTCTGACGCGGGGCCAGTGAGGCAATGCCAGAGGTCGTAGCAAATAGGCCTCAGTAGTGGTGGAGGAAGAATAGGCCCGGATGAGTGATGCGTGTACCCCCAACTCCTCCGCAAAACCTCACAGTGGTGGCATCTACTCCAGGCGGCGGGACCCGATTAGCAGGTCTGCATCAAAGGGCGGCCTCAGAAGTGCGGCCAACAGCTGGCCCGATCCAAGCGGCCTATGGCCGGGGGGGCCACACAGGAACACAATGAGGTTGTAATGGGGCACAGCAAAATGGATGATGCGTCTTCCGATCCCAACATCCGGCCAAGGCAGACAGATCTAGAGCAGCAGCTTAGGGAGGGCAGGAGGCCCAATGCCAGGCAGAATATCAGCCGCTAAGGATGGCCGCAGGAGAAGACAGTGGAGCAGGCCAACAGGTGGTCGAAGCAGGCGGGCAGCATAGAGGCGTCAGACACCCACGGGTCCCTGCAAGTGGAGGGAGGAGGGTAGCGAGCAGCGGGGGTAGTGGGAAGCACGCCGCCCCATCATCAGACCCGGGAGCCGTGAGCTGCCATGGCAGGCGCCCATAGCTGAAACAAGGCGCCCACACTGTGTGAAGGCTCTAGCTTGATGGTGCGGCACGTGTGCCCCCAAAGCCCGCGCAGGACACCCCCGAGCCCACAGCACTCACCAGGCTCCGGCGATCAGGCGATGAAGGTCAGGCACAGGCCAGCACTCCAGGCCAGAGACCATTACAAAAAATGGGGTCAAACCTAAATGCTGTTGGACCTGGGTACAATATACAAAAGACAATGGTCCTTGACCTTACTCGTAGGGAAAGAGATTAATCAGTTAACCTTTTGTATATTCAATAAATCATTTCTGAGCATGCTAAAAAACAATCCATCTGCTCATAATATTTAATAAATTACTCAAAACAAAAAAACAGAGGGGCGTATTATCAAGACAGGATATAAAATTATTGCCGTTTTAGTGGCAGAAAACTGCTGCTAAAACGGCGATAATGGGATTGTTAATATGCTCTATGGAATTCCAATTGAAGCCCATGTTAGATGTTCTTCACATTTGATTGATCCCTCCATACCATTCTTTTGTGATTTTACATCGTTGATGTTATTGCCCTGGTATTTGAGGGTAATTTGGGCATGACCCCTATTATGTATATACTTGTTCTTTGTACACTTTGTGAAGTGTGAGGGTTTCCTCTTATGAGTAATTGAGCTAATTGTGTTAGTATACGTTAAAATTGTAATTGGGCCTCTTCTTGTGTGCGTTCCAAGTGATTGTGGAGACCGAGATTTTAACACTTATATTTTTGTTATTCTGTATCCTGACCATTTCTTAAAAATATTTTTCTTTATTTTACTTATTTTTACCCTATTTTTGCACGGAGGAGTTTTTCGTGGTTAGCTGCTGGTGGGGTAAATACTGATGAGATATTACTATGTCAGAACCTCACATGGTGAGCTACTCTGAAGAAGAGATTAACAGGCTGAAACAGATACCCTCATTGTTGGGGGCGGACATTATAGGTGATAGGCCACTTAGTTCAGATAAAGGAGAGAGATTTATTCAATTAAGAAAGAAAAATACACAAACTCAGTTACATGCTGAGGTCTTATTGGGATATTGGAAAACTAATACCATACCGGTGGGACACCAGGTGAAAAATATCCCAGTGATTTTCCTTAATGATAAACCTTACTTGATTGATTTCAGAGGAGTAGGGACTACGTGCTCCAGTGATTGGATTGTGTTATCAATGAATACTGCCTTGCATATTAGCGAGGAGTAACTTGAGGAGATTAAAAGATTGGAGGAAGAGATAGAGGGAGACTCCACGATTGTAGATGCTAAAGCCCTGTTAGATAGTATTAATAAAACCTTGACAGATTTCAACACTCATTCAGTCAATTTAAAAACATCTAAATTGAGTAGAGATATTAAGAACTTTAATCAAGATTTAGTATACCCATATCTTAAAGAAGATTTCTTAAAAAATGCGAACCATGGGGCTTTAAACTCACAATACAAAGGGAGATCACGGACAAAATGTTTTACTTTCTCTGATTCCTCCTCAGATTCTGATCAATGAGCGGGAGCATATTTCCACCCTTATCAACCTTTTTATCAATATCCTAACGCTCCACCACCTTTTTTAGACAGAGGGGAGCGCAGGGGGGGCGCAGGATTCAGAAGAGGATGGAGGCCTCCAATGTTCCAAGCACCACAGGAGCAGAATCTGTTTCGAACCAGGCAGAGAGTATACAGGCTACCGCCATTAGGCCAGATGTGGTTGAAATATTTTCACAAATGGGTAGAACAGACATGGGTGATCATAGTGAATTATTGCCTATATACAACCGGTCTAAACATGTATTGACACCATGGGAAATGAAAGTTTTACAAAAGGGTCTTTCATTTGTTCCTTTAGTGACACAAGATCCAGTCGATACTAAGACCGAGGTCTTACAATTCTTAAGAAAAGTCAGATTAAAAATCTTTTTCTTAGATCAAGATGAAGCCCCTGAGTCTAATGTCAATGGGCTTAAGCAGAAATCATCTTTTTGTCCAAATAGTGCGAGCATGCCTGATGATATTATATTCTTTGAAAATCTAATTCTTAAGGAAATTGATTCACTGAATAGGAAAAACATCTCTTATAAATCTAACTTTACGAAACATGAACATATAGCCTTAAAAAATCTGGCCAACAATCCCTTGACGGTGATAAAACCGCCCGACAAGGGCGGTGGAATTGTCCTTTGGGACAGTAATGAGTATGACAATGAAGTGTTGAGACAATTGGATAACCCCATGCATTGCCGTAAAATTGTAGAAAGCCCAGCGGCTATGCTTAAAGCTAAAATCCTGTACTTAACCACACAGGCCCTTGATTGTGGATTTTTAAGTAAAAAAGAGTATGACTACCTTAATTTTACGATGCAAAAGGTGTATGTACTGCGAAAAGTACATAAGGACGCCGAGAAACCACCAGGGCGCCCCATTATCGATGCATGTGTTTCTTTACTTGAACCCTTGGCCAAATATATTGACACCTTTTTAAAGCCTTTTGTAAGCACCACACAAGTGTATGTGAAAGACAGTATGTATTTTATCCATAAGATTGAACACTCGATGTTCGAGGGAGACCACCAGTTGTTGGTCTCCTTCGACATCGAGAGTTTATACACGAACATCCCTCAGGATGAGGCTTTGCTTGTGATGGAGATAGTACTTGAACGAAGGGTAAGACCAGACCAGTTGCCTACCAGGTTCCTTTTGGATTTAGTTGGAATATGTTTAACAAATAGTTTCTTCACGTTTAAGGGTGATCTATTCCTACAAATAAAAGGAGTGGCAATGGGGTGTTGTTTTGCCCCAGAGATTGCCAACCTTGTGATGGATCAATTTGAGCGGAGATATGTCTTCGATGAGGCGGCCCCATTTCGGCACCAGGTGTCGAGATGGGTACGCTTCATCAATGATATATTCCTTATATGGAATGGTAACAAAGTTGAACTGGAGCAGTTCCATGTATGGCTGAATGCTTGCACCCCAGATCTGAGGTTCACTAAGACCTGCAGTGATACCAGGATTAATTTTTTAGATCTGTGGAAATTTTAATAATAATGGGCAGCTGGAGGTCAGCCTCTACACTAAGCCTACAGATAGGAATATGCTCCTGGAGTTCTCGAGTGGACACCCTAGGAGCCTCAAAGAAAATCTGCCCTATGGGCAATTTTTACGGATTCGCCGTAATTGTTCTAATAAGGGTGATTACTTTGAAAATGCTGAAATTCTGCTTAACAAACTGTGCATGAGAGGTTATCCGAGAAAATTGGTTAAGGCCGCACTGAAAAGAGTGTGGTATACCCCGCGCGAAACCTTGTTGACACTAAAGGCTGAAAAGGATGTAGCACAAATGACATGTGTTCTAACATTTAATCCCAAATATAATAAAGTTAGACAGATTACAACAAAAAACTGGAGATTGATTGAACATCTACAAATTCCCAAGCCTTTGTTTGCTTTTAGAAAAGGGAGGAATCTGAGACAGCACCTTGTTCGAGCCAGCAGGGATTCTGCTGTAGTGAAAAAGGACACTAGGAGTCTGTTGGGCCTGCCGGCAGTGATGGGACACTTTAGATGTACCAACTGCTCGGTATGTGACAGCACGACAGACACCAAAACCATTGTGATCAATAACAAGACACACATGATGCGATCTTTTTCGAACTGTAACACCAAGAATGTGGTGTATGTGGTGATGTGCCCTTGTGGGTTGGCCTATATTGGCCAAACCACGCAAGCTGTTAAAATTGGTCAACATAAGTCATGCATCAGATGTAGGATGCCAGGAGCACCGTTAGTTCTACATTGCAGCGAATGTGGACACAGTGAAGATGAGTTAGTCTGGTCGGTGTTAGTAGTAATTAAAGCTAAAAACAAGAAAGAATTAGAAACCAGGCTGAATTGCACAGAAGCACGTTTAATAGAAAAATATCATACTACGACATAAGGCTTGAATGACAGAGATGAAATATGGGCACTGATTTAAATAGCCATGATGTTCTAGGCTTGAGCAGTTGACCTATGGGAGGGGGAGTAGTGTATGAACTGTGTGTTCCCTGTTGACTTCCTTATGTTGTTTAAACCTGCCATGTGTACACTATATAGACAGAGTGGTATTCTCTCAGTGGTTGTTTATTCAATCGTTTTTCCATTCCTTCTATAGTGCTTTACTCCATGTTGCTGATAAAGCTGTTATAAAGATTGCTTAAGGCTGAGTGGGGTTCCTTGTTTGTCCCCTGCTTTCTGTAGTATTGTTGTTGTTTCTCCACTTAGGCTGTCTTTTATTTAGGCACACCCCGTTTACATTTCAGTAGAATGTACGCTCGTAGGAGATCGTGCAGTGTCGGATGAGGTTTTGTCGCCCACAATGCGCTCCTCCCATTATTTGATCCGATTTTTTACTTTGTCATTAATATTGTCAGGCTACATTGATATGCCCCCAGTGCTGTTGTAAATATGGATATTTTGTGATAGGGTTTCCACTTGATGGTGTAGTGTATGAGAATCCATGTAATCCTGCAGGAGTATAGCAGTGGGCCGTGTGCCTCAACATGTTATGCTGTAAGGTTTTTTGGTGATACACTATTCATTTATGGATTATTTTGTACTTGCCCCTTTTTGGATTCATTTTTCTGTTTTTGAGTTTATTTGGCCTGCATTGTCATTATGCAGAGGTTCTGCGTCGGATCGGACCTTGACGGACCGGAAAGGGTAGGATTACATGAGTCTCTTCTGGTGGTCCTGTCTTAATAATGGCGGCAGATGGAGCATGACGTTATTGCGTGTACGTCATGCAAACAGCGGCAGGTTGGGAAGTGTATTAGTATACATAGCCGCCTGTAATGGTTCGTTCTTTATGTTAGTGAGCAATGGAACATGACGTCAGTGCGTGTACGTCTTGAAAACACTGGTTAATGAGACACGTACGTCTTGAAAACACTGGTTAACGAGACGCGTACACTCGCTGTTCGGGCAATATTGCTGCTCCGAGTCTTTTGTAGTTTGTGGCTTGTAACGGGACTGCGTGACTGCAGAATATTCTCCCAGGTAGGCACTCCACTTTGGGTATTTGGTTACAAGTGTGTGAGATTCGTTGCGCTTCGTGTGAACATGAGTAGAGAATTATTTTAATCATTTTTTCTCTCGTCTAATTCGGTACATTAGGTATTGAGTGCCTGGGTTATCTCGTGATTCTTAAACTCAGCGGACTAGTGACGCTACCTCATATCTTTAGAGTGGAATACAGCTACATAAGGTAGGAGTTAGCTGGCACTCCTACGACTAGTACCGTGATATACCATTAGCTTCCCTGCATTGCCTTCGCATGATTTTAAAAAGTGTATGCTGTTGTGTTTCTGTCTCATGTATTAGCGTTTAAGGGCCTTTGTTGGCTAAGCGGCAGTGGGCTAGGTCCCTGCCAGTCGGGTGTCTCACCTACAAGAGCTTACATCCCTTTCAGGTACGAGTAGTTTGAGTAGTTTTTGGGGGTGTCACCGTCTGACCACTTTGGTGCGGGTTCTTTCCGTTTGTGTCGATGGCTACCTTTACTGACACCGGGAGAGCTTGTTTGATTTGGTAAGGTGCCTGTTCCTTTGGTGTGCTTTCTTTTTTTGTCTTTTTCTTAGTTGTAATTATGGGGCACTTTCGCGTGTTGGTCTTTTTAGTATATCACAGAGCACAGTGTGTATACCCTCTCTGGCACTTCACAGTCACTGAAGGTCGAGTTTATTTGATTTTTTAATTTTTTCGATCTTTGGTAATATGAGATGTGATACGTGCCACATGAGAATATAATTCTATGAGAAATTGTAACTAGAAGCTGCCTACTAGAATTGTGGCCAGGCCAAAAAAGACGGTGATTTACAACCAGTCCGCCCCCTTTTAATCGTACTAATTGTTTCCCTATGCCACTTCCATGATTTTTCTTTCTTCACTACTGCACATCTAACCACCCTTCTTTACCCACATTCCTCTTCGAGCAACCTTAATGTGTAAATATCAAATTTAGAGTGTTCAGTAATTCAATTGCCTCACCATCTGACATGAAAATAAAATGCATGGTGAAATAGAGTTTGGTTTGTTGCACTTCTCTGTTTTTTGTTTTAAGTAATTTATTAAGTATTATGAGCAGATGGATTGTTCTTTAGCATGCTCAGAAATGATTTATTGAATATACAAAAGGTTAACTGATTAATCTCTTTCCCTACGAGTAAGGTCAACGACCATTGTCTCCAGGCCAGAGAGGCCTCAGCAGACAGGCTAGGCCGCAGCAGCAGGAGAGGCCCTGGCCTGAGGCGAGGGCTGGGTAGCAGAACTCAATCTCACAGCAACGTAGGGGGCCAAGAATCACTTCAGGCGATGCCCCAGCGCTAGGTAAGGTTGGAAATCAAGGCACCTGATAAATGTGGTGTATGGATCTGCATGATTCTGGTCCATGTTGAGGCTTGGCTGGCAGAACCCACTAAGGCTCGGCTATCTTGCAGCCGGCTAAGCCACGCCCCCCTACAATGGACAAATATGATGCTGTTCAATGAAGGCATTCCAGTTCAAAGAGGTAGTCTTGGACCGCAGCCCTGCAATATTCCTTGATAGTAGGGATATTTGATGTAAGGCGTGGTGTGCCACTGATAAGGTGTCAACTGCAGAGTCTGAAATCCCAGGTATAGATCTGCTCAAACTACTCCTTATATTAGCACATGTCACTGGGCTGGAAGTTGCAAGTTGTAAGTTGAGGGATTGTCTGTCTGTGCCAGTAATTGGGCCTAATTTGTTACGCAAGAGGGTAAGTGTAGCTGTCAATCTATTTCCCTTAGAGGCGATGACCTTCTAGCAGATGGTAAAGAGAGAGAGACGCTAGCCACTGGAGTTATCTCAGAAAGCTTGTGTTTGAGATGAATATTTCATTTTGTTAGAGGACGGGTACGAAAGTCAAATGCCACCAGATTCTCAACTCTGTTTTGTTGGTAGAATGTGAGTGCTATTGCATCGAGGGAAGCCCACCCTATGGTGCATCTGTTAGCCCCTTTTACATCTTCTCTTATAACCAACCGACAGCCCCTTACATGTCGAATCCATTGTATACTCTTATTAATTAAAGAACCCTCACCTTCTCTGAAGGAGTTGGGCGGTAGTTTTGGAACATTGGTTAGATATACTACCTTTTCCTTATCAAGAGCCCTAGCTGTATTTTTTTAAGAAGTGGGATGGATTTACCAATGGTTTAGAGGGATCTGTCAGGGGTGGCAGAGCAATCTTAAAATTCACCTGATGTTATTGGCCTACTTTTGCTACCGGTTGCAATGTGATCTATTCCCCCACCCTTTGTACCATGCCTGGTGTTTCCCTCTATTAATGTACCCGTCTGCCCCAGGCAGTTCTCAGCCCCGTGTGCCCCAACAGTCAGGTTGCTTCCCCATCTGTTTTTCATGTGGTGTATCTCCAAAAGTGCCGTGGTTAAGGAGTCGGAAAGACTACTGACAAGAACATTTTGGTGGACATTGACTTCCTGAACCAATTCTGAGATCTGGAATTTAAGGGGCTCTTGAGGATGTTCCTTGGCAGGCAAAATTCTGTTGAGGAGCTAGGGTATGTGTCTTTGTTTGTAGGTGAAGTTATTCTTGGAGGGGAGGGTTTCTAATTTATGTTGTGTGTGCTTGTTTCTCGACCTTCACCAACTGCAAGGTTCCCAGGACTATTGCAACCAACCTGAATGTCAGGCTGGTCCTGAAGCCCTATGAACCTATTGCTGTAAGGGAAATCAGCTGAGAGCAATAGAGTAGCATTGTCTTCATTAGTGGGGCTGATGGGTGGCACATGCAAAGGTACTAGCTGGTTTGCTGTGTTTTTTTACCTTCCTAAACATAACCGGTATCGCCTAGTGTTAGCAGGACTGCAAGGATTGGGTTGGGAACTAGATTTTGAGCGTTTTCTCATGATAACTGGGTCAAGGAGATCCTCACATTCACACAATAAGCTGTCTATGCGATCCAATATCCCTTCCCTAGCTACAACTCATAGCTTTCTTTTTAGATTTTTTAGATTTCTTTCTGGAAGCATCACTCAGCCCCATAGTGGCTGATTAG
The DNA here is from genome assembly GCF_964261635.1 of Lissotriton helveticus. Taxonomy (NCBI): domain Eukaryota; kingdom Metazoa; phylum Chordata; class Amphibia; order Caudata; family Salamandridae; genus Lissotriton; species Lissotriton helveticus. Next base: position 1,562,507,717 of record NC_136057.1, on the reverse strand, counting down.
CATCATATATTACTAAGACATTGCGGGACCAATTACATAAAAATACCTTTTCTTTCACCAATCAAATCCAAAATCCTCTTAAAGGTGAAATATCAGAGGGATGCAGGTATGCAGGGGAGGCAATCCAACCCATCCTCTTTTGTGCTTTTGCTCAAATTTCTCTGGCACTGTTTTACGCCTCCAGGAGTTACGGAAGAGAGTACTTAACAGTCCGAGTGTCAACAGTTTGCCACCGACGTTTCAAGCCTCCTTGGTGCACCTCTTCAAATAACCAATTGATGGTGCAAAAATCCAAGAAAGGTGCATCAATTCTACAAACTACAGGCTGGACCCCAGATGGCATCTGAACAAGTCTTTGTGAGTGAATACCACAGCCACTTCAAGCTCTCCTGCTAACATTGTCCAAAGTGAGGGGGAGCCCTCACGTGACCGTTGTTGATTCAGTGGTTGTTCCCTCTATACCCTCTCTGGACCCACTGACCAAGAAAAGGCCCCAGCCCAGCCTAAAACGGCTGTGGACAGTGCAGACGGGCCAGCCATTGGCCTGAGCTTCGTCCGAGCAAGGCACCGGCATACCTGCGGGATGCCGCTGCTAGCTTTGTGTGGATGGGCTCCTCCCTCTAGAGCAGTGGTGTCTGGGGGACCAAGTCCCACCCCAGTTGCCAGAAAACAGGATAATAAACAAAGCGGCCGTAGTCCGGTAAGCGCGTCCGTTACCTGTTTGGAATGGGAAACAAGGGAGAAGGTGGTGACAGCACGTCACAAGGACAGAGATGAGGAAGTACACACGTCAAACCACCATTGACATCAGGATAATGACAATCGGGCACAATACAACCTGTAGCAAGAAATTATATATAGAAATAAAAATAAGGAGAAAAAAGTGAGTAAACAATATAGCAACAGATTCCTGGGAATGAGAGGAAATATCAGCTTATATGTAACAAATACAAGGCATGCAGAAGAGAAGGGGACATAGTGAGTCAATTGAATGACTAAAAGGACCAGATGTCTCCAATAGAACCCGTTGAGTTGTCCTGAAGAAATTTCTCATGTTTTGCTAGGTCTGTGAAGGTAAACAGGTTATCTTTATATGTGACTTTGAAAGTATAGGGAGGAAGAAGGTAAAAACGGGTTTCCATGTTCCTCAAGGTTGGTTAAAGAGAAATAAATTCTTCCCGCACATCAGCAGTAGACTTGCTGACATCCCGTGTAAAAAATAATTTATGACCAGACCAAAAGATTTGTTTAATAGATTTGGTAGCTTGTAAAATTTGGAGAAGGTCCATGTACTTTAAGAAGAGGATGATGATACTCTAGGTTTAGCTGAAGCAGAGACTTCCACAACCAAATCTATGAGTACGTTGTAAATTGAGTTTTGGCAAAGAGGGAAGGTTTAGAATTTGTGGAAAGAATGTGGTGAAGAAAGAAACTGGATCTTTGTCCTCAACATCTTCAGGAAGACCATAGATGTGAAGATTATTGTATCTAATTCAATATTCAAGATCTTTGGAATGATGTTTAAGGAAGGTAATCTCTTTCTGCATAACAGCAATCTTGGCAGTTTCATCTTAATTGTCACTGATTGTTTGTTCAGCTTTTGTAACTCCAGCTTCCTTTAAAGACCATTTTACATCCAAGTTCTATATACTGATATTAGTTTTTGCACAAAGAAGTACAGAGCTCATATTTCATCTAACAACATTTCCATAGATATTGAGGAAAAACATTTCTAAGGAGAAGGATGATCCTGCTTAAGGTGGTTCGAGGAATCTGTTTGTTTGACAGCTGAAGGAAGCTTAGGAGCAGAGATAGACATATTGTCCAAGGATGCAAAAGTTGCCATTGGTTTAATGTTTTGCAGTATAGTATTGTCAATAGGATGAGCAATGTTTGATTTAATAAAAGGTGTAAGTTTCCTCAATCTCCCTCATCCAAAAGGAACAATGTCATTAGGAAAGCAAAATAATATTCATATCACCTGTAAGGCCTGTAATAATTCTAGTAAATGCTGAGTCCAGAGGACCAGTACACAAATAAACAATGTTATGCGACCAGCAATGTTAAAGGAAAATGTACATGAGTTGAAACACCTGTTTTAATATGATGCAGTACAAAAGGGGGTGGTGATGGACGGAGCATCTGAACCAATCAAACACTCACACCCAGTCAAAAGATCTGGGTTTAATCCATCACCGTTCTTTAGCCCACTCTGCCACCCCAGTTCAGACATGGCTGTATGAAAATCAGTCTGACCCTGTGCCTCATGGGAACAGTCCAGCCCGAACTGCCAAGCCATGCCTTCCCTGGACCGGAAACAAGCTTCCGAGGACCGGTTTCTGGCATAATAGCCGTCTTCAGCCCGGCTTGCTTGAATCCAGTGGCAAAGTGAGCAAGGGACTCATGTCTGAGTATACCCTGCCACACTTATGGCGGCCAAAAGCGGTACAAAAGGGGATGGTGATGGACGGAGCATCCGAACCAATCAAACACTCACACCCAGTCAAAAAATCTGGGTTTAATCCATCACCGTTCTTTAGCCCACTCTGCCACCCCAGTTCAGACATGGCTATATGCAAATCAGTCTGACCCTGTGCCTCATCGGAACAGTCCAGCCCGAACTGCCAAGCCATGCCTGTGATGGATCAAACCCAGATCTTTTGACTGGGTGTGAGTGTTTGATTGGTTCAGATGCTCCGTCCATCACCACCCCCTTTTGTACCGCTTTGGCTGCCTAAGACTGGCAGGGTTTGCTCAGACGTGAGTCCCTTGCTCACTTTGCCACTGGATTCAAGCATGCCGGGCTGAAGACGGCTGGAATGCCAGAAACCGGTCCTCGGAAGCTTGTTTCCGGTCCAGGGAAGGCATGGCTTGGCAGTTCGGGCTGGACTGTTCCCATGAGGCACAGGGTCAGACTGATTTGCATATAGCCATGTCTGAACTGGGGTGGCAGAGTGGGCTAAAGAACGCTGATGGATCAAACCCAGATCTTTTGACTGGTTGTGAGTGTTTGATTGGTTCAGTTGCTCCGTCCATCACCACCCCCTTTAATAGGATGCAGACATTTTAAAAGGTTAGGAAATGCTAGAAGAATATAGCATCAAAAAAGTCAAAAATATCTCTAGTTTAGTGACATATGCTGTGATAAAACCATAGTTCTGTGCTGAGTTATACGGAACATGCTGGAGAAACAAATACCTCAGTAAAAGGAATAGTTAACTTTGCTTCAAGGCTGGGAGGAGGCACAGTCAGCATTGTTGAAGGTAAACAGGCTGGCCACCACAACATTAAGGAGAGTTGCGGCCGCAATTAGGAGAACTTTATTTAAGACCAGTAACAAAGCAAGGAAGGAAGCTGAATCTCAAAAGGGCTGACGACTTGCATGTATATTTCCTGCCTGTAGTGAACAGCAGAAATGCGTGTTAAGGTGCACAAAACAGAATATAAGCAGCGTAGAACTGATACTCATTAACCTGCAGCCATTCACCTTGATTACAAAGCTAATCCCTAATAATGGTAATTTTACGTGACCTATATAGCACTCCATGGGTGTGTTATTAAGTGTTAGACCTGTCCGCCTTGGGGTGGTCTTCCCCCTAACTTTTTGCCCTCCTCCTCCATTTTTTTCTGACTATGTTGTTGCTGGCCTCAAGATTCTGCACACTTTACCACTGCTAACCAGTGCTAATCTGCTTTTGTCTCTCCTCTAAACTAACCCTGGAGAAGCTTGTGTAGTGGTACTCTGCTGAATTTTACGAGTTACTGGAAAGTTCTGTGAAATAATGCGGTGTTCCATGGCCTGGCAGAACCACTCATTGCCCTCCCTCATCCCTCTTAACCCCCTGCTAATCTCCTGGCCCCCGATAAACCTCCAGTCCCCCTCCCGCGTAGTAAGTCATGCTGGCTGGGAGACTTACCTTCCTCCTATGAAACTTCATGATAGGGTTAGACATGCCTTCACGCAGTAAGCCATGCGCACTGCAGTTTTTCATGTCAATTGAACCAAAGCAGCGGAAGCCGAGTGGAGCCAGCAGCAGAAGCAGGACACCGATTTGAGAGGAAGGTAAGTCTCCCAGCACCAACAGTACACTTTGCTACGCTGTGATTGTGGAGTTTTTGGAAAACTTTGCATTCCAAACAGAGTGCGGAGTTCTAAAACTCCATATACTTTGCTAGCACAGCGGAGTTCACTGCCCAGCTTATTCTAAACATGGTAACACATACCCAATTGGCATATTTAATTTACTTTTAAGTCCATAGAAACATAGCACCACATGTTCCCAGGACCTGTAAATTAAATGCTACTAGTTAGCCTGCAGCACTGAATGTGCCACGTGCTAAAGTAGCCCTTTAAACATGTCTCAGGTCTGCCATTGCAGCCAGTATGTGCAGTTTTAAACTGTCATTTCAAGCAGGCAAAATAAACCTTTTCTTAGGCCCAAATGTTCCTTTCTAATACATGTAAGTCTCCCCTATGGTAGGCACCAGATATCCCACAGAGCAGGGTGCAATGTTTCTAAAAGGTCGGACATGTACTTGTAAGTACATGTTCTGGTAGTAAAAACTCTTAAATTCATTTTACACTACTGCAAAGTCTATCTCTCCCATAGGATAACATTGGAGTTGCCTTATTTTATAAGTATAATTTCTAATGGTCAAGAGATGACCAGTTCATGTTTTGTACATCTGTAATCACAATTTAAAATCCTAACTTATTGTGAAGATGAATTTTAAATTGCAAATCTGAAATAGCACCTTTTAGAAAGCTGGCATTTTTCTGCCTCATCCATTTAGTGCCCGTCGCCTGCCTCTGGTCACATGACTGAGTGTAGCTGACAGTTGGGCATTGTGTATTCCTCCTAGACAGCCACACATAATAGGGAGCTTAGGTGTGCCTGGAATAGCCAACACTGGCAAGATGGGAGGGATGACCTGGTCGAAGCCCCACTTACCCTTGAAGAGACTGTATCCTGCCTCCACAGAAAGAGCTGCATACCCCCTGTAGTTAGCCTGGAACCAGGACATAAAAGGCAGCATACTTGGGGACTTCAAAGGGAAACATCTAAAAGCTTCTCACCCAATTCAAAGGCACAACTCGTTATAAATACTGGACCTCAGACATCATCACTTTTGTACACTTCTGGACCTGTGTATACTCTACCAGGAAAATTGATTGATGTACTGCTGAAGGACTGCCACTCTGCTGGACTACACTCTGCTAGATTCCTGCTTCCTATATTGACCTAATTCCTGCTGCCCTATTGCCTGAGTGAGAAGGCCTTGACCTGCATCTTTTGAACCCAGAATCCAGAGTGACTCCAAAGGATAGATGGCTCTCCTCCTGATCTGAAGCCTCAGGGACATAACAGAATTCCCACAACCTTGCATCTGCACCTGAACTCTGCCATCTGTGAGTCTACCATGCCAAGTGGTGCCACCCCAGTCCTGGACCATTGGAAGTGGCCTTGAAATAGTTATCAGCCACTGTGGTTCCAGCAGAACCAAAGTATCTCAGCTGCTGCGTGGATTCGACCTATCGCAAAGACACTCATTGCTGCTGCAGCCTGCATCGCCTTCGGAACCAGTGCTACACAATGCATTCTCAGTACATGTCCACGCATCATTTATCGACAACAGCCTGGATGACAACCCAGAACTCCGCATCACAGATTGGTGGCTGTTTGGAACTGACGCATCACCCCAACAGAACACCAGATCATCAATACCAGATTTCACAAGGCAAGCCCTTGTTGATGGGATCTTTGATGCAGATGCAACAGGGCCTCTCACGGCAGACTCGCTGCATCTCGGAACCGACGCATCACTTTGGCTGATCAAAACCTCTCTGAAGTAGATCCCCGCAACACTCCACCACCTAGGACTTACTTTTGTTTATCGGGCCTCACTGGCTCCCTAGCCAACCCTCGCTCCATCGCAGCCAGCCTGAACTTGTGACCTTGTCCCGATGTGGCACGACAAGATATCCACAGTTGGTGCTTTGTGTCTTTTGGGTGATATTTTAATTAAAACTTTAAAATTCAATATCTCAGGTACTGCTAATTAGATTTTTGTTGCTTTTGTCTTGTTTTATTAAGTAAAAGTTACTCTGTTGTGGACTCATTTTTTGGCGTGTTTCCACTGTCTTACTGTTTGAAGTGTTGCTCAAATACTTTACACATTGTCTCTGAGTTACACCTGACTGCATTGTGCCAAGCTACTTGACGGTTGAGCACAGGGTAATTTTAGGTTTTACTTGTGACTTCACCCTGAGAAGAATTGTGGTTTCTCTTTGAGAAGGGATTCACCACCCAACCAGTAACCTAATTTCTTACATTAGGCATGCACTCTAGGATGTGGAGCTTCATTTTTAAAGTGATGATAGGGAAGATGGTGGCACACTATGGTGATATAATATCTTGGCATTTACTGTGCAAGTTGTATGTGCCTCAAATGCACTATGAGACAGAGTTTGACAAGTGGAACACTACACCACTGTTCTTCACTAGGGGTGGGCATCATTTGTGGAGTCCTACTACGCAGAATTCCACAGAGTAAAAAAAAACCTGCACCGCACTATGCGGAGTTCCGTTTGCACGTGGAGGTTGCCGACCTGCCCATTCGCATTGTGTTGTGAACGCATTCCGTGTTCCAAAATGGTGCATGAACGCCACTATGTTGTTCACAAGTGTGTTCTAAATTATGCATGAAAAGCACCATGCGGTCTGCATGCGTGTGGCCATCTTGTTTTTTTGCTCTGTATTATCATCCTATATTTCATCTGCCTTTAATATTTGTAATCCTCCACCTTTATTACTTTTCTACCACTAATTTTTTATTTTTTATAATGGTGTGTTTCTTTGTGTTTGTGTATTTAATGTTTTTGTGTACATTTGTTAGTGTTTTTGTGACTTTTTGACTTTAGTCCCCCTTCTTTCCTTATTTCTCTCTTTCATTCCTTTTCCTTCTTATTATTTCTACCCCACCCAGTGCTGTGATAGAGGGATGACTTCATTGCGGGGAGCGCCACCGCGTAGGTGTGCACCCCTGGGCAATCTTTGGCAAGATGGTGGCAGCGCTAGTTTTTTTTGTGCAGCACCTCCTCCCCTTTATGCTGGCAGCAGGCGGCAGGCCCGGTAGAGGCTACCCCCTGCTTGAGCATCGGTGGCGCTGGGGAACAGTGCACCCGTGTGTGCGGTGCACCAGCCAGCTGTGGTGCACTCTCCAGCAGCTAAAGCACTGCTGGGCAGACAATCTGGACCAGGATCAGGACCTGCTCGACTTGCTAAGCTTTGAGATTCCGGGTCTCGGTGAGTATTAATTATTTGTTGTGTTTGTGTTCTACAATGCTAACATTATTTTTCTGAATAGCATGGCTGTTCACACTCAGAGGTAAGGTATGTTTAGTTTACGCTGCTATTTTATTGTGTGATCCAGTATTTAATTTCTGCTAGGCAGGTGCTCAGCGTTACCTAATCACACTGACACACTCATCAGGTACTCGCTTTGACTGATTAACTAAGAAGCCATATGAAGACTGTTCTCCAGTCACTATAGTGACTCAGTGAGCGGGGTGTTCTTTCTGTGACTTTGTTTATGTAGCTCGTACAGTTCCAAGTTATTTAATGGAATTCACAGTTATGTGAAGTATGCATCTATGCGTTGCAAAAAAGGGACACAGAGTTGGTCAATCAGGGGTGTAATGGGAATAGAATCAAAGATTATTCACTGCAAAACATTAGTTCCAAGTGTAGTTTTATTTTAAGGAAATGTGGAATTTGGGTTTAATAACAACTGATAGATTTGATTTAAAACTAGTAGTAGTATAGGTGATCTGTTTTAGCAAAGTATGAAGCTGCATTTGATTTTCATGAATCATTTTGTTAAGATTATTAACTCAATGTCTGATCTATTTCTCTTCCTAATTTCTTTCATCAGCATCCAAGGTAAAGAAGAGGGACATCTCTGAGGATCCAGGAGAAGCTGTCATCCGGCGCCGACCACCAGCATCACTGCTGAGGGCTTTGCTGATCACAGTAAGTCCTTATATGAATGTTGTGTACTTCTTAGGGTAGAATCTTGGGGTATTGAAATGTTGGTGCTGTCTATTGTGAAGATTCAGATAGCAGATCCAAGTAAGCTAGTATTATAATAAAAATCACCATGTATGTTTGTTGAGAAGGCTTTCTTTTTTCTTCTTATGCCTAGCGCTAACACATTTCAGGAGCGAGTGGCCATGGTCATCGTAGCCAACTGCCACCACCCCATGTAGTGTGCTGCAGACTTGTTAATTTATAGTTACAGTATACGAGCAGTTTCCATGACAGTGCTGTATGGCTGGAAAAAAGTATGAGGTCACACTCCTTTTGCATTTACCAAACAACACCATATGTCTTTCATGGAGCATTATTCAATGCCTAGCTTTGTGAACCAACCAATCACATGCCCAGAGTAATATTTGGAAGATACCTTTGTGCTAACTGAGCTGAAGTGCTGCCTTGCAGTTGTATTTGGGGCTGTATATCTGGAATATAAATTATGTGTAATGTTTTATTATAGCCACACAGAATATCAATGATGCTGGCTGCAGTGCTGCTGCAGGGGGAGATGGATCAGTTGGAGGGAGAGAGGCAGCAGCAGGGACAGGCACTGATAAGTCAAGTAGTTTCATGCAATTACTATGCTCTCTAACTATTGCCATGGCATCACTCATCGCCATCAAAAATGACTGTGAAGTGAACCCCTCCCCCCAGAATTAATAACCAGAGCAGTGGTTGAATTATTATGGTTTTTTCTATCTGCAACTCAAGAAAATGGATTGAGGGAGGAATGAATGAACGGAAGGTAATTTAAAAGAAAGAAAATTGTAAATCTGTGGAAGAGTGGATGGGGTAAAGGGTGCACGGGTTGATAAAGGATGGATGGGAGAAATGATGGTTTGAAGAAACGGTTGCTATTGGATAATGGATTGGAAATGTTGGTGAAAGACTGGATGGGAGAAAGTAAAGCTTATTCATGGTGGCTATGGGTGGATTAGAATGAAAGGATGAATGAATATTTGGATTGTTTGGATGAATAAGCAAGGCAGGTCTTCTCATGAGGAGCATGCTGCTCACCTACGTTGCTTACTTGGTTTATGTAGGGTTCTCAATATCAGTCAAAGCAATGTTTCTAAGTGGGGCTTATTTATTTTTATTCTTTGTTCAACTCCCTTGACTTGCTCTATTTGTTAAGTGAGCTAGATCTTTCTTACCTATCATTCATCATTCCCCCTCCCCACCCAAGGCATTTCAGCCAACTATAACCAAAGTGCTTTATGGGTCAATCAATGTGTGACTGTTGTGTTGGCTGTATAATGTGTGTCTGCTTAATTTAATGCAGCATTTACAATGTTTTCAATGCATTGCAAACTGAACACACAAGGTTTGCCCGCCCGCCACCCTATCGGGAAACGGGACCGCCCGCCTCGAGGGCGGGGGTCCCGAAATGTGCATTAGGATGCGCCCGCCACAGTGGCGGGCACAATCCTCATTTTAACATTGTGGCGGGCGGTGCTCACTGCACCGCCCGCCACAATCTAACAATCAAATGCATGCATTTGCATACACGAAGCGGCTGGCACCCCGCGGTGCCTGCTGCTTGGTGTATGCAAATGTGGGGGGGTACCACAGGTACCCCCCCATTGCACCAATCCCCTCGGCCATCACCAGGGGGGCCCGCAGGGGGCCCCCAAACCAAAGACCGCCTGCCTTTCCGTGGTGGCATTGCCGCCATGGAAAGGCCTGACAAAATGCTCATTATAATATGGTTGGCGGTGTCTAACAGACACCGCCACCATATGTAACACATTCCGCCCCGGCCGCAAGGCGACCGGGGCGGAAAACAGGCGGGCGGTGTTTTGCACCGCAGCGGTCCCCCCCGCCATCCTAATGTGGCGGGGGGGAATTGGGCAATGGATGTCGGGCGGATTGCCTCCGCCAGGCCGGCGGTGGCTACCGCCAGCCTGGCGGAGGCAATCCGCCCGACATCATAATGGACCCCTAAATGTGATACCCATGTGAAGCGACTTCAGAATATATTTCTTAGTTTCCAATAGCAAATTTAATTTACACTTCTTCAGATTTTTCCTTTTTGAATTGTACCATGACTGAATAGGTCAAAGATGATGACATGATGATCACTGTAGTGGTCTCTCTTTTATATGTAAAAAAGCTCTTCACTACCTGTATAATCCCTCTACCCTACTCACAGCAGTAGAGAAAATCAAGTTTCCTTTCCTTGGTTACTGCCCAGCAAATTATTTTATTGGATATATATGGTGGTGGGCAAGGGCACAGAGTAAAGTGGGAGAAAGTGCATGATTTGATGTCAAGTTTGGAGCATGGGATACACAGTGATGAATGTGCCAAAAAAATCTAAATAGTCTGTTCCTTTACCTGTAGTACAGTCCATTATATATATTTTCCTCAAAGTCTATTTACGGCAGACAGGATAATATATTAATATCTACATTTCATATGTGAGTTGAGTGATATAGTATCTTATTTATTATTCATCATCCTTTTTGGAGAAAGGGTAGAGAGAGAAATGCAATTTGCAAAGCGAGGGCCGTTTGGAAATAAAAATCGATAATTGTCAACTACAGCTGCAGACAGTAGCAAACTAGCTGAGGCGCTGGCTAGCAATGAGCATGACTTCATTATTTTAGTGCCAGACACAACTGTACAACACACAGCTTGTACTCCATATAGTCCATAATGCTGCACTCATTAATGAGAGTCATTTATTTTTCAACTCAAAGTGTCTGACTCTGTTTATAGTTACTTGAAAAGCCTTTAGAAGAAAAAAACAAATACAATCACAGTTTTTTTTATCTTGTGATGTGATTCTCTGCCTGTTAATACTTTTCTGCCACACAGTCAGTGCTTTTTTATGTTTGGCAACAATTGAGCGTAAACCATAAAAATGGCCTTGTGACTTTCCTAATCATAATCACATCAAATAAATTCCAAAAACACTAGGGGACCAGCAATGCACTGCTACTGTGCCACCCAGTAATTTAAAACAATTGTTTGTACAGAGCATTATTCACAATGTGTCTTTTTTGTTTTTCTCAATATAGGTGCTCCTGTTGGTCCAGCAGACCACCCAACAGGCTGGAGATAGCTGCCCATCTGTGGTGGCAGATCCTGGAGTGTATATAGCTGGAAAACTAGCAGCTGGTGGTCCTGGATGTGGAGGAAAGGAAAATGAACGCACAACAGTGCAGACAGTCCCCCTCAGCCTTCAGCACCTGGCCATCCCATCACCAGCGCCATCGCCAGCCAACTGCTGCCACCACCCACTACTCTGACAACAGGTCATTGCTGCACCATATCCTGCAGCGGCTGGATAACATCGAGGGCTGGCTCACCACGATGAAGAAAAGCCTGGGCCAGCTACAGACTGACATCCATTATGCCCTCTTCAAGCCCTTTTCAAAACAAATAGTTTTGGTGGAGGGATTTTTGTTTGCTGGTGCTGGGATTGAGAGGGTGGGAATGGGGTTGGGACTGGAGAGACTTTTCATGGACATTTTGAGTTCTGGGGTTCGGAGCAGTTTTGTTTGGGGAGAGGGGTGGGCATACTGTTTGGGTAGGGAGGGTGGGTTCTTTGTAAACAAATAAAGAGGGAAACTTTTTTATTCAATCTAAATTTGCCTGAAGTAGTTTTTTTACTCTTACTTTACACTGCTGCCTTCAAGCCTGTGTATGTGCTTGTAACTTAAGAGAGTGGTTTTGAACAAACAAGGAACCCGATGAGTGGCTAACCCCGGGTGTCAATTATATTTTGTAACAATGGTCCTTAGAAAAGCAATTATATAACGTAAAATGAAATATAGACCAAGATGGGCGCTATATTATACAGTGTCCAGCCGGACACAGAATTTAATACATTAGGTAAATTCACAATTAAACACAATTGGCAAAAACAACAATAGAGCGGGACGCAATCCTGCATCCAGTAAACAAGACAAGAAATGGGTATAGAACAAACATAGGAGAGTTTCAGGCACAACGAAAAAAGGAAGCTTTGTTTGGATCAGAGATTGAATAAGCTATCCATAATAGTAACCACACTACTTTCACACAATAGTTAAGCGTGGAACTCTTAAATAGGTTGACGACGTTTCGATCCCTTGCACAAAGAATAGTGTTTTCATCATCAGGACTAATGGAATGAATGCCTGAGTGTACAAACAATGCCTCCTGGAGGCTAGGTGCTCAAGTTTATCTAAAATTGGTAATAGAGGATGTGGGGCATCTTATCTCGGCCGATGGCCGGGATTTCAATAAACCAAGACGACGTGATGTTGCTGCCGTCAGTCAAGAGGTAGGTTTTCAGGCTTACGGCAGGTACGGTTAAAAATATATTGCCGGTATGGCTGTCCGGTATCTCTATTGAGCTGGCGGCGGGGATCAGCCAAAGGTTCCAATGCGCGAGCGTAGCACTTAGTTATAGAGTCGTGGCGTATACTTTTCTAACTTTCTGGACCATTATGGGGAATGCTGCCATGATGACCTAGATTGTGTGTAAGTATCTAGATAAAAAACAGTAGCAGTTAATTCTATTCTTACAGAGTCAAATTTCAATCAAACTAGTTGTCTGACCTGAATATACATGCAGCGCTAACAGGGGAGGCATCACAAATGATTCCCACTTCCACTTCTACCCAGGTGCACTCCAACTGTAGGAGTCATCTGAATGGAAGTAAATAGACAAAGTTTTTTGGTTGAATATTAATCAATGATTTACAAAGAATTAATGCCACCTGAGTACTACATGATGCCACAATGAGAATGCCTGATTGTGCTAATTTAAAAAATAGCAATAATAGTAGGTTTTGGCTAATGTGGAGCTAGCAATATTATTTGTGAAATTCTCAAGCTATAAAAAATGGACTCAAAGTCTGGAGTGGAGAAGCTTCGGTTAGGTGTTTATGGTTAGGCAACACAAGCCTTGAATGATGATGCTGACGAATGATGTTCCTCATTCTATATCTAAAATATGGATCATTTTTGATGCACAGGTTGGTAATGGGCTGGTGTGGGTACTGCTTAGACGATTCTACAGTAAGTTGGTGTCGTTTTTACCTCATCTGCCCACCAAGTGTGTAATATATTGATGCTGTATTTAAGCCACACCTCAATAAATCACACACCTTGGGGGAAGAGGGTAAGGGTTTAATGAATGGATGGGTAAGGGGATTTGGGGAAAGCAGCACATCATTCATCATCAATATGTTGTTAGAAGCAAACAATGGAATGACTATGAAAGAGTACAAATAAATGAAATGCAAACAGTCCTTCTGCCCCTAGACCCAAGTTATCAGATATCTCAATGTTCTCTCTTCTAGGTTGGAGATTGAACCCATCCACCCCCTCTCTTAGTTAATGTGATTGTTAAAAGAAATAAATTATACTGTAATGCAAAACTGGGTGGTGCATCTATATTCTCCTTAGGAATATCCAATCTTTGGGAACTGCCTGCACTGGTGTGGAGTGTAAGCAGGTGTGTTGTTGAGCTCAGCTAGCTTACACCTTTTTTTCATGAAAGAGACTAGAAGAAGGTTTGCAGAATGTAAAATAGAAACTGTATTTTAGAGTCAAGGAGAAGGCCAGAATCTTTATGTGGAGTGTATCAAGAAGTCTCAGAGGCAGAGCAAAAAAACAAAAGGAGGACTCAGAGTTTCCCTTTTGCCACAAGTCCAACACAGACAAAAACACACACATACACACAAACAGCAGCATTTTACAAACACACCTCTCTCCATTCCACACAGCTGAGTACTAAGCCTCAGACTCTTGGTTTACCTTTGAACTGAAGTCCATACTCAAACACTTCTTGTTTCTAGCTATTGATGAGGTACTCCTGCAGGTCCCAGCCTAAGCTATTCCATGATCCTCCTCCTCACTTTGCTTAATGCTGTCGCAGACCAGTCATCGTCATCATGAATCATGATGACCTGAGCAATACAGCCGTGGAGTGACTGCTGTTGAAGAACAAGTAGAGACACAGAATTGCAGTATTTTGCATAGGTTTTTGTTTGTTAACTAAAGTGACAGTTCTGGTCTCTGATAAACTGCATAAAAGGAGAACACCCTGCAACTAAATCTGGCTAAGTGTAAAAGGGCTGATAACCTACAGGAAAAAAATTAGCACTCATCACTCAAGCCCCAAACAATGCAAATCAATAATCATCTAAAGAAATTTCCTATTTCACATGTCAACATACCCTCCCTCACTTTGAGCCTCCACATCAATCATCACTCACAGTCACTTGATAATCTGATCACTTATTGGAACAATGGTTAACTGTTCCACTTCAAGCATTGTGGTAGGTACACCACTTTCTCCCCTTTAAAGAAAGCAACAGATTGGAATTTGGCAGTCTTGTAAATAAAACAATCTTCTGGGGAAGCTATCCTAAAAGATAACAAAAGAAGAGGAATAAGAGTGAACCAAACAGGTTAAATCATTTTTGCTAAGTAAGTTTGTTACGGGCAATTATCTCCAAGGGAAAAATTATCACCCACCCCTTAGGCCCCAAACATTGCAAATCAGTTATCTCAGGCAAGTTCCCACATTAAAGTTCAACAACTTCCCTCACTGTATGCCACCACATGAATTATCAATCATTATCACTTACTGTTGCAATAGTTGAAGTTATCTCTTCCAATCCTAGCATGGGCAGTTAGGTATTAGGTATTCAATCATCTTTGATGCAGGCAACACATTAGAATTTGGTATTGGCAGGCAGTCTTGTAGATAATAAATGATTTTATGGGGCAGCCCTTCTAGTGCTAATTGATGCAAAAGACATAGGCATTAGGCAATAGGCATGTGAGGGGGCATGCATTCCCCCCAATGTCACGAAGGAATTGTGGAGACTTCTTCAATGCACACTGGTCGGAATGCAATCTGGCAATACATATGTGACTAATAAAAAAGGTGGGACAGCATAAATCTGACACAGCCTCCAGATGTTTGCCACCTCTAGTTGAGACTCCTTCATCTCACTTACAGCTAACATATGGTCAGACCCGCTTTTAGGCAGCAGGTAACAGGTGCTTATCTAGGATCACTCATAGTGATTACACACTTCTAGCTGCAGTTCGCCCCAATACGTTGCAACATATGGGGGCATGTCGTAATTGTTAGATTGCTGTTTAGCGACTCTGGTTCCACATTTAAAACTGTTGTTATGTGTACTTTAGCCATCTGGTAAGCTAGCTGTTTCAAGAATTAGTGGATATACATACATTGACACTTCTAGCTCCATGGGAGGGGAGTTGATGTTGCTTTTTTCTCCCCTGTCACCATGTCTTTGGATTATTTCTGGGGTGGGTTGAGAGAGTTTGGGGTGTGGGGGGATGGGGTAAGGTCCCTGTTTGTGTCCTTCTGCTTCTTTCTTTTATTATTTCCATGTGTGCTTATCAGAGTATTTCTAGTCTTGTATAATTGCAGTCAGTGCTCCAGTGCTCTAGTGTTCCAGCTGCCCAGTGTCAGATCCCATCTCGGGTCCTTGTATTTGTGCCCCAACACAAGAGGCTCCTACCAGGTTAGTGTGCTACTCTCTGCCCTACAATTGCAAGTCTCTTGGCTCGGTTACCCACTATCGCAAGTAATATGGGTATTATGGTCATCTATTCTGTGCATGACACGATTTTATGCCAATGCTAGCTACTTCTAGCATCACGGCTCACAAGAACAAAACTATTAAAATGATCTCACTGAACATCAAAGGAATCAATCACCCGATTAAAAAGAGGAAAATTCTTGACTATGTTTACAAACAAAAGGGTGACATAATATTACTCCAGGAAACGAAAATTGACTTGTCACAGTTCAATTCAATGAAGAATAAAACGTACAGTGAGGCAGTAGGTTCAGAGGCCCTGGGGAAAAAAAATGGGGTCCTGATCCTAATTGCTAAAAAATCGAACATTGATATATTACAGTGCACTGCAGATGCAAAAGGTAGATGGGTTTCATTAAAACTTTCGAAAGACAAAAATAGTTTTGCGACCACATCGGCACGATACCAGATAATGCAACACACATCCTGGGTGGCGATTTTAATCTTCACCTAGACCCGCTGCTAGATAGGGACTCTCGTTGACTCTATCGACCGAACGCCTCTCATAAAGCCCTTGTTAACCTCTGCACCCGGTTCCATCTAATAGATTCATGGAGACTGCAGAACCCCACAGGTAGAGACTACACTTTCATTTCACCTCCCCACAATACTTACTCACGTATGGACTATATCCTTACTTCTGGCCACACTTCTCCCGACATCGAAGATACTTCCATTGAACCAAGAATAATCTATGACCACTCATGTATCACAATTTCCCTAGCATTCCAGAATGAGGGTAAGAAAACAAACTTATGGAGACTCAATAATGCGGTATTAAAGAAAGAGGTTCATAGACAGGCCATTGAGAAGGCTATACAAGAGTATCTCACAATGAATAAAAAAGGGGAAACTTCCGACCTTACAAGGTGGGAGGCCCTCAAGAGTACCATTAGGGGTGTTATAATTAAAATACGTGCAACCATGAACAAAGATGCCAACAGTAACCTGCAACGCCTAGAGGAGGAAATATCAACGCTAGTAAAAAGACATGTACTCTCCAGAGATCCCCTTATTATGAATGACATGTTGAACAAAAAATATGAATATAATAAAATTGTTAGTGAGAGAGCAGGTGACTGGCTAAAGAACCAAAGAAACTTTAGACTATGTGAGTCCAACAAAGTATCTTACTTGAAAATTAAACTACAGCAAACGGCAATTAAGAGTTTAACGGATCAGTCTGGGTCGTCCGACTCTGACCCCTCTAAAATTGCTGACATATTCAGGGATTTTTACAACACCCTGTACAGTAAAAACAGAGCACTTGAAAGTTCAAAAATAGAGGAATATTTAAATGCCTGCACACTTCCCTCACTCTTATCACATGACCTATCAGAACTTAACCTTCCCATTTCCAGTCAGGAAGTTGAAACCGCAATTAAAAATCTCAAAACCGGTAAAGCACCTGGGCCAGACGGGTTTAGCGCCTTGTTTTATAAAAACCTTTCCGCAATATTGTTTAGGACCTTTCAGGAATTCACTATTAGGGGTCAAATTAATGGCACTCCAGCTGAGGCTATCATAGTGGTTATACCCAAAGAGGGTAAAGACCCGTCAGTCCCGAAAAATACAGGCCAATCTCGCTAATTAACTTCGATGGTAAATTTTACGCTATGCTACTCGCTAAAAGAATTCAGAAATTCCTGCCCAAACTCATTTATCCATCACAGGTAGGCTTCCTAAAAAAACGGATTGTCCAGCGACAACACACGCATTCTTGCACACATATTAGTAAAGGCAAATTTTACCGACTCCCCGACTGTCGCAGTCACCTTGGACGCCGAGAAGGCCTTTGACAAGGTTGATTGGACTTACCTGGAAGCTGCTCTAAACAAATTCAGATTAGGAGATAACTTTATCCGAATGGTGATGGTCTTATATTCCTGCCCCTCGGCTAGGGTAAGAGCGGGCGG
Organism: Lissotriton helveticus; assembly: GCF_964261635.1. Taxonomy (NCBI): domain Eukaryota; kingdom Metazoa; phylum Chordata; class Amphibia; order Caudata; family Salamandridae; genus Lissotriton; species Lissotriton helveticus. The sequence goes on along the minus strand of NC_136057.1, from coordinate 1,562,490,125 downwards.
ATGCCTTTCTTCCTCATTCAAACTGGAACAGGGCACGAGACAGGGCTGTCCCCTCTCCCCCTCCCTCTTCTTGCTAGCTATCGAACCCTTCCTCCACCACCTAAGAAACAATGTTCAGATCAAAGGGGTTGACTTTGGAGGGTACTTAGTTAAGATAACGGCCTACGCGGACGGTGTCTTAATAGTATCTGAAGAGGCGGAGACTGCTATTCCAGCTCTAATGTCCTCAATAGCGGACTTCGCCGCAGTGTCCGGCTACAAACTAAACAAGGACAAAACAGAAGTGAAGCTCCTAAATAACATTGGAGACAAAAGTATTATGGGTAATTCCGGTCTACTTTGGCAGCTTAAATGCTTTAAGAACCTCGGGCTGGAGTTTGAGAAGGATCTAATCAATACCCTCAAAAAAAAACAAGCTTGCCCTTCATAAAAAGATTTCCTCCCTGTTGGACGGCTGGTCCCCAAAACTCCTATGTTGGTGGGGTGGAGCTGAAACGCTGAAAATGATGATAACCCCTCTGGTTAACTATCTTATCAGCATGTTGCCAATGGTGTTATCAAACAAATTCTTAAAAAAGGTGTATAAACTTTTTAATACTTTTTATGGTAGGGCAAGAAACCAAGGATTTCCTTACGCAAACTCCAGTTACCTAAAGAAAAAGGGGGTATAGGGTTGCCGAACTTCAGGAACTACCAGACTGCTTACCTATGTAAACAGGTAGCCAACTGGCTCCTCCCTCAATCGGATTAAACCCCTGTTTGGGTGAATATAGAAAGAGCGATCATTAACAATATGCCTTTACAGTCCCAGTTCAATCTTAAACCTATGGACTTTTACAGATTCCTACAACTCAAATCACTAATCTCGGCCCCCTCCATCTCTCCTTCCAAGCCAACATTAACCGGTAGGCTATCCCAACTGATACAAAAGGATCACACAGTCTCCAAGTTATACAAACTCCTTTCCCCAAACTCACAGAAAGCACACAGAAAATGTGAAGCAGCCTGGGAAAAAGAGGAAAACTCTTCAAATATACCATTCGACTGGGATAAGATAAACCTGACTCCTTTTATTAGTAAAGTTTCACCTATACTCTCTCAACTAATGATAATAAACAGAACGTATTGGACTCTGGAGAAACTCTTTAAACTTAAACTTATTGATAGCTCCACTTGCTGGAATTGTAGACTTCAGGTTAGTGACTTGGCGCACATGCTTTTTTATTGCCCGTTATTGTGATAAGATTTACAATTACATTCAAAGAACCTTTCACTACCGCCAACCTAAAGATTTTGCTTATTTATTGGTTGGGGCTATAGATCCTCATCTTGGTAAGGTCGAAGATCAGCATTTAATAGATCTCATGCTCACACTAGGGTGCAAAGTTATACTAAGTAAGTGGAAGAGTTTGAATGAAGTCTCCTTTAAATTGTGGAAAGAGTGGCTGTCTTCACTAAGAGGAGCAGACAATGAGACACTCCACACGTCACCATGGCGTAAATCGCACAGCAAACTATGGGTCTCTCTCGACTCATTAGAACTCCGCTACGAACCTCCATGAACTTTTTACTGACAGTGAGCATATAATGCCACAGATTCGGGCACTCTCAATTCCACCTTTGACATAGATTGGCTCAGCTGTCACTGGCACAATAACCCTCAAAAGGCTAGATTATTTGTGGTCATAATATTTAGTCATTCTTTCTCCCTTCTTGTTTTATAATCAGTTGTGTATTTTTGCTGTTTATTTTACAGTTAGTGCAACATTGGCTTATTCACAATTCTTACTGTCCCAGAAAAATGTGTATTATGTATTATGTATTAATGATGTGTACTTACACTCCTTTGGTTTTTGTATTGTCTTCCCTTGTATGTTTTCAATAAAAATGATTCGAACTTAAACTGCCACTTCAGTTAGTCTGGATTATTCTTGCAGGTAAATCCAAAAACAATACTTAAGTATTTTTGTAGAAAAATGCATGTTGTACACAACTTCAGATAATAAGTTCAAATATTTTGACTGAGTTGGGATCCTTCAAATCTAGAGTTGTTGAGGTAGAGTAGAAGGACAAGTTGATTCTCATGCTCAACAGTTTTGGGATTAACAAATGAAACTAAAAAAGGCTGAAGGAAAATATTGTATACATCTTTGAGTTTTTAGGGTGACAGATGATAGATTCAATAACTTTGCAGGAGGTAGAGCAACAGAGCTCTACCCGGAAAGGAGTTGAATCTCATCACTTCCGTTTTTTTCATTACAAAGGGTCAACATCTTAGCCAAACCATCTCCACTTTATAATATCAAGTATGCCAATCATGCACTCTTGTAACATTGGGGACATTTCCCTTCTTTGCACACTCTCCTTTTTGTCAAGCTACTCTGAATTCTCAAAGGCATCTGAGATAATTTACGCACACTTTATAGGGGAAATAGGTGCCAGGGTTTATGTATATAAATCTCTAAAGCTAAAGCTGGTCTTTAGGACACAATGATGTTTTGCTCATGTGAAGTCATGGTCTAAAAGTTACTTTTGGGAAGGAAAAAACACTTGAGACAGTTTGTCTCTCTTGTGTAGATCAGGAAATTATGATAAGCTGAAAGTTTTGTGGATAACTAATTATATAAGTTGTGCTGACTTTCCTGCTTCAGGGAGAAGATGTGGAGACGGTGATCATTAGTGGGCTGCTGTGATTTTTTCTTCATTGGTTGAGATATTTAGTAGTAACTTTAAGTTTTTGGTAATACGGTAACTGTGTTTGCATTTGCATCTTAACTCTTATCAGAAACATTCTTATGCCCTCTGTATACACATTCATTCATCTACCCATACTCATAAATTAATTTGTGTCTATTTTACGCTTATGACATTACAACCAACCGGAACACTGATGTGTAAGTTGTCCTTATTAATCACTATATATTATTTGTTCTTTGTAGTCCGGCTGGGTTCCCAATAAAACCTGTGACTTGATAGATGGGGCGTGGCTTGGCTGGCTGCAAGATGGCCGCAGTCTGAGTGGGCTCTGTCGGCCAAGCACAAAGATCTGACACAGTCCTGGGGACATCGTATGTTTTTGGGCACTATTCGTTGAGTTCCTCCCTCCCGAGGCTGCCCTGCACCTACCTGGCTTGACCCGGCGTCTGTGGGTGGCCGCGGGGCGAAGCTGTTTGCCTCGTAGTGGGGCCGGGGCTTCTGTGCTGCTGCTTGCCCGCCTCCTCGTTGGGACCGCCGCTGCCTGTGGACGGTCCTGCTGCTGCTTGCTAGGCCCTGACGCCGCCGATCTTCACCCGTGCTCCCCGGTGAGTCGTGCTGTTGCTTTAGGGTGTGCCGGCGGGGGTGGGGGCAGCCTGCCGGGTGTCCGGGTGGTGTGGTGCTGCAGCCTAGGGTGGGCCTAACTCCTCGCTTTCGCCCTCCTAGCGGGCCGCGGCGCTGACGGTGCCAGGCCGTGCCGGTGGAGGACCCCCGGCGCATCCCTCGTTGGGCGCTTCTATTGTGGTGGCCGCGGATGTCGGGGGGCCGCGGGCTCTGAGACCTGCCTCACTCCATTCCCGACGGTGCCGCCTGGGGCCTGCCAGCTGCCTCCTCTGTGCTACTCCTGGGCCTGCTATTGGGTGGGCCGCCCGCTGAATACTGTTGGACTGCGAGCCGGCTCCCGGGGACCACACTGCCTGCAACGTGACTTAACCGCCTGGGGGTTTGCTTCTGCATCTGGGGAACGGCTGGCTGCGCGGCCTGCGCCGGGCTTCTTCTCTGGCGGCCCGCCTTCCCCACGCTAGTGCTGCCCGCTTGTCCTCCGCTCTCCTGCGGGCCCCGCTCCTCACGGCTCTGGCGGACTCTGTCCTGGGGGCTTCGTGATCACAGCTGTGTGCACGCCTCTGGAGGAACGTCCCTGATGTTTGCTCACCACCGCCTCCTGTCCTGGCTCTTGGTTGGGCGGCCTCCTATCCCGATTGGTCTGCTTGGGTTTCCTGAACTGGCCCCCACATCTTGTCTACCCTTGCCCTGTTGCCCCCCCCACCGGACTGCTCCGGGGGTGGCCCCTGTACTGTCTCCTTGTCTGCTGCCCCGTGCTCTGCAACGCGGCAGGTGTGCCCGATCATCCTGCTCAGCGCCACAATCCTCTGGAAGGGGGCCTTCTGTGGGCTTGGTGTGCTCTGCGGGGATCCGGCCCCTTTGGATGCTGCGCTGTCTCTTCTCTTCAAGACTGTGAGATCTTTGTGAGGTTAGGAACTGGTGGAGTTACTTGGCGCCACACACCCATTGGTCAAACGCTGCGCGCACGACAAAAAGCTAGCCTGCAGTGCTCAGTCGCCTACACCCGGACTCCCCTGGCCGCTTTCTGCCACCCTTGGTTAATCCTGGATCGCCTCTGTTCTCTCTTGTGTGCAGGCTAGTGGCTCTAGCCCCTCTCCTGTGCCTCCTCTCTTCTGCCTTCATTCTCCTGTGGAAGGCCGTGCGAAAGCTTCATCGTCTTCCCTCGCTTTCCATCCCGAGCGGTCGTGGCTGATTGGTGATTCCCGAGATGGTGAAGAGTGATCCCAAACAGCCTAAGATAGCTTTCGAGCTGAGCCGGTCCTCCTGGCAGGATATCGCGGGTGCGGAAAGGGCAGACTCTGCTGCAGGTAGTGCGGAGACCCCACTGTCCCGTGAGGATGATTTTAAAACCATAATGTTGGATGTTAAGTCCACTGTTACCGGTATAGCCGCCCAGTTGGACCAGTTGTCGGCTTGTCTTGATAAGGTTAAGGCCCGCGTGGACTCCCATGACAACTGACTTCTACACGTGGAATCTAGAGTCTCGGACGCGGAGGATGCTGCCACCCAGGACCGACAGAGGCTCCTGCAGATGGATAAGGTACTAGCCTTAATTAGGGACAAGAATGAGGATTTAGAGGCCCGCTCTCGAAGGAGTAATTTGTGAATCACCGGCCTTCCGGAGTCCACGAGCAATTAAAAAATGGAGGACTTTGTGGAGCAACTGCTTAGGGAGCTCTTTGGGGAGGTTCTGTCCATGGCGCACCAATCCTTGGGGCCTCGTCCACGCCCGGGCTTCCTCCGCATCCCATTATAGCGAAGATCTTAAACTACCGGGACCGGGACGCAATCCTTCGGGCGGCTCGCGATAGGGCCGCTATCACTCACCAAGGTAATGCCCTATCCTTCTATCCTGACTACACCCTCGCAGTGCAAGCCGCCCGGAGGGAATTTCTTCCTGCTAAACGCATCCTCCACAAACATGAAGTTTCTTTTTCTCTGGCTTATCCGGCGAAGCTGCGAGTTCGTCAAGGGGCGAAGACGTTGGTTTTCCCAGACCCCAAGGAGGCCCTGACGTTTGCCAAAAAGCTGGACAAGGATACCCGCTCTTCTCCCTCCATGCCCCAGTCTGATGGAGCCGGCAACCTCAGTGAGAATAACTGAGCAGTGCATTGTTCACTAATTGTCCGAATAGAGTTCCTTTTTTGATCGATGTCTTCTTCTGTCCTTAGCCGCTTGGCCACACTTCTTTTGTTGCAGGGGTGTATGCTGGGCCATGCTGTGCCCCCACGGGATGATTCCCTATTTCTCCCTTTGTCCTTTAATTCCTAGTTGTGGGTCCCTGGGGTGGGTGGGGTGGGATGCTCAGCATGATTGCAGGGTTGGAGTGGGAGTGGGGTGGTTGGGGATGGTGGCTTGGGGAATGGTTGGTGGGGGTGAGGGGGGTTGGGGGTTGTCCGTGTCCTCTACCGAGGAGGCGGCTTAATTCTGCCGTCGGGCTATTGCTGTGCTTTGTCTTCTGCCTTCAGGCTGTCACCTGGTTGGACTTGGGATGGCCCCGGGTTATTGATGTTTTGTTTTCTCATGTTGTTATTTGCGACTTCCTAAACTGCTTGATATTTTGTGTACTTGATCCCAATGCAAGGCACTTTACTACACGTCATGTATTCGGCTTACTGACGGTGCTCCTTTCCTTCCCCACTCTGACGGCTGTTATCCCCTGGACTGATTGCGGCTCCCTTGGCACTTGTCTTCACTTATGCGCACATGCGGCCACTTTAGACTGGCCCGTCATCCCTTGGGCTGCCTTTACATCTGCATTCCCATACAGGGTTCTTGCTCCCCCTATTGCATTCCACTGTCTGGCGCGACTGTGTCCTCTGCCGCCTGTCTGGCAGGGTGCTTTCCCCCATCTCCTTTCCTATGGCTAACTTAACCTGCTGGACATGGAATGTCCGCGGCTTGAACGATCACCGAAAGGCTCGCTTGACCCATGCCCACCTGCAGCGCCACAGCGTGGACATCTGTCTCCTGCAGGAGACTCACCTGCTCCCCAGCTCGATCTCTAGGCTCCACGCGCATTACTGGGGGGAATCCCACTCATCCACCTATTCCTCCTATGCGAGGGGGGTCTCGATCCTGCTGCGCCGCGGCCTTTCTTGGCAGACCACCTGCGCCCTCACGGACCCAGAAGGCAGATATGTAATTCTGCATGGTCTTTTGCTTGCTCAACCTGTCACCATCGCTGCGGTCTATGGTCCGAACACGGATGACCCAGAGTTCTTCCATAATGTCTGGCATCGGATTTCCTCCTGCGGTCCCGCGGGCGTGATCTGGGGGGGATTTTAATGTCACCTTCTCTGCGGCGCTTGACCGGTCGGGCTCTCACCTATCTCATCCACGTGCTGCCACGGCTCTATCCTCCATTTTGGCGGATAATTCGCTCTTCGATGTTTGGCGTCATCTCCGCCCTGACGCTCGGGAGGGCACTTGCGTCGCGGGCGCGAGCGGCTGTTGGTCGAGATTCGACTTCTGGATTGCCTCACCGGACGTTCTCTCTTGGACTATTGATGCCACGCACATGGCCCGCACCCTCTCTGACCATGCACCTATTCGACTTCTTATCCAGCCTCCAAACTCACTACGGCGGGCCTTCACCTGGCGTCTTTCCCCCAACGCTCTGGGGGACACTGTTTTTTGTGATGAAATCCAGACCGCCATAACCAACTATTTCAACCTTAACGAGGGCTCTGTTGACTCCGCCTCCACCCTTTGGGAGGGGTTTAAAGTATTTATTCAGGGAGAGTGCATCTCTAAGCAGGAGGGTGTTCTCCGATCAATCCACTCGGCGTTGGCTAGGTTGGAGGGTGAGATTCGAGACCTGGATGCCGCCCTCGTACATTGCCCCAGCCCCGACACGCTGGCGCTTCTACGCCAGAAGCACTCTGAGTTCGCTGCCGAGGCTGGCCGTGAGTTGTCCTTCCTGGGGAGGGAGTGCCGGGCCAATCGCTACGGAGAGGGGGATCGCCCGGGGCGTACTCTTGCCAACCTACTGCAGCCGAAGCGCACCGCCTCCTACATTACGGCCCTCAGCGATGGGGGTCCGGATCGCACCACATCCTCGAAAGAGATCACATCTCGTTTCCTCGCTTTCTATTCCCACCTCTACTGCGCGGGTTCCCCTCCTCCTTCCGAGGAGTTCGATAGGTATTTTGAGTCCATCGCCTTAGTTTGGCTAGCGGATTATCACCGCAAATTCCTCGATGAACCGTTCTCGAAGGAGGAAATACTGGCGGCCATCAGCAGCCTCCCTGGTGACAAGGCACTGGGCCTGGACGGCCTTCCAGGCTCCTTTTATAAAACATTTGCCTTTATCCCGCGCGGTGGACTGGTTTGAGTCTAGGATCCCTCAGTGGAGCCGTTTACCACTGTCCCTGGTTGGCCGTGTCTCTATAGCCAAGATGGTGGTCCTCCCCAAATTCCTCTATCTTTTCTCCAACATTCCTTTCCCCCAAACTGCTTACTTTTTCCGCCGGCTTTGTTGTCTGGTGGTTTCGTTGATTTGGGCGGGCGGCAGCCTAGGATTGCCTATGATATCCTAACCCTGCCCATGTCTGCTGGTGGGCAGGGAGCACCTGATTTTCAGCTATACGCCCTCTGCGCTCAAGCCAGCTTCCTTCATTTCTGGTTACATCCCACCCCTTACCAACCCCATGTCGAGGTGGAATTGGATTTTGCCTCCCCCTGGCCCCTGTCTACTGTGTTATTCGCCCCTGCGGTGCACCCTTGGGCGGATATCAATACGGTGGAGACACTGCGCTGGGCGTGGTCGTTCTTGCGTTGTCTTGCGGGTCTCTCACTTATATCTGCTAATGCCATGCCCATCACTGATCATCCGGATTATCCGCCCCTTCAATCGTCTAGTATGTCTCGCCATGCGGCGCTGCAGGGCCTCCAGACTGTGACGGACCTGTATCCCGAGGACTCCTTCTACTCTCTTTCTGAGTCCCCCTCACTGATGGATACACTCCTATATTACCAGCTGCGGGCCACTTGTCGGAAGTTGCACCCTGTGAGAAGTTAGCCTGGTATATGATGCTCACTAGTTCTAATGATCACCTTGTACCATGCCAAGCAACCCTTATGGTGCAGGTTGTAAAGTCAACCTTATAGACAAGCTATCCTAGGGGTAGCATGGACTAAGCAGTCTTAGGCTAAACTCTGTAAAGGCATGTGAAGCAAGCTGTTTTACCATACACAATCCCTTGAATACAAAATGAAAGGACACCAACCATATATATATTGAAAATATATATAGATTTATTTCTACAAATATCCCTGATACTCTTTATGAGCACAGAAGCAAATGCGTTAAAACAAAACACAGTTTAAATACACAAAAGTTGCACAATTATGGATGAGCCCTAGGGGCCACCTAAACCATATACTAAAATAGTGGTATAAGAACCACTATGGGGAAAGTGAAGAGGCCTAGGGCCTGGGGAATCGCTGGAGCTGTTCGGGACTAGCAGTGAAGAAGTCGGGAAAGGCCCGTGGGACTCGGGTGCAGTGCGGAAAGTGCACGCTTTACCAATGCAATGTCAATGGTGCGTAAAAGTTACAAAGTTAGTTATTTCAAGTTGATTCAGGATGATCTGAAGCCTCAGGAGACAGTTCCCACTTATTCGAATCTGGGGGGCCGGATCACCTACTAGGTCCCTCCTCTGGGTGGAACCAGGAAGGGGGGTGGTTACACCCCCTTTCCTTTGTCCAGTTTCGCGCCAGGACTGGGGCTGGAAAGCCCCAGCACCGGTTTGAACTGGCCTATGCACAGGGACACCTTGTGTGCCCCAGGCATGTCTGATTCTATTCAGCCCTGTCCTACCCAATACACAAAATCCTGTCTGGAGTGGTGCTAGCACCTCCCCAGGCAGGAAACCCTTTGTCCAAGCTGCCCTCGCTGGAAGGACTCCCAGCAGCAGGAGGTCAGACTTGTGTCTGTGGTGGCAGCATCCATTTTGGGATGCTAAGGCTCTGTTTAACTTTAACCGGGGTTCAGGCTAGGTACATGTCGTGTCCCTCTAGAAGGGTGGAATGCTACCCCCGTCGCCAGAACTCGCGAGGGGGTAGTATTCCAATTCGTATGACACCTTACTCGACATGTTTTGATAAAGCCAAACCCAAGATAGCATTTAACCGCAAGGTTCATAATGCACTTATAAGTATATGGTATGGCAATATCATGAAACAGCTAAAGGACATGGTTCCGAAAGCTGCAGACAGGCTCAGCTCATGCCAGAGCACCATCTCACATATTTCCAAGCACTCTGCCTCCAGGATTGATGAGGCCTTCCATAGGAGTGACTGATAGGAACATATGTGTCCATTTTAGGTTAGGTATAGGCATACTACACCTAAGTAAAGGGTGGTTACACCGACTTACCCCAGCTGAGTGATCAGCCAATTGTGTCAAAATATGGAGGCCAGGCCAGGGGTGGCATAATACATGCTGCAGCCCCTGGTAGGCCTTGGAAGCACCTATGCCCTGGGTACCTGGGTACACTGTTACAGGGGCCAATAAGGTGAGCCAATTCCAATTGTGTATGTACCTAAGGTACATGGAGTCCATTTTAAGGAGAGAGCAATTAGCCTGGGGCCCTGAATAGCAGGATCCCAGGCCAACTAAAGTCAAAAACCAGCTAAACACCAGGCAAAAAGTTTGGGGGTAACCATAGTCAGATATCCACCTTCCTACACACCCGACCTTTCCGCATCCTCCCCCCACTTTCCCAGCTCTTGATTTTGTGTATACTTCCGCATCCCAACATAAGCTGGTCACCAAATTATAAGCTCTTGCCTTGGGATCATCTCCTATCTCCTCGACTCGCGCTCGTGAGTTGTGGAGTGCGGATTTTGGCATGGACATCTCAGAGGCCGACTGGCTTTACTGCTGCAATCAAACCACAAAACTCTCCCCGAACTATCGGCTCCGCTTGATCCATTTTAAGTTTCTGCACAGGTTCTATCGCACCCCAGTGCGCCTTCATCGTCTGGGGCTTCTCCCGGATGACACCTGTGTGAGATGTTCCGCTCCGGCCACGGACTTTGCCCACCCGGCCTGGCTTTGCCCTAAGGTGCAGGCGTTCTGGTTAAAGGTCTGCTCTACTATTTCCGAAATTATTGGTGCTGTGGTCCACCCGGACCCCCTTCTTTGTCTCCTCGGGTTTGTAAAACCCTGCGCTGACGCCTAGCGCCAGCTGGTTGCGATGCTCTTGGTACTCGTCAGGCGCAGGGTTGCAATGTGTTGGGGCCGTCGGCCTGCCCCTGCGGCTGCGAGCTGGTTGGAGGATGCCTCCCGTTGTCAGACGCTGCTCACTGAATTTTGGGATCTACTGCCTGCCAGATCTCGGCCTGCTGACATTTGTGGCCCCCTAGTCACCTATCTTCTTTCCTGCTCCCCTCCTGGGGAAGCTGCCTCCCCTGCGCCCCCTACCGGCTCCGAGCCCGTGGCGGTCGCGGAGATGGATGATGTGTGACCCCTCTATTGCTCCCCTCCCTTGCCCGCGCTTTCGTCTTACTCCCTTTGACGCTGCTTCTCCCACGCCCCCCCGCCGGCCTTTGGTCCGCGGCGGCTGCCGGTGCTGGTTTGTGTTGAGCTCTCCATTGTATCCCTCCCGGCTGACCTTGCGCCTCCATCTTCCTTGGGTTGGCTCCCCCTGCCTCTGTCTGTCTGGGAGCCCGCTATCCTACGAAGCACTTCATCGCTAGGTGGTTATGTAAAGATTTTATTGCTGACGTTTTGCCGATTATTGTAATTGGAATGACTTTGATGGAATGTACCTTGCTACCTCGTACTGTATCTCAACTTGGAACCTTTCTATTGCATTGTATGGTTAAAAAAAACCAATAAAAAAAAAAACCTGTGACTTGATAGCTTGCATCAATCTTGTCCTAAATAACATGATTTTTCATTAAGGGTGAAAACATCAACTTTTGACAAGTGCACTGAGAACTTGTATTTCACTGTAGATACCAAAAAACCTTTTATGGACTCCTGGACCCCTTAGGCAATTTCTCTTCATTAACACTTCTTTAAACAGAAGGTGTTGCACATTTAAAATATTTTAATAGAATAGATCGTCTTGGTCACAAATTCAGTAGACAATTTCATTTCATTATAAAGTTTTCTATATATAGTGTTCGATTACATCAGAACCAATCTTGTTTTAAAGTTGATTAGATTTGGCAATTATTTCAACTGTACTGTGATATCAGAACACTGCTGGGGCTGGTATGGCTAACTGCAGACTGGAGTAGATGTAAACCCACAGGGCTCTGCCCCTTGCCAAATAACCTTTCTAAATCCAGAAATTCAGAAACAAGCTTAAGCAGTAAGATAATCTACTCAATGTCAATTGACCAATCTTCACATGTGCCCATTGAACTGAAGAGGATGTTGCTGTCCATAGGAGATCCTCCTCTCCGACTAGCTTGATTTAATGGATAGGCAGCATGCGAGTCATGGAGGGGGACATCCTCCTTCAGGAGTACTGCCTGGGAAACATAGACATCACAATTAGATGAAGTGAGGAGCACATCAAGTACCTGGCACTGACATTGAGATAACGGTTGCAGTAATTTTCTCCCAAGCACAATTATCGCTGGGTAAATATTGTTGATTTGGAGCCACAGAGCCATATTAAAGAGGGCAAATGCACATTCTGATGCACAGGGAAAGGCACAGACTCCTGAAACTGTGGACAGTCTTGGAGGTGCATGGCATGTGGTGATTCCAAGCTGCTGAAATAAGAGGTGAAAATCTCCTTCTAACAAACTGCACAGTATAATGTAGTGACTGTAGCATCGTATATATGACTCCAGAGTACCACTGATGGTTGGGCAGAAAGACTGCACCAAAGAGAGCTCTGGTTTGGATGCACAACTGAGATTCAAATAAATCAGGTTAGGCATCTAGTTAAATATCATCCAGTAAAAACCTTTTAAGCTGCCACAAACTCTTGCAGTAAGACCAGGTCATGTGTTTTAATTGGAAGAAGCCACCAAATGTACAATCACTTGGCTGGCAGACACTTCCAAGCTAAATGACAATGAATAATGACAAAGACAGACACAGTCCCGGCCTATCAAAATGGGTAGGTTTGCCCACCTATCAACAAAGAATGCTGGGTCCTGAAATCAAGGCAAAAGTCACACGATGAAAGGTGACAACAACATGGAAGAACTGAAAAGACAGCAGTGATAGCTACCAGATGCTCACTTGTGTTGTAGACCAGCGACAAGGTTGTCAAAATGCCCTTAAGACATCGAAACATGCTTTCTTCTGGTGATGTCTCATTTATAAAATAGAAAGGGGACATCACTAGAAGAAACGAATTCAAGTACAGAGGAAGTTGCTACCAGCCATAAGCTACAAGTTCAGCAGCAAATGCAGGTTTGTAATGGAACTTAAAGCAAAAAGCTAAGAGATGTTATGTTATGTTAATTTGTATAGTGCCCTAATCATCCGAGAGCGTATCCAGGCAATGAGTGTAAGTATATGGTCCCCAGGTGCTTACATGAACAGCCAGGTATTCAGCCTCATGTGGAACTCAATAAGTGAGGAGGAGGCTCTGATGTTCTGGGGGGTGTCTTTCTATGTCTTGTGTACGATGTAGGAGAATGAACCCCCTCAGTATTGCTTTTGCAGAGTCAGGGCATGTGTGCGAGTTAGAGTGAGCGCAGTGTCTCGTGGGTTGATGAAAGTTTATGTGGCTGTTCAGGTTTTCTGGTCCTGTGTTGTGTAGGGCTTTGTATGGGTGTGTGAGAAGTTTGAATTGACTGTGCTTGTGAATGGGGAGTCACTGAAGTTTCCTGAGGTGTGATGTGGGTGTGGTGTGCACAGTTGAGAATGAGTCTTGTGGCTGCATTCTGGATGGTCCAGAGTCTGTGTATAAAGTTGTTTGGAGATTCCTTCATAGACAGTGTTGCAGTAGTCCAGTCAGCTGGTGATGAGTGCTTGTGTGACAGTCTGTCTGGTGTTCTGAGGCAACCATTTGGAGATTTTTTGCAGAATTCATAGGATGGAAGAAGGAGGTGCACACTGCACTGACTTGAAACATGATGTTGAGCTTATGTCTAGGAATAATATTCTTTGCCTGTTAGGTTACCAACAATGATACTAAGTGACCCTATTTTGCATGGTCCTGTGCGGCAGCTACATACCATCCTCTTACCACACATGCACTGATTTCAACTATAAACTAAGGGGCAATAATCTCAATGCTCCAAAGGGGCACCCAGAGGGGCAGCCAGATTACCCCTGTGTACCACGCATGCTCTGGCTTTAAATAGAGGATGTCGTCGCAACTAGCCGTACCTAGCAGCTGCTGTATCTACATTCATGCTTTGGAAATTAAATACACAAGACCTGATTAGGAAGTGTGATTGAAGTTCTTATTTGAAGTCTGATTTTCAGGAAAATTGGATCAAAGACTCACTAGAAATTCTGCCAAGAGGAAATCCTTTTCACAATCCTCCATCATTTGAAATGTGTCTTGAGTGGATTATAGATATAATGATTGAGTGTGCTCTGGTGTAGGTTGTTTAATATTTGGTCTGGATCTTTTAGGTCCACAGATTGATTTACACCCCAGTGGGTGGGTGTTAAGACGCCATTTTTTTTAGCACCTCCTACTGTATGAAGTTAAACAGATAATCTCGCTGTAGACTCAGATTGTCAGTAGATGTGCAGATTGAATAAGCAAACCCACTTTTCTTTGTGTTTATAAACTTGACATTGATGATTGCGAGCGAGGAAAAAAAATTCTGCTCCACTACACAGAGTTTTTGGGAACTCCGCGAGCTCTGCGTAACGCAGAGTGTGGGAAACTCTGCAAACTCCGCAAGCAGAGCATAGTTCAGCACATAGAGTTAATGACAACAGAGAACATCGTCCCTCCCTGGACTGGATGGTGGGTATGCCCTTGTTGACTGTAAGAATCGGGACCATTCTAAATAATGTGCATGTTTCTCTGTCACTTTTTACATGTGTGATCTTGTTTGTTGTGTGCTTTGCATTACAATGTCATGGGTGCACCGCAATGAAGTCCCTGACCTCTGCATGTAACAAATGCCAAAATCTGTCAGGTTCGGATGATAAAATAAATCTTAGCTTTTTTGTTTGTCCATTTAGTTTAGGTAAATAATTAATAAGACCAGGGAGGAATCATTGTGGTCTATTTAGTGCATCGCGTGTATATCTGTTAGACTAGTTTCTTTGGGATCTAGTGCCCTGACGAATTCCCTCAACCAGTATAGGCGATTAAATTAGGGCAGAAACATGTTAACAAACGGATGATTGTTGCAGCCATTGTGCTCTCACTCCATCGCATAGTTGTTTTTAGATACACCAGGGGCTACCACTATTAAGCATTAACACCTGGCTACATCCAGGTACTTTTAGTTTTATCTGGTTCCCCTGTTTGTCCTAGAAATACCTTATCTAAGAATTCACTCCGTTGGGTACATTAAGAGGTTGAGTCTGCCCTGGTGGCATTGTCCTACTTGGGTGGGAAGGATATGCCTATGATGAACTTTGTCACATCATGTGGGTGAGGCTTTCTCATTCAAAGATTGGTCTTTCTTCTATTGACCCCTTTTCAAACTAGGATCTTGGTAAGCCCAAATAGGGAGCCATTGTGTTTGTGTATTATATTACTTAGTCACTGCTTGAATTTAGGGTCTCTGCCTCTACCCCAATGACAGGCCACTTGTATATTTACCAACAGGCACGCAAGTGTAATGAATTTCGTATGAGGTGAGTTGATATCTTCAAATCAACCCAACTATGCAATTATGGAATCCAAAACGAAATCACAATCCACCATAAGAGATAAGGCTGCCAATAGCTCTCTCCACTATCCCTGGTCACTACTACAGAGCTCTGCCTGATGTATAAAACTGAGCTCTGGAGAGCCATATCTAGCACAATTGTATTTTCCCTGATGCCAAATTTATGGAGAGCTTTGGGCATGAACTAGGCCCCTTGTATACATTTGTAATAAATGATTCAGAGTCTACTACTGGAGGAAACCACACCCATTTTGATGCAACTAAATTTCCATTGTTCATTGATATTTTCAGACCCACTTCATCCTCCCAACCCAACCTTGCCGACTGTACCTGTGTGAGCATATCCTCCTGTGCAGTAGTCTAGAGTTATTGAATTAGTGTTGGTAGCATCCAGCAGTTTCACAAAGGTCATAAAGGTGAGAAATGAGACATTTCTATAGAGGCCTTCCCATGTCACCAACCAGCTTGGACTTCAAGAGTAACAGTTAAGAAGAAGTGGTAGCTTAGGGGCAGGCAAGGGAAGTAAATAGAGCCTGTTCCTACCTTCTTGCTTAGTTTATTCCATGTTCTGGTGATGCAGTCGGGTGTGGCCACATCCTGTGCTGACTCAGCATCACGTTTACCAAGAAAAGATAATGGTGGAATGGGAGTCATACTGTCTATTTCAACTGCAAGGTGTGGGAGATATGGTGATGGTGGATGGAGCATAATTAATGTAGCTCAAGATCCAGTGCCTCAAACCCACTTTGGTGGAAGGGAAGTGTGAGGGCCTCCCACTTGACTCTGGATTGTTTATCCACCCATCTCAATTTAATTAATGGGCAGAGATATATTCAACAGCAGATAAAGCACCTTCCAGAGAATTATCATTTTCATGAGGCCTATGCATCCACGTACTAACAGGGGAAGTAAAATCCAGTGCATTTTCCGCTCTGTAATCTTGGTAAAATTGTTTCCATATTTTTCCCATAGCACCTTTTCCCTGTCCCTGCGTGCTCAAATATTTAAAGCGGCTAGCACACCAGAGTAGGGAACTCCGAGGTGAACCATGATGTACTATTCATTAGGGGAACGATCTGAGATTTTCTCCAGTTTACATATACTCTAGAGAGGGACCCAAACCTGATGTACTCTCTCATGATATAATTAAGGCATATTCTAGGCTCTCTTATATACAGTTTTTGTATCATATGCTTATGAAGTTAGTAAGATATGCTGACTGCTATATCGCAGTGGGATCACTGACAGAATATCGACAGTCAAAATATCGACAGTCAAAATATCGAGGTAAAAATATAGAATGCCAGAATATCGACTTCCTATCTACAAACAGGTAAGTACAAAAATATCGACTCCAAAATATCGATAGGAAAAAATATAGACAGTCAAAATATCGATTTTTTTAAATATCTTAAAAGTAATTTAAAAGTACTATAATAATAAATATAACTAATTTAAACATACTTAAAATACTTAAATAAACTTAAAATTAATAAATTTTATTGTAACTTAAAACCAAAATTAAAACATATATATATATATATATATATATATATATATATATATATATATATATATATATATATATATATACACATATTATTAAAAAAACATATACAATATTTTTTCCGTAGGATAGCGAGAGGTTTAAATTTACTATTCCAACTCCAGTGAGTGCAACAGTAGGGAAAGCATTGGATAGCGCAGGGGTAAAAATGACTATTCCCACTTCAGCGAGTGCAACAGTAGAGAAAGTGTTGGATAGCGTAGAGGTAAAAATTAATATTCCCACTCCAAAGAGTGCAACAGTAGGGAAAGCGTTGGATAGCGTAGGGGTAAAAATTACTATTCCAACTCCAGCGAGTGCAACAGTAGGGAAAGCGTTGGATAGCGTAGGGGTAAAAATTACTATTCCCACTCCAGAGAGTGCAACAGTAGGGAAAGCGTTGGATAGCGTAGGGGTAAAAATTACTATTCCCACTCCAGAGAGTGCAACAGTAGAGAAAGCGTTGGATAGCGTAGGGGTAAAAATTACTATTCCCACTCCAAAGAGTGCAACAGTAGGGAAAGCGTTGGATAGCGTAGGGGTGAAATTTACTATTCCAACTCCAGCGAGTGCAACAGTAGGGAAAGCGTTGGAAAGCGCAGGGGTAAAAATTACTATTCCCACTCCAACAAGTGCAACAGTAGGGAAAGCGTTGGATAGCGTAGGGGTTAAAATTACTATTCCCACTCCAAAGAGTGCAACAGTAGGGAAAGCGTTGGATAGCGTAGGGGTAAAAATTACTATTCCAACTCCAGCGAGTGCAACAGTAGAGAAAGCGTTGGATAGCGTAGGGGTAAAAATTACTATTCCCACTCCAGCAAGTGCAACAGTAGGGAAAACGTTGGATAGCGTAGGGGTAAAAATTACTATTCCCACTCCAGAGAGTGCAACAGTAGGGAAAGCATTGGATGGCGTAGGGGTAATAATCACTATTCCAACTCCAGCGAGTGCAACAGTTGGGAAAGCGTTGGATAGCGTAGGGGTAAAAATTACTATTCCCACTCCAAAGAATGCAACAGTAAGGAAAGCGTTGGATAGCGTAGGGGTAAAAATTACTATTCCCACTCCAGAGAGTGCAACAGTAGGGAAAGCATTGGATAGCGTAGGGGTAAAAATTACTATTCCAACTCCAGCGAGTGCAACAGTAGGGAAAGCGTTTGATGGCGTAGGGGTAAAAATTACTATTCCCACTCCAGAGAGTGCAACAGTAGGGAAAGCATTGGATGGCGTAGGGGTAAAAATTACTATTCCAACTCCAGCAAGTGTAACAGTAGGGAAAGTGTTGGATAGCGCAGGGGTAAAAATTACTATTCCCACTCCAAAGAGTGCAACAGTAGGGAAAGCGTTGGATAGCGTAGGGGTAAAAATTACTATTACAACTCCAGCGAGTGCAACAGTAGGGAAAGCGTTGGATAGCGTAGGGTTAAAAATTACTATTCCCACTCCAGAGAGTGCAACAGTAGGGAAAGCGTTGGATAGCATAGGGGTAAAAATTACTATTCCCACTCCAGAGAGAGCAACAGTAGAGAAAGCGTTGGATAGCGTAGGGGTAAAAATTACTATTCCCACTCCAAAGAGTGCAACAGTAGGGAAAGCGTTGGATAGCGTAGGGGTAAAAATTACTATTCCAACCCCAGCGAGTGCAACAGTAGGGAAAGCGTTGGATAGCGTAGGGGTAAAAATTACTATTCCCACTCCAGAGAGTGCAACAGTAGAGAAAGCGTTGGATAGCGTAGGGGTAAAAATTACTATTCCCACTCCAGAGAGTGCAACAGTAGGGAAAGCGTTGGATAGCGTAGGGGTAAAAATTACTATTCCCACTCCAGAGAGTGCAACAGTAGGGAAAGCGTTGGATAGCATAGGGGTAAAAATTACTATTCCCACTCCAGAGAGTGCAACAGTAGGGAAAGCGTTGGATAGCGTAGGGGTAAAAATTACTATTCCCACTCCAGAAAGTGCAACAGTAGAGAAAGTGTTGGATAGCGTAGGGGTAAAAATTACTATTCCCACTCCAGAGAGTGCAACAGTAAGGAAAGCGTTGGATAGAATAGGGGTAAATTTTAATATCCCCACTCTAGTGAAAAAATATTAATCTAAGTCACATAGTTATAAATTAATCAATTAATACATTTTAATTACCAATTAAGAATTAATTAATTACCAATTACAAATTATTTAACAATGTATTTAAAATAAATACCAATTAATTAATTATCATGTTTAATACATTTTATTAAATTACTTCCAACCCTATTCCCACCCTATTCCCCTATAAACCCACAACCCGCTGCTACAAATAAAATAATATTATTCACATAATTATTAATTAATCATCAACAATTAATTATTTACCAATTAAAAAATCATTGACAATTTATTCAAAATAAATACCAATCAATTAATTAATTAACATATTTAATTAATTAAAATTACATTACTACCCACCCTATTCCACTATAAACCCACAACCCACTACAGAAAATAAAATATTATTATTCACATATTTGTCAATTAAACAATTAATTAAAAATAATTATCAATTAAGAATTAATTATTTATCAATTAAAAATGTATTACCAATTATTTCAAAATAAATAACAATTAATTATTTAACATATTTCATTAATTATAATTAAATTACTTCCCACCCTATTCCCCTATAAACCCACAACCCGCTACAGAAAATAAATTATTAAAATAAAAATATTTATCAATTAATCAATTAAAATTAATTACCAATTATATTTTAATTAATTACCAATTAATAATTAATTAACAATTAATTCCAAATAAATACCAATCAATTAATTAACATATTTAATTAATTATAATTAAATTACTTCCCACCCTATTCTCCTATAAACCCACAACCCGCTACAGAAAATAAATTACTAAAATTAAAATATTTATCAATTAATAAATTAAAATGTATTACCAATTATATTTTAATTAATTACCAATTAATAATTAATTAGCAATTAATTCCAAATAAATACCAATTAATTAATTAACATATTTAATTAATTATAATTAAATTACTTCCCACCCTATTCACCTATAAACCCACAACCCGCTACATAAAATAAATTACTAAAATTAAAATATTTATCAATTAATCCATTAAAATTTATTACCAATTATATTTTAATTAATTACCAATTAATAATTAATTAACAATTAATTCAAAATAAATAACAAAAGATAAAATAACATATTTAATTAAATATATTTAAATTACTTCCCACCCTATTCCCCTATAAACCCACAACCCGCTACATAATTATATTACACAAAAAAATAATAATATTAACTTACCTAAAATTCGATATTTTTGTTGTCTATATTATGTCTAGTCGATATTATGTCCATTCTATATTTTTGATTCGATATTATGTCCATTTTATTCGATATTTAAATTTTCAAGTCGATATTTTGGTAGTCTATATTATGTCTAGTCAATATTATGTCCATTCTATATTTTTTACTCGATATTATGTCTACTCGATAATAAAAACTCGATATTTTGACTCTATACCATCGCAGTGCATATTGAGAGTTGTGAATTCAGAGCTTACCAATAAGTGGCTCCGTAGCCAGGACAAAAAAGGAAGTGTCGGGGTGACAGCCCTGATGCTTTCCACGAGATACAGCCATTCATGTGTACTTTGACAGTCAGCAGTGTATAAAGCAGACATATTTATTCTACGAAGTTGTGCAGCATGCTCATTCTACTCAGTACTGTAAATAGATACTCCCACTACAAAGAGAAAAACGCCTTAAAGGTGTCTCAAAATATAGGCGCTGCATCAAGGTAAGCGTTTCTATCTTGTAATAGGGCTAATAGGGTATGCAGGTAATGGGCCGTAAATCGCATGGGTACAAAAACGGACTGATCTGGACTTACAAAGCCATATAAAAGGAGTGTAGATCTATTGGAGATCAGCTTAGATAACACCTTATCATCACGGACCAGCAATGACAACGTATGGTGCTTGTGTGCCGGGTTCTCCAGGTTTAAGAGGGTCACTATCACAGCCTCTCAAATGGAGGGAGTGCGATCCTACTCTCTCATGCCTTATTGATGACTGCAAGGAGATTTAGGGCCAGTATTTCAACACAGAACTTATAAAAGTTATCTGGCAGGCCGTCTGATCCTGGTATCTTACTAGTAGGAAGCTCACCTACCACTTTAAGGATCTCATATGTTGTTCTACAAAAAGGAGATGAGCATTGCTCAGCCTGTGCAGAACTATGTCACCTAAATAGTCAAGAAGGATGGAAACGAAGTGGGGGCAGCCATTCAGTTGCAGAATGTAATTTCATGAAACATATCAAGAATACGGATAGGATATGAGCTATATCTTGCTGTTCGGTACCCTGTCTATCCTCAATCTCTTTCATGCTGCTAGATCCTCAATTGCGATTAGTCGTGACAGCCAGGTTGTCCTCCCTCACTATACGCCCATGGCACTTCCTTATTCGCCAAGATGTTGCGTTCTCCAGCTGCAGATTCATTTAATTAGGCACATTTATCTGAATCTGCGCTGGGATGTGGTTGGCTTCACTCTGTGCAAGTGTCTTTTCCAGTGCTTTTATATAATATTTTAGGTGCATCAGATGGGGTTTACGGGGCATATTACCAAGGGCAATATCGCCGCTTTAGCGGGAAAAATTCCCGCTAAGGCGGCGATAATTTTATCACCCTATTCCCTTGCTGACGGTAACAGCAGTTAGCGACAGCTAATAGGCGATAGCGGGCATTTAGGGGCCCACTCTGCAGGTCAGCGATGATTATCGCTAATGACATGCAGAGTGGGCGTGCCAAGATGTTAGCGACTGGAAACAGTCGCTAACACGATTATCTCCAAAAGTTAACGCCTGCCCAGAGCAGTTCTTAAAGAGGGTTAGCGCAGCAGCGGGTGCACTCAGTGAAACTAAATTTTCTAGTTAACCAATGTAGTTCAATGTCACAAAACTTGACATGTGCGTGCAAAAGGTGGAAGGTCCTGCTAGACCTTTGTTCTAAAAGTGGGAAATAAATACTCCTGAGAGTTTCTCAGGAACCTGATGCACTGCTCAATCACTCAATTGAGTGTAAACGATACATTTTAAAAAAAACGATTTTACTGTAGTAATTCACAAGAGATTCCAATTTAACTTTTTAAACACACAATGATAACAGTTCAATAAGACTTTACAACTGCCAGATAAGTTGTTGCTCGATAGTTATTTAATGTAACCTTGTTGTATCATCACAAATTACAAAATTTCAGCAACATTGTATAGTGGTACATCCCAATGCATTTCGGGCATATCAATGTGCCCTTCGTCAGGGGAATCTGAAAAACGATGATTCATAAATAAATATAGATAAATGGCAGAAATATATAGCACATAATTCAAAGAGAACAAAGACTTATGTTTTAATCAACACTGTGTTGATTTAGCTTGGCAATATGCCCCTAAGTGTCCTCAGAAGTTCATTATGTCTTGCTATGCATTTATCCCTTATAGTGAGTTTTAATGCCTCCCAGACTTTACTTAAAGCATCTACTGTGCCCACGCAAGTGCAATCTGCTCCCAGGGAGCCGAGAACTTAGTGACCTGTGTGTTGGAAGTGTTTTTGATTTCCGGTTCCGGAGACGGAGACGCGAGACGCGAGTGAAACTCTGAACGGCTGTGCCTGCAGCTGAAAAGCTAAACGGCTGAGACTGTGGGTGGCATCACCGCCGGGGGCCACTGCTGAGTGTCGTGTTGGGGGAGCATGAGGATTAAACCCGCCGCCGCTTGGCCCCTCTCTCCCGCTGGTGTTGGTGGTATGTTGGCGGAAAGGCTGAAGCAGCCGCGAGGAGGAGTTGCGACCCGCGGCCGGAGTCGCTTAAGCGGCTGAAGACGCGAGCAGCCGTGTGGGGTTCGTCCTACTGCATGAACCGCCAAAGCAGCGGGGGTTGCGGAAAAGTGAATTGGGTCCGCCACTCGTACACCACTTGGGGCCGCCATTTGGGCCTTTTGGCTATTAGTCTCAGTCACTATTGTTAACAGCGGCTGTGAGCTGCAGACAGCGGCTGTGAGCTGCAGACAGCGGCTGTGAGCTGCAGACAGCGGCTGACAGCGAAGCAACGAAGCAAGCCCACATTTGGCCCATCCCCAGCAGAGGTGAGCAACCTGTCTCTAGTGTTGTGCGGGGGTTATTCGGGCCAAGGAGGAGGAACGGCCGCATAGCAGAATTGTGTAATAAGCTGCATAATAGAACGGACTCTGGTGTTTTGGTGTTGTGGGGGGGTACTCGGTTATTCAGTCCAAGGAGGAGGAACAGCCGAATAGTAGAACCGAGCCCTAGTTATCTCCCTAAACCCCGCGATTTGCGCTGAATCTAACAGGCACCCCATTGCCCTACCTGTGCTGTGACCCTCAGCTTTCGTCTTTGCCAGCAATCTCCCCCGCCGCAACAGCCTTCTCCATCCTTGTGTGGCCGCCGAGCGGGGGAGACTTCAAATTCCAGGGGGCATAGCGGCAGGCAGGCAGCCGCTCCATCGGACATCCACGCCTGGAGGCGCTTAAAAAGAAAGTCTTTTTGTGGCAGAGCGGTTGTATCTCCCCAAACCCCGCGATTTGCGCTGAACTTAACAGGCACATCATTGTCCTACCTGTGCTGTGACCCTCAGCTTCCGTCTTTGCCAGCAGTCTCCCCCCGCCGCCACAGCTCTCTCCATCCTTGTGTGGCCACTGTGTGGGGGAGACTTCAATTCCCAGGGGGCTTAGCGGCAGGCAGAGCAGCTGCTCCACCTGACATCTGCGCCTGTAGGCGCTGG
The DNA here is from genome assembly GCF_964261635.1 of Lissotriton helveticus. Classification (NCBI taxonomy): domain Eukaryota; kingdom Metazoa; phylum Chordata; class Amphibia; order Caudata; family Salamandridae; genus Lissotriton; species Lissotriton helveticus. Next base: position 1,562,466,659 of record NC_136057.1, on the reverse strand, counting down.
AAAAGAAAAGCCCGGGCAAAGGGTGGGCCCTTTGAGGCTGGAGAAGGCTGGGCTGGGGCCTACTACCTTAGTGCCATCTAAAGTATCCTAATTGTATCTTGACCACAAACATATTGTGTTCTCCGGCTCATCGAGGTAAATGTTGACTATCCTGTGGTCAGCTGTGATTGCTTGTGGCCGCCAAAGCTCCTTTTCTGTGTGCCTAAGCTAGGGAGGGTCCAATAGGAGTAAAGCTGATTCTATCTTCGAACTATTCGGGTCTCTGCTGATTTCCATTGGAAAAATTGATATTCATCATGACTGCTAAAAAAATTAAGGTCTGGGCGACTATTGGTGGGTAGGACTTGCTCCAAGACCAAATCAAATCCCCTACGAAACAAGGATGTTTCTGTTACGCTATTAAAAGGAAAATGTCAACTATACAGTTTATGGGAAAGGGGAAAGGACAGAGTCCCCATAGCGGGGTCAAATACAGAAGACAATAATGGAAAAGGAGATGGAGAAGGACGAACAAATGTGAGTGGGTACAGCAATAACGTTGATCCAATTGATTCTGCAAATATGACAGAGATTGCTGATCTCCTTGCTGTTGGGGAGGGTGGGCCCCTAGATCCCCTGAAACCCTCGGGCCCTTCGACGCAAATCACCGGGGATAAAAATAAAAATAGTTCTCTGACCCTCCATGGACCCTTAGGTTCTACTTTTAAAACTGTGGAGGTGACAGTGCATAGACCCTTACTCTCCCCCGGTGAAATTCTAAAAGAACCCCTCGGTCCTTCCCTGTCTGTGGAAGCTCAAAGTAATGATTTCACTCTTCCAGATCTAGATATAGAGCTCTGCAAGAGATATATCACCTGCGATTCTAGTAAGACCACAGAATTAGTAAATACTCCAGCAGCAATAGCCCCCACAGACTCCAATTATATGGTAGTACTCCCTCCAATAAATCCTAATTTTTTATATCACAGTCAAACATCTCTACGAGCCCTGATCTTAATATTACTGATATCCATCTTAACCAACCCATCAGGCACGATAAACCAGTCTCTGACTCTTTATCATCTCTAGAACATTTGCTTTCTTCCATCTTAATGTTATTGGGAACATTTGTTGGTGGTTCAGATTGTGTGCTGGAAACTGTAACCCAAATACTAAAGGTATTATTAAAGAGCAAACAGGGGAAGGAATCTAGCTTAAAATACGAGTCTATTCCAGTAGGACTGAAAGTGATGAAAGATAAGATGGCAGAGAATAAGTTTGAGAATGTACTCCAAGATTCGGTCCTAATTGAACACGATGATAATTGTCAACCTACTGAACAAAAGAAAACAGTAGTGATGTTGGGGAATATCCTTGAAACTCCATCAAAAGCTCCTGTAGCTAACTGTGCTATTGAGCTTGATCAAGAAGTAAAAATCATGGTGGACTCTGAAAAAAGGACAGATAAGGAGTTATTTCCTATTTTTAAACCCCAGACAAACGAGGGGAAAGAGGGTGTTCTGGATTCATCATGTGAGGGGAAAAAGGAAAAAACTGGGAAAATTAAAAAGAACAGAGGGAAAAAGAGGAAACCAACTCGAAGATTTGCAAAAAAGAGGCAAAGAAAAATTAACTTTGAAGAACACTTAGACACCTCTATTGGAAAAGATCTCTCTCAGGGATCTATGCTTAATGCATCCCAAGATATGATCCGGCAAGTTAAATTGGACCAAGAGATCCTGAAACCTATAGATCAGGTGACTGGTCCAATATTGACTCATAACGACTCACCCCCTAATACTATTCCCCCCATATCAGTTGCCTATAATGTCGTAACAGGGGGGTTACCAAACACTACACCTCCTGTGGAGAAGATGAAACCAGTTAGTCAAGTATTAGTAGCCCTCAATCCCCTAGCTAAGTCGTTCCCTGATACGATTGGAAGAAAAGAGGCTCCAAAAATGCCAAATGACGTCCTTGAAAGGGAAAGTATAGATACTCTCCATTTAGATTTTTTTCCCTCTGTTTGATACGGATCTCATACTAAATAGATCCTCGCTTCTTAAATGCTTCTAGGAGATTGAAAGTCTGAAACTTATCCAAACTAATGATATAGACTTAGTTTCCATTTTGAAAACAGAGGTTGGGAATATAACGAGGGTAAGGTTTTATTCAAAAATTATTGTAAATCATATCCTTCTATGGTCAGAAGGGTTACAAAGTAGGGGGTTTGATGTCACTCCTTTTCTAGGGAAACCATGAAATAGAAGTTTTGTTAATAAGCCCCTGCTACTCCAGGCAGTCTCGGGCAGCACAGATTGTCCTCCCGAAACTGAAGACTTAAAAATCTGTATCTCAAAAAATGAACGACAGGTGACATATATAAATCCCCTCTCCTTCCCTTCCCAACGGATTGCCTCAGAAGAGAGCCTCCAATGGAATTGGCTGCCTGGTGTCTTGTCGAGCAAATCTAACAATATTCCCAAACTGTATCCCCATTTTTAGCAACGATCTAAAAATATTATCGTGGAATGCCGCCGGAATAAAGAATAGCCCAGAAAAACCTCAATTTTTACATACATTAGATGCTAACGTGATCTGTCTCCAAGAGACTTGGTGTGCAGAGAAATGTTTTGTGGGAAAGGATTACTTTGCGTTGGATGGCAGAGCTACACCCTCTAGGAGAGGCCATGCAAGGGGCGGGGTGGCTTGCTTGCTGTCTAATAAGATAAAATGGAATTTTGCTCACTATATAGACCCTAGCAATCTTTTCCAGGCAATAACATTGTTCAATTTCGACAAAGTTGAAAATTGTAAACCATTTATTTTGATAAATGCTTATATTCCCCCAGATGCCTGCCACAATGCACTTCTTAAAAATATATTTTCTTATATAAAGAAAATCATTGATACAGAACCTTCCCCTCATATAATTTTGTTAGGGGATCTTAATTGTAAAATCTCCAACCTCAGTCTAGAGATGTTTAGAAATAAGGACAAAGAGGAATCCTTGCAGTTTCCTCAAGCCCTTTTCCCAGGCAATATTAGGACAAACAAGAGAGGGAAATTGCTTCTTGAGGAATTGACAGAAATTGAAGGTATTATAGCAAATGGAAGGTTATCCTCAGATACACCGGCGAACTTTACCCATAAATCAAATAATATTGAATCCATTCTAGACTATGTGATAGTGGGAAGTACCTCCTTCTCCCTTTTGAAATATCTTACAGTTTCTAATACACTATATAGCGATCATAAAGTACTAACTATCACTGTAAATCTAAATCCATCTAAGACGGACCCATGGTCATTAAACAGTGAATTGGTCAGCTTTGGAAAGAAATCAGGGAGAAGCCACTGGGATTTTAGGGCAATTAGGGGTTTGGAGAGTATTCTAGAGGCTACTGTGGAAAATTTGGTTAACTGGAAAGGATGTGAAATAGCATGCTTTGCTGATTTTATGAATATGGTGATTTCCATTGCAAAAAAACCGAATCAAAAAGGAAATACTAAAGTAATTCCCAGATCTCTTTGTTTACTTAATACTGAAATAAACAAATTAATAAGGGAATAGTATTTGATTTATTCGCCCGAAAGACAACATAGAATAGTATTACTAAAAAGAAGGAGAAGTAGGGTGAAGGTTAAGATGAAAAAAGAGAGGGAAGATACTTTATGGATTAAACTGCGGGAAGCTGCATTTAAAGTCAAGTAAGAACATTTTGGTCTCTCATTGGGGAGGGTTGTGGAGTAAGATCTAGACCACTTCCAGTAGCCTTTGAAGAGCAAATATGGGTTGGTTACATAGAGAACCTGTATGCAAGTAACGGAACGAGGGTTGGCTGTAGCGGAGCAAATGAGGATTGCTCACCAAATGGTCCGCCTTCTGAAAAAGACATCGGACTGGCCATTAAGGGTTTGCGTTCCTCTGGGGCTATGGGTCCGGATGAGCTTCCAATCTCGGTCCTAAAACAAAAAAGCCAAATGTGGAGCAAAATTCTTTTTCCGATGTTTAGTTTTTGTTTCACACGCAAAACCGTTCTCCCATCTTGGAAGGGGAGCATATTAGTCCCCCTTTTCAAGAAGGGAGACCGTGACGCTTCACATAACTATCGACAAATTGCCCTTTTGGATGCCATAGGTAAAGTCTTTGCAAAATGCCTTCTGAAGCTGATCAATGATTGGGTGGTTAAGGGCGAAATTCTACCCCTCGAACAGACTGGGTATAGGCAAAGGCATGGAACCATGGATAACCTAACGGCATTGCAAGTTATAAGTGAAAAATACATTAAGGTCCGAGGAGGGAGAGTCTATGCAGCCTTCATAGACTTCTCCCCAGCATTTGATAAAGTAGATCGTCCTTTGCTGTGGAGGAAACTATCGGACCTTGGCATGCCGACCACCCTTCTGGAGCTAGTTCGGGCTCTCCACTCTGATACTTGGTGTAGAGTCTTGATGGGAGGGGAAAGAGGTCTATCTCAAGCTATTACCTCGGCAAATGGTATAAAACAAGGTTGTTTACTGGCCCCTTTATTATTTTCCCTGTACATATCCGACCTCCCCTATGCCCTGTCTTTGTGTGAAGGTATCGCCCCTGTATTGGGGGGTAAATCGATTGTCTGTCTGCTTTATGCAGACGATATATTAATACTGGACTTAACACCGAGGGGATTAAATAATCGTCTGCAGGCATTACATAAATACGCAGAGACCCACCACTTAAAGATAAATGTGTCAAAAAGTAAAGTAATGTGCATGACGGGAAGGAAAAAGATGAAATATGGGAGTTTTGCCTGGTCTGTAGGTGGAAAAAAATTGGAAGTGGTAAAATCTTATGTCTTCCTAGGAAAAACAATAGTTGGAAATTTAAGTGATAAGGCTCACATAGCAAATAATACTCGGAAAGCAATGGCACAAGGCAAAAGACTAATCTCCCTCTATAGATCTACAGGCAGAAGACACTTTGCCTTTTTACTAGAGATTTTCCGTGCTAAAATCCCAGCCTCCTTACTGTACGGCATTGAATTACTTGACCTAGGAAAATTTTTTTTTTTAAATACAACGGAAGGCAAAATCTTGCGGTATTTAACCACAGTTAATACTGCTTGTTCTGTGGCCGACCTTAGGTTGGAATTTGGTCTGCGTAGAAGTTGGGGTCAGGGCCTTGCTGGGATAGTGCGATGGGTTTCAAGCCTCGCAAAGGGTGAACCCGGTACACTAAGATATCTTATTCAGAAAGAAATATTAGGAACTCTAAAAGAGCATTCTTTAATTGTAAAATTTTTTAGAATTGCGGTTGATCTGCTTCAATTAGATGAATCTGTACTTTTTACTCTATCTCCATATCAGCTAAAGGCCACCCTGAAACTGGCTTCCTGGAAAATAAGCTTCAATATGGATAGGGAAGCCCGTATTTCAAAGAAAGGTGTTGTTCTGGCTACTGACTCTTGTCTGATAAGAAAGGTACCTTATATTACTTGGAATCTCCCTCATGGAGGACGCCGTTTTTGGCTTTTATTGAGGCTGGATCTTCTTCCTCTGAATAATGTATTGTCAAAATGGTATGGGTCCTCAGCTATGTGTAATCTTTGTAATAATTCAATTCAGGATGTCACTCATGTGCTTTTTGTCTGCCCGGCTCTACTTTTACATCGGCGTAAGTGAATGAGACCAATTTGCCAATAATTAACTGTTTTGTTTGCCACCGCATTTATAGACGCCATTTATAATCCACCTAATGAAATGTTCTGCCACAGAATTTTTAACTTTTTAAAAAGTTTTTTATATATATATTAAGATGTCTCGATCCTTTTAGAGATTTTATTTGATGTTCTTAAAATGTTATCCCTGTATCCTTTATTCGATTGTATGAAAATTTATATTTTATCTCTGCTTTTCTTTTATGTGGATCTCATTTGAGTTCCAAAATCATAAATAAAATAAATTGAATTGAATACTGTGCCCACATAAAAGATAAACAATTTTAGTCTCTCTGTCCTAAGTTCATCCACAAAGACCGTATCTAATAGCACCTCCAGGTTTAAGTTCACCCATATCATGGCTCGTACATACTGGGTAGTTATAAGGAAAGAAGTACAGGTGCATGATCAGAGAGTGTACATGCCAGTTGTGCAACTCCGCATACACAGTAACTCCCATCTTTCGATACCAGACAATCATCTTGTTCAGCCTCCATGAACATTAAGTAATAGATGCCCTCTTTGGCCAGTGGGTGTCTATTCCTCCAAACATCCAACAGGTCATGATTAAGAAGCATTATTGCCTTTATTTGGTTAGCTGCTGCCATTCTACTGCTGTGTATTATTATGAGACCTATCCAATCTTTCCTGTAATGTAGTTAATATTGCCTCCGCAGAATAGCGATTGTGGTTCCATCCAGAGAACCCTGCCCCATAGTATGTCATAAAATGATGGCTATTTTGAGGATGCTGCATCCAGTCCATCAACAGTGTGCTGTTTAGAAAAATACTCTCAGGTTGCTCCTTCTGCAATGCCAACTCCTCTAACAGAGTACCATCCTTCAGCACCAGTATCTTGCCTGCACGGTGCTAGTTGACAAGGCTATCTGATACGAGAACGGTATTTGACACCGTGGCAGACTGCCGGCGCTCCCTATACCTCGTCGAGTCCTGTCTTCACTTGCCTGGGCCTGCAACTGATTGCCATATCCAGCTATTTCCACACCTCTTGCAGGGATGTTAAGAAGTGGGACATTCTATTTTAAAGAACACACAGCTTTACCGGGTACATCGGACTTTATTTCAAGTCTATGTCTTACCTTGTTCTGCAAGGCTCGGGAGAACCTACTCATCTTCATCTATAGTACCAAGGCCTTCCATTGTCAAAGATGCCAGTCTTCTTCCAAATGGATACGGGCCACTCTTTACCTCAATATGCACTCAGGTGCGCTGGTTGTTCCCTTTCCATTCAATGCACTATTGTTCCATGCAGTACTGCTGTGTGCTTTCGTACTTCTCAGTGCACAAGTGGATAATGTGTTTCAGGGCAGGACATTTTAGGATTTTGTGAGGATGAGATGGTGCTCAGAATAAAGAGGTTATCTTGCCATGCACAACCCATCCTTCCCTCTCCTGAAGCAATTCATGACGCTATAGTAGGACCATGAGAAAGGGAAAATTCATTGAACTTCGTCAGGGATTGCGTATATCTTGTTAAACAGAGAAGTTGGGAATCCTATTATTGTTTTAGGTAGATTGCTAACTATCCTAAATGTATTTATTCAGTCATAAACAGGTATTCATCGAAGTTGTAATTGAAACAAATGTAAAATATTACATTAGGTATTCTCACAAGGAATATTGAATAGAACATTACATTAGGGTGTGTGTGTGTGTGTGCTAGTGTGGGTGGGCGTGTGTGTGTGTGTGTAATAGAGACAATAGCACACTCACAATACATTGAAGAGTAAGCATTCTAGTGCTATTTTGAATAGATTATGTGAATGTATAATCAAGGAAGTGTGAAATTGCTCCCGTGAGACATTTATCACCACCACATAGGTGGTGTAAAACATGACACACCAACATGTCTGGCAACGTTTTGTACTTAAAATATATAAATAAACTATGTCACTTGGGGGCATGACTCCATTTTAACAATTCAGAGCTGCTGCCCTGAAACTCTCAATGAGGGCTCATTTGAAACTTCCCACTCAGGACATCAGGAGGTCAGATACATTTGATTGAATGTCCCATTCTGTCACCCAGTGCTCTAAGATTGGAAGAATGGTTAGTGGATTTACCAGGGTATGGGTGAACTGCCATCCATTTAGTTTCAAATAATGCAAGAGTCCTGTTAGTACCATACAAGTGACCAGATCACCAGTCTCCACTCTCAGTGGGGTGGAAATCTCTGTCAGGGCCCGAGACCAGAGCTCTAGGGGGGCCCACCTGTGGTCATGTGCTGGACTTAAGTATTACAGAGCGGTCATGGAGGGCTCCTCTGCTTTGCTGGGCTGAAAAATCCTACCAGGTCCAGGACAGAGCTATAGTGGGTACCATGGCAGGACCCCCATTATCTGGGATCCGTACACCAGCCTGCCGTGACTCATAGTGCTGATTATGGGCTTCCACAGGACCAGGGAGGACTCTGCTGCTTGCCTGGGGGGAGAAACTCTGGCCAGGCTCTGGCAGAACTGTGGTGAGGGACTCAGAGCTAAAAACATACAGGATGGAGCTCCACTAGGTCAGTGTTTGAGCAGGCCTGGTATATAAGACTCTGAGCCCTGGGTTCATATCTCGGCCCCCTCATGTCACTTAGAGCTCAGGAAAAAGTTCCACATGCACTGAGGGGATCCCCTGCTTTGCCAGCTTAAGTAGATCTTACTAGGCCCTGAGTCAGAGCTCAGTCTGGCCTGAGGGTGGTAGCCTCTGGCCTTAGGCTCTATTTTCTATCCTGATGTGTCGCAATGTGCCTGGGACAGGGTCCCACAGGTCTGGGGTGGTCTACCCTGCTTGGGCTCTATTATCCAGCTTTCCATGTTACTTAGAACCCAAGATGAGGGCCTGCCGTCCCAGGGAGGTCTCTCCTGTTTAAATGAGTTTGGGTCCTGGTTCAGAGTAATGACTGGCCAGGGTGGGGAATCTTCGGCCCTGGGCTCCATTCTCTGGATCATCCTGTTACAAAGTGCCCGGGATGGGGTCCTGCAGGCACTTGGACAACTCACCTCTTTGACGGGGTGAAGAATCTAATACCAGGCCAGGTCAAATCTCCAGGTGGCTCAGAGATGGATGTCCCTTGCCTTGGGCTCCATTCTCCGGTCCCTGAAAGTTAAAGCCCAGAACGGGGTCCAGCAAGCATGGGGAGCTTCCCTGTTTGGCTGGTCTTTAAAGATCTCACCGGACCCTGGATTAGAGCTTTGGCAGCATGGATCCCCCCATTCAATTTCACCTTTCTCCAACCTGCCATGTCACACAGTGCCCAGGGTACCTAAAGACCAAGGAGCGGCCCATCCCGAGGAGCAGGTATGCCTGGATGAGAAGGAGAAGGGAAATGAGAAAACCCCAGATGGAACCCCAGATCCTCTCAGCAAAAATGCTGTGCCTTTTGAAGACAGTATGAATTGCTTTAAGGGGTGGAAAGGGCTTCCATGCGTGCAGCCTAGTGGGCGTCAAGTGTCAGTTTAATGGTACAAGAAAACAAGCTCCTCTCTACCGTAGCCTTCCCCTGGGGCAGCTGCCTAAGCTGGGGACTCAGGACACCCAGGGATCAAGCCCTGGCTCTGGCTGACCCTGATAGGGTGACGGATGGCTGGCGTGGAGATGTGGCAACTCTCCTTCTTTTCCAGGTACCTAGGCCAGATGTAGGTCGGTCGGTAACGGCCGAAAATCGGTATTTTCGGCCGTTACCGACCAGTATTGAAGAATTGGTATGTAGGGACTTATTTTTACAGAATCGGTAAATTTACAGATCGGTAAATTTACAGATTCTGTAAAATACCGAATCGGTATTTTTTACAGATTCTGTAAATTTGAGATGTAGGTGGGACTCTTCTGAGTCCCACAAGCCTTACCGAATCGGTATTTTACCATCAAATCCAATTTGATGGTTAAATACCGATTCCAGTGTGCATGCACATGTGTGCATGCACACCTCTGCCATATGACAGGCAGACCTGCCCTTGGGGCATGTATGCCTGCCACATGGCACCCGAGCCTGTTTTGGGGGGGCCAGAGGGTGTCAAAGTGACACCCCCTGCACCCTTGTGAAATTCGGTATTTACCAATTCGGTAAATACCGAATCGGTTATGCCCATCCATTCCTATGGGCTTCAAAGCCCATAGGAATGAATGGGCATTACCGATCGGTATTTACCGAATCGGTAAATACAGATTTTTCTCCGATTCGGTATTCCAGCACATCTGGAATACCTACATACCCACCCCTCAGATTTACCGATTCTTAATTACCGAATCGGTAAAATTCGGTCATTAGGAATCGGTAAATCAATCCTACCTACATCTGGCCCCTAGTTTCCTGATCCCATGTGGCTGGGCTGGGGTTTGAGGACTAATGCAGTCTTGTATGGGCTTCCAGAGTGGCTGGAGGTGGAGCTGCTTGCCTACTTGGTGCTGTGGGATAGGGCTCTCTTTGGTGCTGGTTGCAATGCTGGCTTTGGTATCTGATCTGGGAAAGGGGGAACTACAGCTTCCTCCTGTGTGAAACAGTGCCTTCCCTTCTGCTGGAGGTTCTCCTGCACCAAGGTGTTGGTCAAGTTTCCCCATGCTTTGACACCTGACGATGACCTCAGATCAAACGTGGTGAATGACTAACGTACTAGCCAGTTGAAAAGAGAATAACCAGGATTCTTTTAGTACTGTGAGGGAAGAGCTCAACACTATACTGGTGGCAGAAGCAAGAACTGTGAGGTACTGAAGACCAACTCCCCAGCATCGCTTGGGGTGCCCAAGTGCTTCTAATCAAGACTCACCCCATGGACGTTGTTAGTCTGGCAGTGGCCCCAGGCACACCAGAATCTAGTCTTCTCGGAGTTTTGTTGCTTGGCAACACGGCACAAAGTGGATGGTAAACTTCATCTAATTCCAATTACGGCTGTGAGACCAATAGCCAACAAGTACCTTAAGGGGAAACTTGGAAAGAACTTTGAAGAGAGAGTTTGAGAGAAAGTGAAAATAGTGAGAGGTAAATGGCTGGAGTCAATGCTATTCGCCCAGAGGATTCAAGATGGTGGAAAGGTCATTTGCTACCGAGGGCATATCCACTCCACCTGGGCTCTCCAAGCTGCTGCAGAGCAAATTTCCTGTGGGACAGTGCACCACAACTGGCTCTGGAATTGTCTTTAAAGGTTTTGGGGTGGCAGGTCACTCTCTGCTCATTAGCAGCAGATTTGCCATGTCCACGGGGCCGAGGGAGATTGACCACTTCTGTTCCCTCCACTGGCAACTGCCCTGGCCCATCTCAAGAGCTGCCAGGATGAGAAAAGAGGACAGGTTCTCCTTTGCCCAGCATGACTGCCAGATGGGGTGGTCTGTGCTCAGGCCACCCCTATAGTTATAAAGCACTGGGCGGCAAGGCCTGTGTCGAGCACCAGAAATCAACAACAATATTGAATACTCTCCAGATCTTGAAACACAGCCCAAAAAGTCTCCTGCTCGAGTCGAAAGGCCAATCAAAGCCCTGGCGTGCAATGAAGGTGTGGGCAGTGCATGCTGGCTGTGATTGGATCCCACCACAAGCTGCACCACTGACTGACATAAACTGACCGTCCGGGGAGGTGGAGAATGAGTGTGTGTAATAGAACCTGAAAGATGGTGAACAATATATGGGCAGGGTGAAGCCAAAGGAAACTCAGGTGGAGGTCTGTAGTGGTCCTGCTGAGCAAATTGGTCATCTGACCTGGGAATGCGGCAAACAACAAATCACATCATCTAGTAGCTGGTTACATCTGATGTTTTCCTCAGGATACCTGCACATAAACCCTAGATTGATCTGCTAAGGTAAATGATTAGTGGCCCTGGGGCCTAAAGGATCTGAATCTATTCTCAAACTTTAAATGAGAAGCCGTGCTCCCTGGTGTGGTGCCGGGCATTGAATAAGATTAACCAAACATTGAATTAAGGTGCCTGAAGCAGACACTCCTGAGACCCCAGAAAAGGTGTTAGTTAATATAGACTGCCAGACGGAGACCATTGAAGTCAAAAACTGTTAACAAGAATGTAACAACTCACCTGACGAATCAACAATCCCTGAAAATAAATTGCGCTGGAATTTCGTGCTCATACCCAGCCCCTGCCATGGCTGAGAGCCATGACAAGTAGGAGGGCTGCTGCAGTGAGCACAAAATACAAGGGTCAGGTGCCGGAGTGGAGCCGCAACAGATGTAGATCTTGGTGATAGTAGCTATTGAATATGGGTCAGTCAGTCCTAAGAGATGGACAAGAGCCGTTCTGAAGGGATAGGCAATGGCTTCCATAGCCTTTGGCTGAATAAAAGGGAGTTCTGTTGATATACCTGCACCAAGAGGGTCAGAGACGGATGTTTAGTGTGAGATGCATACAGCAACAACCAATGCACGTACCTTTGCCACAGAAAACTATGCGAGGAGAGCTATATTCACGAGGTAGCGTTAAGCCACTCAAAGCTTAGCACTACCTTGTCAATAGGGAGCAGGGCACAACGCCACCATAGCATCGGAAAAAGTTAGGCTCCGGTGGCCCTAAATATGCCCCAAGGTTTCTATCATGGTTGTGACTATGATATCGGGAAATGCTGAATCTAAAAACCCCAATTTCAGATGTGGTAGTTCTTTGATAAACAGATGGTGAAAGGAAGTAGTGTCTTTTCCACAAATCTTTAACTACCTTACCAATTTTGGGAACTTTACTGCCAGCTCCAGCAGCACATTGAGCAACAATCAATTGAAACAAACCTTATCTCAGTGTTCACCCTCTGTAATAATTCATAAAGAAATAGTTAAGAACCTCAATTGAAAGCATTGAATGTGTAACCTCATCGGGTAGAAGTGTAGCAGGTGTACCAAGACATGAAAACTGCCAAATGTGTATGACATGGTCACTGTGAACAATGGATTTGTTGGTTGAATGGGGGTAATCCCTGCTCAAGCAACAGCAACAATCTCTGTAAGGGTTAACCACAAAAAAGCACTAAATTAACCTGTGATAAACCTTCTACCAGCTTGGCACAAAAGCAGACAGGTGATGTTTAAAGTATTTATGCAGCACACAAACAGAAAAAAAGTTAAAACACAACACTAGAAAAATCACAAACCAAGTTAGAAAATAGAGAAGAATTAAAAAAAATAGAATGAAAATTATGAATTTTTTAAGTTTAAGTTTAAAACTAGCTCCTAAAAGATCAAAATGCCAACCACGGACATCTAGTCGCACGAGACAGGGTCGCAAAATATGGCCAAATCGATGGAGCGAGGGTCAGAGACAAGAAGAGGATTGGGCACAGTCAGCACTTACTTTCAGACTTGGATGAAATTTAGTTGAAAAGTGTCTGAGAAGGTAAAGTTCAGTGGGGCAGGGCTGCAGGCAGTGTTTGAGGAGGAGGAGTCAGTATAGGGGAGCCACTGGATGTATTTGAGGTAAAGATTTCTGCTTTTGGATTTAGTCTCTTTTTGGAAGTTAAAATTTCCAGCAGGATGGAGCCCAAAGCAGTAGTTGATGAGAGCTCCATTAGTCTGGATAACCTATAAAGAAGCAATGCTGAGCAGGATTTGCTCTTGTTGTAAAGAACGTAGCGGGAGCTGTCGCACGTTAGGCATATCAAGGAGCATGTAGGTCCTAGTCTCCTCTAGGTTCTCAGAGCACTTTTTAGGCAAAATAAAGGCAGGGCACAGCCTATTGCTTTGCAAGTGGGACTGAGCTCAGATCTGCACCTCCCATGCAAACTTTCTAAAAGTGTCATTTTCAAAAGTATGAATCAAAATCCAACATTAACATTCAAAAAGGGATTTGCAATTACATTTTTCAGACACCAAATAAAAATTCTCTTTCTGTTCCCAATCAAACGTTAGCACTTATTAGCACTTATTAAATGTAATAGGTCAACCCAATGTTATCCTATGTGAGAGGTAGGTCTCACAATAGTGAAAATTGAATTTGTGAGTTTCTAGCTACAAGGACATGTGATATTTAAAGGTATATGCCCAACCTTTTAAACACAATGCACCCTGCGATACGGGCTACCTGGGTCCTACCTTAGGGGTGACCTATGCAATAAAAGGGGAGTTTAAGGCTTGGCAAAGAGGTTACTTTGCCAAATCAAAATCACAGTTTTGAACTGCATTCAAGCTGCAATTGCAGACCTGGGACATGTTTTAATGAGTTACTTAAGCGGGGAGCCCAATAAGTGCTGCAGGCACACTAGTAGCATTTAATTTACCAACCCTGGGAATATGGCATATGTTAGACCTGGCATCCTTATTGTGCTTTACCCTGACTTTTTCCCTTCTGACCTCCTGTTTTTGACTGCTATTATGACTTCGCTTTAGCTGGCTTTAGGAATCTGGGCACTTTACCACTGCTAAGCAGTGCTGAAGTGCATAAGGTATTTACTTAAAACATAGTAACATTGGCTTATCCAAATAGGCATATTTAATTTACTTATAAATCCCTAGTAAAGTGCCTGTAAATCAAATGTTACTAGTGGGCCTGCAGCTCTGATTGTGCCACCCACTTAAGTAGCCCTTTAACCCCTTGCATGCTGCCGCGATTCTGTGCCTGTGCGGCAAAATCGCGAGTGGGCGGGTTTATGACCCATCAGCACACGAGCGCCGTAGTGCATGACGGATGGGGACTGTCATCAGCATGCAAGGGGTTAAACATGTTTCAGGCTGACCACGTCAGAGCCTGTGTGTGTAATTTGAAACTGCCCTGCCGATTTGGTAAGTTAACATACCTCCCAGGTTCAAACCTTCATTTTTGTTATGTGTAGGTCACTCCTAAGTTAGGCCCTGGACAGGCCATGAGCAGGGTGCAGTCTATTTAACAAGTATGGCATGCACTTTTATGTTTAGCCTGTCCTCATAGTCAAATACTCTTAATATTGGTATTCACTCCTGCAAGCCCATCTCTCCCATAGGACAACGTTGGGATAGCCATATTATAGTTTATATGTGCATTTTTCAATTGGGAAAAGATGGGACCTCACATTGTTTGTCTCTGGAATCACAATTTATAAACACAACCCATTGTGAAGTTGTTTTTAAATTGCAATTCTGAAATTGTGACTTTTAGGAAGTTGGCATTTTCGTACTTTAACCATTTGGTGCCTTCTGCCTGTCTCTGGAATATATGTCTGTGGTGGGTCACAGATGGCTTGATGCATTTCCTCTAGACTGTCACACACAAAGGAAGGGTAGGTGTGACTGAGTGGCCATCGGCATGTTGATGGGTCATCCTGATCAGGATGGGAGGGAGGCGCTGACAGACTTGAACGGACTGTCCCCACTATAGGGTTGCATACCCTCTTGCAGTGAGTCTGGAGTCAGGGCAGGACAGGCAGGGTCTTGTGCACTTCAAAGGCATCTCTTTGAAGTCTCCCTAATTCAAAGGCTCAACTGGGTATAAGTACTGGCAAGAAGAAGATCAGCCCCCACTATTCTCAAGCGATTTCAATCGTGCATCAAAGTTAGGCTATCACATTTGAATAGGTTACTCACTATTAGATCCATGGAGACATTTGTATAAGTTTTCAAATTCTTTATTTCTTTCAAATATTAAGTCTTCCAAAAGTAGCCGACACACTTCGTCCCATCTTGGGACTTTTTCCGGGCTAGGAAACATAGGAATGAAGGTTTTTTCCTCTGATCTCTGCACCACTCAGATAGTATCCCTATAGTGTAACAAGTGCGATATTCAGACTGGAAGGGTACCCTTCCGGCGTGTAGGAGGCAAGATGGCGCTGCCGGCTCGACTCTGCCGGTCCGGTCCCGGAATTAACCAGAATGGACCCTATACTCACATTCTACACAGAAAGTATATATTTTTTTTCTTTTTTGAGCTTGAACTCACCTGAGGCATTGACCACAATCAGATGCTCGCCAAACAGAAAATAAAACGAGCTGCGGCAGAAGCGACGCTGATGCTTCTCTCCTGGCTCCTCTTGGCGCTCGATACATGCTCTGCACCTGCATCATGGAAATCATTGGCCGTCAATGCCCTGCGGCAGGACTCTAACGAGGCGTGCTCTCTGCCGGCGTTTCTCAAGACCTGCAGTAACCAGCCAAAGGCTGGTAGGGAGACGCTGACACTGACGCGCAGGAGACCCGGGGCCCTTCAGACGCTGAAGATACATTGTATCCTGTCCACTACAACAAAGCAAGTAAGGATCGCAGGGCAGGAAGTTAAAGTTAATAAAGCTAAAAATACAAAATGTATACAATCACTGGGGAGTGAACTCTCACAGCCTAACTCTGCTGTAGCTGAGATTCACCAAAAACGCCCAGATGCACGCGGAGCTAAGAACAGAGAGCAGATCGAAAATCCCAACTCCCCAGAAATGAGCGAGCAGACTGTTAGACTAAAAAAATACAAGCAGAGATCATTAAAGGGGCAGCAAAAGGGGCAGTTAATGGCCAACTTGCTCAAAGTGTGCATGGTGGACAACCACTTATTTTGAACATGTTCGCTCCTGTAGATGGGAAAACACATGGCGTAAAAGAGGGGGAAATGGCTGGTTCAAATGGTTCATTGAATCAGCTTGGTCCCTCAGTAGATGTACAACCCATAGAGAGTGCAATGGAGATCAAAGCACCTATCTTTCAGTCTAGTCCAGCTGCCTGTCCGGGGATAGTTCAAGAGGAAGAGGAGAATAAATCACCACTATCCTGTCCCGATACTGATGCGCAGAGCTCACAAGCCCCCAATATCACGCCAGCTGAGAAGGGCAACCAGAGCAATGAAGATGTGGTGACTCACAGTGAACCAGACAAGGAGAAGCAATCCACTTTGCCACCTCATACGCCAGCTAACTTAGATAAATTCTACTCGCTCACGTATGAGTTTGAGATGTCGGATGGAAGCATATCCGGCGCGAGTGAAGTAGGAAGCCAAAATTGGGATAGCAGTACAGAGCTATCTCTGAGACCTTCTGCTCAAAGAAAAATGCTGAGAAAGTAACTTAATTAACATAAGAAATGTGAGACTCCGGATCAGGGCAGCACGATGGATCTCAGATGGCACTATTCCGCATCGCAACTGTCAACATTGACAGAACCAACTATGGTTTCAAGAGAGAGCCATACACCCACAGGAGACACCGATGATGGGCTGGCTGAGTCTAAAGGGGAGCCTCCTTCATCAGACGTACTGAAATCAATAAAGAACTTTCAAGAGAAAGTCAAGATAGACAATAAAAGGTCACGTCTGGCGATACAAAAGCTACAGGGCACCATCAGGAGAGTGAACAAGACTTGTGTGGAGATCGCGGATAGGATGGCCTCAGTCGAGATACGTACTGAAAACCTCGAAAAAAAATGTGTCACCCTGAAAACACAAGGTGAGGAACATGATGGGACATTATGCTTAAAATTGAGGAGCAGGAAAACAGACTACGCCGTAATAATTCACCTGTTCCAAGTATTTTTCCGGAGGGGGCAGAGGGGAGTGACCCCAAGATATTTATGATTCCATTCTATAAAGGAGCTTTCCCGGACTTACATTCTTGGTAATTGGGATAAGGAAGTATAGCGGGTTCATCGCTTCCCATTAACAACGTCTAAAAGATCAACCAACCTTCCGCAATACCCTAGAGCAGAACAGCTGTATGACCTTGCAAGGCACACAAGCAAGAAGGAATTTAATGGTATCACTTTTTTTAGCCTGATTTTGCCCATGCAACGGTTGAGCGTAGATGGAGGCTGAGTTAACTGTTTGAGCCATTTCAACAAATGGGCGCAACAGCCTACTTACAGTACCCAGTTTGCCTAAAGATTGTATTCAAGAGAACTACACGCACCTTTGCATCACAAATTCAGGCCCAGGCGTACCTGCAAGACATTTCCGCTCTCAAAAAGAATCAAGCTGGTGACATAAAGATATCTGAATTAATTTTTGAAACATAATTAAGTGAAGCGGTAAACAGTTAGATTTTCAGAATGACTTCTTCTTTTTTCTCTTTCTCTATTTGCTTTTTTCTTGAACCAAGATTTGCAATAGTAATAGTAATTTTTCTCTTAATGTTTTTTTTTCTTTCCTCCCTTTCTCTACTAAGGAATTGAATGAATGCCTCAAAATAAGACATCACAAAATAAGATGTATTATTGTGATCTGCACAGGGTGGTATAATAGAATAATAGTGAGAGTAGAGGGATGGGACCGGGGAGGGGTATGGGCTCAGGAGTGCTCAGATGCCATCATCCTGGCTCTTTCGGCGCCAGGTAACCTCAGTGGTAGGTGGTGGGAGGGGATGGGGTCCGGGGGTGGGTGGTTTAGGGAGAGGAGGGTGTTGAGGGTGAAGGCATTGGTGCTTTGGGGACTGACATTAATTTACATGATTTTATTAGTCTGGTCGAAAAGCATTTGTAATAATGAGTAACTTTCATATTGCCATGATTAATATCTGTGGTCTTAATGATGTCAAGAAACACCGGTACATTATGATAGGGCTACGACTGTTAAAGGTCGATGTAATATGCATGCAGGAAACCCACATCGAAAGGGCACAGATACATTTGTTAGAGACACTTGGATATAGATTGGTGGGGGGCACTACCCAAAACTCAAAGACACGGGGGTCACAATATTGGCAGCTAATCAGTCTATTCAATGTACTCGAACAATAGCTGATCAAAATTGGCAGTGGGTAATCACACAATGCTGTAGGAACAATGGGGATCCAATCACAATATGTACTATTTATGGAAGTACTATGGATGATTCATCAGTTTTTGATTATATCAATAATGAGTTAGCTACATGGCCACTACCTAACATTATTTGTGGGAATTTTAATATAAATTAGCTTGCTAATCAAAATGTGTCACTTGACCAGGGATGGGACAGTAGTGGGTGGAAACCCAAGGTCTTCAGAGCTCTAAGGACACTATGCCATGAAGAGGCGCTCTCTCACATCTGGATTTGACAAAATCCCACTGACCCGGGTTTTACATTTTTTTCTTTTCCACATCAAAAACATGTTAGATTAGATTTATTTTAGCATCACATACAATTCTTCATGAGTGCTCAATTGAGAAAGCTCCACGCGTATTGGCAGATCACAACCCATTAATAGTGGAACTTAAGGGGTTTGGCACTAGAACTAAGGACAAAATAATTGGAGTTTGAGCATGCGCTACTTTTGAACAAGGAATATTGTGCACACATGAGGAAATGGATACCCCAGTTTTTAAAAGAGAATATAGGGAGTGCCGGGGTGGACATAGTTTGGGACACGTTGAAAGCGGGGATAAAGGGTGAAACACTCAGCTTTTCATCTGCTAGGAACAAGGAGAAACAACGATTGCTCAATGACATGCAGAGTAGTCTGGCTGCGGCAGAAGAATACTTGGTTGCAGTACTTCAGGAAGGTAGTGATGCCACATATGCACATATGAAAGTGCTACTAGCAAAATCAGCAATTCTTGAAGTCTTAACAAAGAGATCGGCAGATAGTCTAGCGGTTTGGCATGAAAAGGCGTATGAATGTAGCGAACAAGTTGAGCATCATCTTGCAACAAGAGCAAGGCTAAGAACAACGCGAAATATAATAGCCGAGATCAATGACTCTGTACAAAGGCAGAATTAGAGACCCAGAGGGTATTAGCAAAGTATTTTACTACTATTACCAAACTTTATATCACGAGGATATCCCTGATAACCCAGCAGATGTCTCTTTATATCTTAATCAAGATTTTGGGAAACAATTTTCAGAGGAAGATCAAGAGCAACTAGAAGAACTTCCCTAGTGGGTGGATATCCTGCTTTGCATTAATAATCTTCAGAGTGGTAAAGCTACTTGATTGAATGATATACCTCTAGAATTTTATAAAAAGTTTGCCCCACAGTTGAAAGAGATAATCAATATTAATAATAATAATAATAAAGGGGTTTATAAAGCGCCTGGTGACGCCTCCCGGCGTATCCCCGCGCTGTGGAGAAGGGTCAGAGTACAGGAAGAGGGAGAGGGGCTAAAGGGCAAATAGGTAAGTCTTTAACCGTTTTCTGAAAGTGGATTCATTATTCGCTAGCCTAATATTGGTGGGAAGGGAGTTCCATTTGTTGGCTGCTAATGAACGGAAAGAGCGACCACCCATTCTAGATTTTTTTATACGGGGGATCTTGAGAAGGCCCGTTCCCATGGACCGAAGGGTTCTGTTAGGCTCGTAAGGAACGGCTAGGTCAGACAAGTAAGACGGTGCTTTATAAGAGATGATTCTATAGCACATGAGGAGTGCTTTAAATAGAATTCTATTCCTAATAGGCAACCAATGTAGGGTAGCCAGGGTAGGTTTAGAAGCAGCTCTTCTAGGTAGTCTCAGCACTAGCCGTGCTGCTGAGTTTTGTAACACCTGCAGTCTCCTGACGTTCTTTTCCGAAGTTCCTAGAAGAAGCACGTTACCATAGTCCATTCGAGAGGTTACTAAGGCCTGAGTCATGGTACGCCTGGCCTCCAAGGGGAGGAGGTCCAGGGTGCGGTTGAGGGTTTTCATAACCCCAAATCACTTCCCTACAATTTTATTTACATGGCTGTCAAATGAAAGTTTGGTATCCACCCAGACACCTAGGTTCTTCGCTTCCCTACCAGGGGTGGGTAGAGGCCCCAGACAGGGTGGCCACCAGTCATTGGTCCAGCTAGTGTCCTTACCTCCTATTATTAACACCTCAGTTTTAGAGCCGTTGAGTTTGAGGCAGTGTTGGGTCATCCAATCTGCAAGATCGCTCATACAGGTTTTGAAGTTGTCAGCAGCCAAGGAGGGATCTTGGGACAAGGAGATCAGCAGTTGGGTATCGTCGGCGTAAGAGACTAGCTCTACGCCGTACGATTGGACCACCTCTGCCAGCGGGGCCATATAGAGGTTGAACAGGGTGGGACTCAGGGCAGAGCCCTGAGGTACCCCCTGTTCTAAGGCTATGCTGTCGGAGAGAAAATTGCCTCTCTGAACCTGAAAGCACCGGTTGGTTAGAAAGGCTTTCAGCCAACCCAATGCCTCCCTGGTGACCCCAGCTTTGTTTAGACACTGCAGCAAGATGGAGTGTGCTACAGTGTCAAACGCGGCATTGAGGTCCAGCATAATGAGTGCCATGGTCTTACCCTCATCTGCTCCTTCCCGTAAAGTTTCGGTCGCTCTCAAGAGCGCTGTCTCTGTAGAGTAGCCCGACCTAAAACCAGACTGAGAGCTATGTAAAGCATTGTGAGATTCGAGGTGGGCCATGAGTTGAGTGTTGGCTATTTTCTCCACAACTTTAGCTAGGTAGGGTAGCAGAGATATAGGTCGTAGATTCTCTAGGGTGTCCTGGCTCACATTGGGATTTTTCTTTATAGGTAGTACGATTGCTTTCTTCCAGTCTTCAGGCAGACAGGCTGTGGAAAAGGACACTTGGAGCACGTGTCTAAGGTGCGGCTCCAAGACAGTTAGACTAGCTACTAAAACTTTGGGAGGAGCAGGATCCCGAGGGGAACCAGATTTAATGCTTTGGTAGGTTTTCATGAAGATTTCTGGTGGAGGGACAGTAAAATTACGTAGGCATGATTCTGCAGGAGCGGCAGCTTCCCTCTCAACAAAGTCGTGGCCTGATTTTATGTTACCAGAGAAGTTGGCGTAGATGTCAGTGATCTTGCCGGCAAAATACTTAGCGATTTAGTTGCAAGTGTCCACCGAATCATTATGGGATGTATTGTTCGTGGTTATTACAGAGATTTCCTTGAAGATCTTAAAGAGCTCTTTCGAGGAACTCTCTGCTTCCACGATGCGATTGTTATAGTGGGATGCTTTGGAGACTCGAATCTTTTTATTATAGTCTTTTTGTGCTTTTTTGTAAAGGGTTTTGATTTTTGGGCAAAAATTAGTACGCCATACCCGCTCAAGATTTTTGCATGCAGATTTAGCTGAACGTAGTTCCTGGGTAAACCACGGATTAGTTTTCCTGGCCCTCTTAGTGTTGGCTAGCGTACGAATCGGGGCAGTGCTATCTAAAGCAGTTATGATGCATTTCTGTAGCTGATTATAGGCTGTCTCACAGTCAGACCCTCCTGGAGGTCCAGCATTATCAATTGACTTTATAAAGATGTCAAGGGAAAAATTTCTCCATTTCCTACATTGATAGCGTTGAGCACTATCAGTGTTAAGTTCGGATTCAGCCATCTGTATTTGCATCGGAATTACATGGTGATCAGACCAGGGTACCGGTTGTGGAGACAGAGGATGCACTCCAGTCCAGTTCCCAAATATGGGGTCCAGCAAATGTCCTAGTTGGTGAGATGGGTCCTGGTTCTTAAGTTCTAGCTGTAGGGAGAGCAATTCAGACTTTATGTCCGAGGCCTCTTTATCAAGGGGATCATCAAAGTGGACATTCATGTCTCCCAGCACTAGCAATCTGGTTTTTCTTAGTGCTAGATGAGTTGTAGCCTCCATAAGGCTAGATGTAAAGTCGTGAAGCCTTCCTGGGGGTCGATAGACAAGGACACCCGAGAGGGAGTGTTTCGGCCCTATTAATCAATCAATCAATCAATCAATCAATCAAATAATCAATCAATCATATAATTTGTAAGGCACACTACTCACCCGTGAGGGTCTCAAGGTGCTGGGGAATGCTGCTACTACTTGAAAAGCCATGTCTTGAGGAGTTTTCTGAAGGTCAGCAGGTCTTGGGTCTACCGTGGGTGGATGGGGAGGGTGTTCCAGGTCTTGGCGGCAAGGTGGGAGAACGATCTGCCACCGGAGGTCGCTCTTCGGAAGCGGGGGACTGTGGCCTGGGCGAGGGCGGCAGAGCGGAGCTGGCGGGTGAAGGTGTAGAAGCTGAGTCGTCTGTTGAGGTACGTTGGTCCGGTGTTGTGGAGTGCCTTGTGTGAGTGGGTGAGGAGCTTGAAGGTTATCCTCTTGTTGACCGGGAGCCAGTGCAGGTCTCTCAGGTGGGGTGTGATGTGGCTGCGGCAAGGGATGTCGAGGAGCAGGTGTGCAGAGGCGTTCTGGATGCATTGGAGCCGTCTCAGGAGTTTGGCCGAGGCTCCTGTGTAGAGGGCGTTTCCGTAGTCCAACCTGCTGCTGACGAGGGCCTGGGTGACCGTTCTTCCCGTTTCAGTGGGGATCCACTTGTAGATCCTGCAGAGCATGCGGAGGTTGTTGAAGCAGGAGGAGGAGATGGCGTTGACCTGTTTAGTCATGGAGAGGGTGGAGTCGAGGATGACCCCTAGGTTGCGTGCCTGGTCGGTGGGTGTTGTGTGGTCGGCCACCAGGAATTGTCCCAGGCCGAAGAGGTGGATCTGAGGATGAGGACCTCTGTCTTGTCCGAGTTCAGCTTCAGTCAGCTGTTCCTCATCCATTCAGCGACGGCCTTCATTCCTTCGTGAAGGTTAGTTTTTGCGGTGTTGGGGGTCCTTGGTGAGGGAGATGATAAGCTGGGTGTCATTGGCATAGGAGATGATGTTGAAGTCGTGCTGACGGTCGACGTGAGCGAGCGGTGCCATGTAGATGTTAAACAGAGTTGGGCTGAGGGATGAGCCCTGGGGTACGCCGCAGATAATCTCGGTGGCTTCGGAGCGGAAAGGGGAAAGGCGGATGCTCTGTGTTCTGCCAGAGAGGAAGGAGGTGGTCCTGTCCAGGGCCTTCTCTTGGATCCCGGCGTTCTGGAGACGTGTTCGTAGTGTTTGGTGGCAGACCGTGTCGAAGGCGGCTGACAGGTTCAGGAGGAGGAGGGCTGCCATTTCTTCGTTGTCCAGTAGGGACTTGATGTCATCAGTGGCGGCGCTGAGGGCAGCCTCGGTGCTGTGGTTGCTGCGTAACCCGAACTGGGAAGGGTCCAGGATGTTGTTCTCCATGAGGTAGCAGGTCAGTTGTTCATTGACGGTCTTCTTGATGCCCTTTTCCCGGGAACGGGAGCAGGGAGATGAGCCGGAAGTTTTTGAGGTCCTTGGTGTCCGCCTTGGGTTTCTGGAGTAAGGCACTGATCTTGGCGTGCCTCCAGCTCTCTGGGAAGGTTGCTGCCTCGAAGGAGGTGTTGATGACTTTCCGGAGATGGGGTGCGATGGATGTGCTGGCTTTGTTGAAGATGTGGTGTGGGCATGGGTCTGATGGGGATCCAGAGTGGATGGTGTTCATGATCTCGATGGTATCATCGTCATTGATGTTGGTCCAGGAGAGCAGGCAGTTGGTGCGGATGGTGGTCGTCGGGGCGTTGGTCTCAGTGGTTGTCGGGGCGGTCGTGGCGTTGAAGCTATCATGGATGTCTGCGATCTTGAGGTGGAAGTAGGTGGCCAGCGAGTCGCACAGGTCTTGCTAGGGTGGGACGTCGTTGGTGTTGGAGCTGGGGTTGGAGAGTTCCTTCACAATGTTGAAGAGCTCTTTGCTGTTGTGTGTGGTGTTGTCTAGGCAGTTTTTGAAGGAGGCCCTTTTGGCGGATCTGATGAGGTGATGGTGTCTGCGGGTGGCGTTCTTGTGGGATGCGTGGCTTTCCGGTGTTCATCACGGAGCCAGATCTTCTCCAGCTTTCAGCAGGTTTGCTTGGAGGCCCGGAGGTCTTTAGTGAACGAGCTGGCTTTCTTGTTGGTGTGACTGTTGGAGGGTTTCTTGATCGGGCGAGGGTGTTGGCGCAGTCATTGATCCACTGTCTGAGGTTGTGGGTGGTGGTAGCGGGGTCAGTGGGGTTGGTGGGTGGGCTCTGGGCAAGGGTGGTGGTTAGCTTATCTTTGGTGAATTTGCTCCAGCAGCGGTAAGGCATCTGTTGGGTGCGGTGGTGCGTGGTGGGTTTCTTGAAGGTGAAGTGGATGCAGTGATGGTCAGTCCAGTGGAGTTTGGTGGTGTGTTTGAAGGAGACGTGGGGGCTTGTGGAGAAGATGGGGTCAATCGTGTGACCAGCAGAGTGGGTGGGTGTTGTGATGAGTTGTCTGAGTCCGAGGTTGGCTAGGTTGTCGGTCAGGGAGGTGGAGTTGGTGTTGTTGTTGTTATTGAGGTGGAAGTTCCGGTCCCCAAGGAGGATGTAGTCCGTGGAGGCCAGGGCGTGTGTGCTGACGAAGTTGGCGATGGAGTCGCTGAACTGTGGTCGGGGTCGTGGGGGGTCTGTAGATGAGGGTTCCTCTGAGGGTGGTGTTGGGGTCGGTGCGGATCTGGAAGTGCAGGTGTTCGGCGGTGCTGAGGGTGTCGTCGGTGTTGGTCGAGACTCTGAGAGTGTTCCTGTGGATGATGGCGATTCCTCCTCCTGCTCCATTGGTGCTGTCCCTGCGGGTGATCTTGTAGCCTTCCGGGACGGCTATGGCTATGTCGGGTGCTGAGGTGGGGTTCAGCCAGGTCTCTGTCAGGAAGGCGACGTCTGGGAAGGTTGAGCCGAGTTCAACTGCGTGTTTGCGGGCAGAGCGGGTGTTGAGAAGGATGCATCTGAGGTGGTTGGGTTTTTTCCTGGTCGGCAGCATGGTGGGGCGGAAGCTTGTGCAGCTGCAGTTCCGGCAGGTGAATGCTCTGTGGGTGCGCTTTGGGGCGGCCAGGAAGCAGGTGTGTGATCATCCGGTGTTGAGTGCGTGGAGGGTTCTGGCATCGTAGCGGTGTCGGTCGTCGTGGAGTTTGCTGGGTCCAGGGGCCCTACGCTGGGCGTGGTCCAGGCACGAACGGGCGCAGACAGGCGTGCCTTAAGCGCGCCTTCAGAATGCAAGCGGTGCGGCTGCTTCGCAGCCTCCATATGAGGGGATGTGGGAGGGAGGAGCAGCTGGGAGGCGGGAGCAGGGCGGCGAATGGGATTGCAGGGGGGCGGGGCCGCAGGGACATAGCGGCGGGAAAAACGGGCGGGCCGCAGGAAAACTGGGCACAGGAAGGAAAAACAAGTTTAGGCAAGAAAACAAGCACAGGCACGGGGAATAAAAACAAGTCTGGGTAAGAAAGCAAGTACAGGCAGAGGGGAATAAAAACAAGTCTGGGAAAGAAAGCAAGTACAGGCACAGGGGAATAAAAAGAAGTCTGGGCAACAAAGCAAATACTGGCACAGGGGAATAAAATCAAGTCTGGGCAAGAAAGCAAGTACAGGCACAGGGGAATATAAACAAGTCTGGACAAGAAAGCAAGTTAGGCGCAGGGGAAAAATACAAGATTAGGCAAAAACAATGCAGGAAGAGCCGTGCAGCAGCGTGGGGAGCGACCTGCCTGCGAGCAGGGTCAGAGGTCGCTGCTATATCTTATTACATTGTATTTAAAGGAGGGAAACCACCACAATCCTGGTCGCGGGCTAAAATCATATATTTGTTTTAAAAACACAAATCACCACTGGAACCCGGCTCTTATCGCTCCAATACTTTAATAAACGCTGATAGTAAGATTTACTCAAAAATTCTCGCCATTCGCTTAGCTGCTGTTATCCACAAGGTAGTCTCACCACGGCAACACAGTTTTATACCACGACTTGGAACGACTGACCACATCAGGAGAGTTATTTCATTGCTTGATGCTGCTAATATTACCAGAAAATCAACAACAAAACAAGTGCCAGTACTGCTCAATAATTTAAGAAATATGTAGAAACACGATCACCAGATCTCCCATTTCTAATGACCACTCTTTCAGTCTAGAGACAAATCTCAAGAAAATTTTCTTGAGAAAATATTTAACATAAAATTCATTGCTTTTACAAAATTCAAACATACAT
The DNA here is from genome assembly GCF_964261635.1 of Lissotriton helveticus. Classification (NCBI taxonomy): domain Eukaryota; kingdom Metazoa; phylum Chordata; class Amphibia; order Caudata; family Salamandridae; genus Lissotriton; species Lissotriton helveticus. Next base: position 1,562,440,368 of record NC_136057.1, on the reverse strand, counting down.
TACAAAAAGAAATTCATAATTTTAACACATATACTAACACTTAAAACACCCCAAAAAATTGATATTACTAACTTCGATATTGTGGAATTCGATATTTCTTACCTGCATTTCGATATTCTGCACCACTATGCAGCCAATTCAACCAGCAAAATAAGTCTGTTTCACAGTCCTAAATCTTACTTTTTAATACAAAGAAGTCACCCCTAAGGTAAACCCTAGATAGCCCATTTGGCGAGGTGCAGTGTGTTTAAAAGGTTTGACATGTATGTTTACGTTTTGCATGTCCCAATAGTGAAAAACTCTTACATTGCTTTTTCACTACTGCAAGGCCTATCACAACCATAGGAACAACATTGGGTGACCTTATTGCATTTAATAAGCTATAAGATTTGATTGGGAGCAGGTAGGAATTCCATGTTTACATTCAAACTAATTGTATTAAAAACCCGCTTAAATGGAAAAGTCTAATTTTAAGTAACAAATCCTGAAAATGGCACTTTTAGAGACTTGGAATTTTCTTGTCCTAACCCTTTGGTGCCTGTAGTCTGTGTCATGAGTCACATGACTTGGTGTTATTGGCAGTTAGCTTTTGTATATTCCTTCCAGATAATGAGACATGAGGGAACTAGCCACTATTGGAGGGACAGCGCTATTCGCTGCCCCACTTACATTTCAAAGGGGCTGCCTCAACTCATTCAGAAAGAACTCAAAACCAGTCCATTGTCAACCTGGACTCCTTGAAGCCTAGGCAGGGTGGAAGTTGAATTCCATATTCAGACATGGCGTGGAGGAGTCAAGATGTTTCTCCCAACTCAAAGGCTGGCATCAGTTATAAATATTGGACTCTCAGAACAACTCTTCAGTACACTCCTGTACAGGCAGAAAACTTCATAAGAACTGTGTTGTACTCAGATTACTTCCCTGCTTCTTGAGGCCTGCCTTGTTTCTAAGAGGACTCCCTTGCCAGAACAGGAGGACAGCCCTGATGCGTGAGGCTTGCCTTGCTGCTTGAAGGAGAGAGGACCAGCTCCTTGTTAAGGGTCATTTGCTTGACAACCGATTCTGAGCTGTAGAGACACAACAAACTCCAGAAGCCTCCCTGAACCTGCCCAACTGACCTGCTGCAACTGAATCCTGAAACAATGGTGTTTAGCAATATGATTTCGAAAGACTGCATTAACTGAAAACAATATGAACATTGTGTGAAAAACTGAAGGACAACTCCTAAACGCTCTGGGGTAATGGTGCTGTTACATGCAAGCAATGTGTTACTACCCACCTTCACTGATAAAAGGCTCTGGTGAGCCACCCAAAGTTGACAAGCTTTGAAACGCTTTCATGCTATGAGTGGGATTATACCTGAGAAAATTGGCAACATGTCCAGCAACCCACAAATATTCTCTACTGATGAGGGAGGATTCTTGAAACACTGGTGTTTAGAGATGCGATTTTGAAAGACTGCATTAGCTGAAAAATAATATGAACTTTGTGTGAAAAACTGAACTACAGCTCTCAAGACACTATGGGGTAATGGTGCTGTTACACAAAAGCAATGCGGTCCTATCCACCTCCCTTGACCTGCTGCAACTAGACCTGCCTGAGCCCTGTTAATATCTGATTTCTGATACCTCCTCAGGTTCAGGAACCTTGGCTGACATTAGAATGTAGTCCTCTGAAAGAAAGAGAGACATCCTGAAGCTTTGGGCTCTTTGTGACCACAAATGGACAGGATCGCACCAAGAGTCTGCTGCCTGCGACAACTGCCAATGCCAAGCTCCGGTTAACCTGACTCTTGATGATACAGTGTCCACCATGACCACCATCGATGGCTGGTAACACGAGGATCCACTTTGCGCTTCTGCAAGATCAGTCTGTGGTGATTGTCAACACAAAGCTCCAGCAACGACTGCAGCTCCAGTTCTCTTTATGCCACAGTGGGGACCATTTGCAATGCTCTCCATGCACCTTGCAACCTCCTCCCCCGCAAATTGGACTCTTCGCCCATGACTTTGAGATGGTAACTTTTTCAGCAAGACTAACCTGGCCCCTGTATCCAACCCCCACTTCATTTCTGTCAGCCTTAACTTGTGACTTTCCCCTGCTCTAGTATGAAATGATGATCGTGAGTGGCGCTTCGTGCTTTCAGGCACTATACTTACCTAAAACTTTGTCATGGCAATTTTCTGGTTCTATTTAATGAACCTTTATTACTGTTTGAGTTCAGCATAAATACTTACCACATTCCTTCTAAGTTAAGCTTGACCGCTTTACTCTTAAGCTTGTGGAGGATTAGGCACAGGTTCATTTATTGACTTTTGTGGTTCACCCTGATAGGGATTGTGGTTGTTGCTCGAGAAGGGTTTTCATGACTGTTAGATTTTGGGGTCTCTAGTTGGCACAGGTAGGTACTTGTGACAAATAGGGACCCTTGCCTCTAGTCAGGGTAAGGGGGATACACTGTTTAGATAACCCCTGCTCGCCCACTTGGTAGCTTGGCACGAGCAGACAAACCTATCAAAGGCAATGTGTAAAGTATGTGTACCAACACTCACAGTAACACAGTGAAAACACCACAAATGGACTCCACCCCAGTTTAGAAAAATAGAAGTATTTAATCTAAACTAAACAAGACCAAAACAACAAAAATCCAACATACACAGTTCAAGAATAAAGAATATGGTTTCAAAAGAGTTCTTAAGGTTGCGTGAAAATAATCCACATTTGCTTCACGTTTTAGCGAAAAGTACCTTTAGATGTGACAAAAGTTCCAAGTGAAAGCTGCAGCAATGAAAAACAAGCGATGCGTCACTCTTGAGACCCTGGGGAGGTGATGCGACAAACCTGCTGGATGCAACGGGCGTGTTGCGGTGACTCCGGTCTGTATGGGGAGGGATGCGATACCTTGTGTGGATTCCTGTGTGCAGGTTTCATAGGAAGCGTCTCGCAAAGGTACGATGCGACGATCTTCGGGACGGCAATGATCTCAGGTGAGACGGTGATGCGCAGCGCAGCGGCAATCTTCTTCTCTCGCGGCACCACGATGTGATGGCTCTGCGACGACTCTCGCAGCGACGTGATGCGGTCCACAAGCAAGCGGTGCGACGATCTCACCCAGTGACGACAGGCTCTGCGACGATACTCGCAGCGATGGTACTCTTCCCCCACCTGAGCGATGTGTTCTGCAAGCGAAGGATGCGTCGGTTCTTGCAGCGGCAACAGGCCCTGCGATGATCTTGATGTTCGTGGCGGCAGGATTTTCCTCGCACTGACGGGATGTGCTCCGCAAGCGAGCGATGCGTGAAACTTTGCAGAAAGACTTCGTTTCTTCTTGTCCAGCTTCCCAAATAACAGGTACAAATTCCAGAGGCACCACAACTGGGCCAAGCACTCTAGGAAGGACAGAACTCTCTCAGTAGAGTTCAGGGGGGAAACTGGGAGTGAAGTCCTTTTGTTCCAGGGACTTCTTAACAGGTAGCCAGCTCTACTCAGGCCCTTGGAGATCTCTTCAAGCAAGGGGACACAGCACAAAGCAAAGTCCTTCCCCTCTCCTTGGCAGCAAAGCAACTGCAGGTCAGTCCACAAACACATAGCAGGGCAGTCCTACCTCTTCAGTCTTCCAGATTTCTCCTTGGCAGAGGTTCCTTCTTGATTCCAGGATGATCTAATTTTCTGTAGTCTGGGGTCCTATACTTATATCCCAAAAATTCTTTGTTCCCTTTGTACAGGAGGACTCTGAGCCCGGTCTGAACCAGTTCGGGGTGGTCCTTGAGTACTTTATTTTCCTGACCTCTCCTTTCTTTTCAGAGAGAGGGGCAGGGTCGTCAGCCACCCAGCAGGAGGTGGAGCCAGCATTGTGGAAGGCAGGCACAGCCCTATTCAGGCCCAGGTGCTACTCCCCCACCACTCTAGATGCAGAAGGAGCTATTCAGCCCAGGGATGGCCCACTCAGCCTCTGGGAGCCACCCAGCCCCTGCCACTCACAGACCATACAGTCAATTCACAAACAGGCCAAGGCACACAGAAAGGTCAGACAAAAGAACAGCCACTTTCTAAAAGTGCTGTTCTCAAACACAGGATTTAAAAATATTAAATTCTGAGTTCAGGGATACCAGACTGTTATGTTGCTCCTATGGGAAGAGTGGTGTGGAGTGCAAAAAAACCGATGGATTTAGGCCAAGATCTCTGTACTGGGGTGAATGTATGATATTGTTCTGCATTCTGTCCATCAACTGTTGTTTTTGCATTTGTTACCCCGAGTGGGATGGGTATGCTCAGACGTAAGGGGTGGTGTGGAGTGCAAAAAAACGATGGATTTAGGCCCAGATCTCTGTACTAGGGTGAATGTATGACATTGTTCTGCATTCTGTCCATCAACTGTTGTTTTTGCATTTATTACCCCGAGAGGGATGGGTATGCTCAGACGTGAGTCCCATGTTCTCCACACCACTGGAGTCAAGCTATCCTGGCTGAAGACGGCTGATAGCCAGAAACCGGTCCTAGGATGCTTGCTTCCAGTCCGGGAAAGACATGGCTTGGCAGTTCGGGCTGGACTGTTCCCATGAGGCACAGGGTCAAGGCTGATTTGCATATGGCCATGTCTGAACTAGGGTGGTGTGGAGTGCAAAAAAACGATGGATTTAGGCCCAGATCTCTGTACTGGGGTAAATGTATCACATTGTTCTGCATTCTGTCCATCAACTGTTGTTTTTGCCTATGGGAAGATATGCAGGTAACCACTGTACACAGCATTCCCCATGATAGCCTATGCGCAACATAGCCTTACAATAGTGAAAAACGAAAATGGCTGTAATTCACTACCAGAGCATGTCACCTGCACTTGTACATGCACTACCTTTCACATACACTGCACCCTGCCCAGGGGGGTACCTTGGGCCTTCCATAGGAGTGTCCAATGTGTAGAGAAAGGGAAGGGTTAGGCATGGTCAGTGGGGACACTGGTCAGGTTGACATGGCAGTTCACAGACTGCATACAGGCACTGCGGTGGCTGGCCTGAGATACCATTTTAGGGCTACTCATGTGGGTGGCACAATCAGTGCTGCAGGCCCACTAGTAGTATTTGAATCACCATCCCTGGCACACTCAGTGCACTTTACTAGGGACTTCTTGGTAATGCAAACATGCCAATAATGGATAACCAATTACAATAACAATTTACTCAGGGAGCACTTGCACTTTGACACTGATTAGCAGTAGCAAAGTGCCCAAAGCATCTAAAGCAGCAAAAAGAAAACAAGCACAGTGTCAAAAATACTGGAGGTAGAGGCAAAAAGTCAGGGGAAACCACACCACAGATGTCAGGTCTAACAATGAACCTCAATATAAAACCCAATTTTCTACATATAGGACCACTGGGAGGACCTCAAGACACCCATGAAATATGACTACTCATAGTTTTTGTACTTATCCAGTGAGAAGGAGGGTGTTCGTAGGGAAGCTAGTGAATAATCATTCATAGGCAACCTGATACTGGATCAGAGTTTCATAAGTAGCAGAACAGATGTCTTGCTGTGATCTTTTGAAATGAACCCTCTGAGCCAAGCTTTTGTCTGCATCCTTGGGTACCATTACCTGTGCCTTCTGTCAATGGCCTCCACCATGTGCAGTGCAGCACAGGGCCTCTATTCCCTGTTCTGTGCAGCCTGGTGCAGATTTAGGGTCTCATTTCCTTGAAGGTCAGCAGAATCAGCAGATGACCAGAGCAGTCACTAGTGTTGTTGCGAGGAAGGAAGCCAGTGTGTGGCTCTAGGAAGAGTCTCCTGAACACTGGTCTCAGCATGTATGACCACTGTTGTAGTTGCCTGCCAGAAACCTGGGAACTCTGGTCACTAAGGAGACCCAGGCTATCTGGTTGTCTCTTCAGGACCTGGGCTCTAGGAAGGTGTAAGGCACCATCCTGGGACACACGGGGCTGATGGACTGGGGTGACATTTCCCAGGGCAAGGTGGCTGCAGACTGTGGAGGATTATTGTACTCCTCGAGGGAGTGGAGCAGAGAAGGGCCCTTTGTGAAGGGCCAGATTCCAGAGCCAGGTTAAGAAGCAGATCTGACCAGGCCTCGGGCCAGAGCTGGCCCATGAGTGGAAGCCCCCAGCTCTCTGCTCTATTTTCTGGCCCGTGGGGTGGGTTCGAACACAGGACTAGGTCCTGCTGGCCTAGGGAAGGCTTGCCTACGTGGCTGGGTGAGGAAGATGTGACCGGGTCAGAGCTGTGGTTGACCTGTCCAAGAAGCACTAATTTCTGGGATGCATTCTCCTACTCGCTGTGACTTAAACTGCCTTGGAAGGGGTACTCAGGCCCTGGAAGGTCTCCTCTGCTTGGTTGAGTTAAGAAGCAAATGAGCAAGTATAGGTGTGCCAACTCAATGAATCATTTCACCAGCTAAGCCAGTTTCATTTAAATTTCATGCTGCCGTAATTTTGAACCATATGCCAAACCAAGTTTTCAAGAGTTGTTGCTTTCTAATTTAAAACAGCTTTGTCAAAATCATCACAAATTAAAAATGATGATATAAATAGGTGAAGCAGAGTTTTTAAATTAATTTTTGAGTAAGTTTAACCAAAAATATAAACATTTAAACTCATACCAGGTGAGGAGAGTTACATTGAGTAAGGACACAAGATTTGCAGTCGCATTTCTTTGCCTGTCATTGAGAACTAAAGGTACTTTAAGAGACAAAGTTGCAGGCACAACTAAATTATGCAGCAAGTACAGGAAAATTATGCAACACAGAGCTACACATTATGTAGAAGTATTATTTAACTTTTTGACATTTAAAAACAAGCTAATATTATTTGGACAAATTGTCCACCTCATTATTACCAGTTAAAAACCTCAACACAGCAGTCAGCCATTAAAATGTAACTAGTTATGCTTTGAAAAGGGTCTGCCACTGCACGATATCATGGGCTTTTTGTTAGACCTGTCAGCCTTAGGGTGGTCTTCCCCCAAACATTTGCCTGCTTGACGCCAATTTTTCGAAATCTTTTTGTTGACCTGAGGACTCTCTGCACTTTACCACTACTAACCAGTGCTAAGGTGCTTGTTCTCACTTGCCTAAACATGGTTGGATGACTTAGCCACATTTTTAATTTACTTGTTAGTCCTTAGTAGATTGAACTACCTGTGCCCAGGGCCTGTAAAATTAACGTTACTAGTGGACCTGTAGCAGTGATTGTGCCACCCACTCAAGTAGCCCTTTAAACATGTCTCAGGCCTGTGTGTGCAGTATACACTGCCATGTTTGCTTGGTATTTAAAACCCCTTTCTAAGCCTTAAACTCTCCTTTTATTACATATGTCACATCTAAGGTAGGCCCTCGGTAGTCCATAGGGCAGGGTTCTGTGTAATCAAAATGTAGGACATGTACTTTTGGGTTATGTGTGCAATGGCTGTAAAAAACACCCATGTTTGTTTTTCACTATTGTGAGGCCTACCCTATCATAGAAAAACATTGGGTACTCCTTTAGACACTTCAAAAGATGTAGTTCCCGATTGAGATGATCTGTCTGTCACATTTAATACCTCTGGAATGGTAATGATTATTCCTCTTTACTGGTAAAGTCAAATTTATCATTGCTATTTTTATAATGCCATTTTTAGAAAGATTGCATTTTTCTGCTCTTAGCCCTGTGTGTCTGTAGCCTGTCTCCAATACACTGGACTTAGTGCATTCCCTTTAGACACCCACACACCTTAGGTATGACATGATGGGTCTTCCTGGGGTGATGGGAGGGAGGATCTGGGCACAGCCACACACTGACACCTGAATTGGCTGCGCCCTGTTAGCACACAAGGGACCAGTTATCCCCCCTGTAGTGAGTCTGGACTTCTAGGGCAGGAAGGCAGGACCTCTGTTCTCTGAACTTCAGACCACTTCGTTAAAATCTGCCCCACTTCAAATGTGTCAGTGAGTATAAGATATGGACATCTGACACTACTACTTCAGTACACTTATGGACCTGAGGATACCATGCCAAAAGGAGGACTACTATGCAGAAGGAAGTGCACTTTGCTGGACTGTTGCTCAGGAAGAACTGCTTCCTGCTGTGCTAACCGGCTGCCTGCTGCTCCCTTTCCCTATGTGAGACGGACTGGCCCTGCCTCTCTAGTCCCCTGAACCCAGAGTGACTCCAAGGGCTAGTCACCTGATCCAAAGTCTCAGGGAAAAAACAGACTTCAACTCACTCTGCTCTAAGATCGAGGACCATTGGAAGTGGGATTGCGATCATTTGCTACAGCACTGTTGCATCCTCTGCTGCAAAAATGGAATCAACGCATCACCGCTGTTGCAGGAGCAGGACCGACACATTGCATTCAAAACCAGGGCATTGCCATCAAACTGCTGCATCAGAACCATCACATTACTGCCACTGCAGAGAGACGATCGACATATCCCCGCGACTTCGTGTAGAAACCTGATGCATTGGCTTCGGAACCAGTACATCATCTTTTGAACAGGCACATCGTTGTATAGAGAATATAAGCGCATCACCTAGATTGCAGGTTCTACACAATACATTGCTCGGCCGCACCCTGCATCCTCACTGTTGCGGCCCGGATCAAGGAACTTTTGTTCAAAATGATTTGCAGGGTCTTGTTATCCGGCCTGCGCTCTGTCGCCATCAGCCTAAACATTTGAATTGGTCCTGGTCCAGAGCAACCAGATATCCCAAATAAGTGCTTTTTGTTTTTAAGCTCTATTTTCTCATTTAATCTTAATAAATTCATATCCCCACATCTCCTGATTGGATTTTTGTCATGTTGGTCTTATTTTATTTAAAAAATTGCTTTCTATTTTTCTAACCGGTCTCTTAAGTTAAGCCCGACTGCTCTGTCCCAAGCTACTAGAGGGTGAGCACAGGGAAATTTAGAGTGTGTTAGGACTTACCCTGCCTGGGACTGTGGTTCTTGCTTGGACAGGTGTGACTATCTCTGCCAACTAGAAACCCAATTTCTCAAACTTTTTAAAGGACCCTTTCATCTGCCTCAGCTAGAAACATGAGTATGGGGAAAAAGTTGTGGCTACATAACTGCATAACCCCACAACAAAGGGGATAAGCAAAGTGAAAATACTCTAACGTAAATAAAGTTTCACCCAAATCAAAGTATAATCAATGCTTCCTATTATAGGATAATTCATTTTTTTGCAATAGATTTTTTTTATCAACTACTACGCCTCACATAAATGAAAGGTTGGGACCCCATTTTCAGTTTCACATCAGTTGTGATGGAAATGCTCTTTGGATCAATGTGTGCACTGTTGATATTGGGATGAAGACATCAAGTGCATATTAATGACCCAAGTAAGGAAGAGGTGCTAAAATCTTACTACATTTTGGGGTCTGATGTACATAGCCCTCTTAGCAAATCAGAATATGCAAATTGCACACTGAATTATTTGCAAACAACTGCATTCTGCGATGTCATTGATGTACTCACAATTACATGATTGCAATCGCAGGGGGGCACAAAGTCTCCAGTCGTATGAATATTAAAAAGGCAAGAGAGATATTGAGATGTCCCCTCAGAATGGCTTCATTTACATTACCTGCCTGGAAGCATTTTTTAAAGCAACTCATGTTCCTTAAAATCACAGCTGCTGCCTAAAAATAAAATGTTCATAGGCAGGGAACCCATGGAAGCCTCTCCTAAACAACTGGCTGCTTCCCAAGGCTGCCCACACTGATGCTCAAGGGGAAGCTGTGCAACAGGGTGAGCCTTCTCTTTGAGAACCAATTACCCCCTTTAACTCGGAGGCCAGTATTAATCATTGTTTTTTTTAAAATCAAAAATAGCACACCAGCTAAGCCTCAATATCAACCAGCTCTAGAAATGACTAAAAATAATGCTTTATGGTCAAATTTCAAGTCATATGATGACAAAGATATTGCTAAAATAATTTCGACCAAAAAACCAAACAATCATTTCAACAATCCTCTACCTGCAAAATGCTGGTCCCTCTTGGACAAAGATTATTAATGCTGCGCTATCGCAAGGCTCACTACCTGACTGCCTAAAAACTGGGCAAGTCATTCCAATCTTAAAAAACCTACAGAGAACCCCTCAGACCTTAACAACTTCACACCAGTAACACACATCCCCATGCTGGCCAAAGATTTAGAAAAATGTGTAGAACAACAACGGAGCCAACACATCTCTGAATTCAAACTGCTGAAAGTCTATCAATCAGGGCTTAGAACATATCACAGTACTGAAACAGCAACTCTTCACATTGTGAACGACGCTCTACTTGCCCTTGACTGCAACGAAACCTGTCTCCTAATCCTGCTCGACCTCTCAGCGGCATTCAACACTGTAAACCATGCCAAAATACTAGAATGCCTGAAAGAAAGGATGGGCTTAGAGGGCACAGTCCTAGAGTGGTTTAGATCCTTTTTAGAGAACAGATCGCAAAGATTCATAGTGAACCAAACATTATCTGCATTATCCAAAAATCTTATTGGAGTACCACAGGGTTCAACATTATCTCCTGCTTTATTCAATCTTTACGTAGAACCACTAACAGAAATCTTACAGCAGGCAAACATCTCCATCTCGCATAAAACGCCTGTTTACATTTAAGCTACCTCAGAAAACTGAAACCTTTCATAATTAACTCAAACCTTAAAACAACAGTCCGAGACGCGCGAGCGCATCAACCAAGATGGCCGCCACCACCGGAGCTCCGTGATTCCAAGGAGCTTTCAGCTTAATTTAACGACGAATTCCTGCAATTAACCCGGCGAAAACACCAGCGCTTGCCTCCTGAAGCCTCTCCTCACCTGTGAGTGCTTTTTCTTGCGATTTTGGTCGACGGGAGTTTTCCCCTCACCTCCCATGCTTCTGCTCCACACTGCTCCTCGAGGTCCTGCCGAGATTCTGAGCCTGGGGGCGGAGAGCTAATTAAGAAAGAGGCTGGCTTGGGCCTAGCTCCGCCTACAGCTTTGTTTAGCTGCTGCACCTGGGTTTTTTCAGTGCTGTATACTGTTTTGGTCCATATTTACGACAATTTTCCTCACATTTTGAGGTAATTTTGTTTCAGTCTATTTTGCTCATATTAAGGAACATATTTTCTCCTCAAAATGGATACAAAAAATCCTCCCACAAATAAAAGGAGGCAGCAGGTTTCCCCTCCTCCAGCAAAAGCTAAAATGGTGGAATCCTCGGAACCTTCTTTCACTCTGATTTTGGAGGAAATTAAAGCCTTGCGTTTGAATACTGACTCCATTGCCTCAGAAATTAAAAATGTTCGTAAAGATATGGCTTCTATGTCCATGAAGGTGTCGGATAATGCCATTAAAATCAAAGATAATAAGAATAAGTTGGATGGTTTTACACCTTTAATGGCCAGAATCATTCCAATGCATTCTCAACTGCTGGACTTAGAGAATCGCAATAGGCAATACAATCTGCGCATATTTAATTTGCCTGAAGAAATCGAAGGGGCCAATTGTCGTCTTTATCTTGAATCTCTTTTGCCTGGTCTCTTGAATATTAAGTTCCCAGAAAAATTTTAAATTGATAAGGCTCATAGAGTTCCGTCACATCGTAATCCTCGTCATTCAAAGCCACGGCAGATGATATTTAAGGTCCTGCGTCATCATCATCTGGTTCTCATTCGAAAAGCTGTTCGTGAAATTCCATCATTGCTGGTGAATGGAACCAAAATATTCATCCATCAGGATTTTGCTAAAGAATCTGTGGCTATTCGTAAAGAATTCTCTTCTCTTCGTCCGCAACTGAGGAGCCTTGGCTTCAAATATGGACTTTTTGATCCCTCTACAATGCGAGTCTGGAGAGACAATGTCTCTAAATCTTTTCAGCGCCCAGAAGATCTTCGTCTTTTCCTTGAACAACAACTTCCTCCATCGATGGATACACAAGACCCTAATTCTTGACTGCATTTCGCTGGTTTCTTATAGCAGGTTTATACCTAAATGTCCTTATGGGCTCCAACGGTAATTGGCCATGCTTGAGGAACGGGTGTGCGATTTCTTGTCTTTATGTATGTTGTTTGTTTGTACCTTACTCTCTCTTTTTTGTTTCTCCCTTTCCTATTTTTCAATCAGAGTTACTCTCTTAACCTGTCCTATCTTGCCTTCTTCTTGTTTCCATTTCTTTCTTTTCCTTCTATTCTATCCTAATGGCTAATGTTCATAATATTAAAATTGTTTCTCTTAATGTAAAAGGTTTACGACATCCAGTAAAACGTTTAAAAATTTTAGATTATTTAGGTTCTTCTAAGGCTGAAATCTGTTTTCTCCAAGAGACACATGTTGATGATAAAGTTTTAAGTTATATGAACAAAAAATGGGTGGACTCAATTGTCTCTTCTCCTGCTGCAGGTAAAAAGAATGGGGTCGCTATTTTCTTTGCCAAAAGGTTGCATTGTCAGGTATTGCATAAGATCTCAGACTCTGATGGCAGATATATTATAGCTAAAGTTAAACTTCATGACTCTGTTTTCTTTTTGATTAATGTTTATGGCCCTACGTCAGAGGATCCTGTTTTTTGGTCAACTGTTACGTCTGAAGTTTTAAAGTTGGGAAATGCTCCATTGATTTTTGGTGGTGATTTCAATATTTTTGTGGATCCCCTATTAGATAGACTGTCTACATCTAAATTTCGGCCGTCTAAGACTTTTCATGCCTTTAAGACTTTTCTTCAAACCACCAAGTTAGCTGACATTTGGCGATTATATCACCCAACTGGTAAAGAATTTTCCTTTTTCTCCAATCCTCATAATTCCCATTCCAGAATAGATTATTTTTTCCTTTCTCCTTCCCTTGTTCAATTTGCAAATAAACCTACCATTGGTGCCATAGACATTTCAGATCACGCTATGATTTCTTTTGTTTTGAATGTATCCTCTTCATTTACTAAACAGTCCAGATGGCGCATGAATTCCGACATTGTTCTTAATGATACTCATAAACCCAAAATACTTCAGGCTATTCAGGATTATTTCACTTTCAATTCAGAAGGTTCTACCTCTATTACCACTCGATGGGATGCATTTAAAGCCTATATTCGGGGGACCACTATTTCTATCATGGCTCATGAAAATAAGAAGTTTAATTCACAGGTTAAATCCTTAGAGAAACAAATAGCTCATTTTGAGCGTTTATTTATTTCATCTAATGATCCCCAATATAAAGTAAAATTACAAAAGCTAAGGTATGAATTTAATGCTATTCTCAGCACTAGAGCCGGTATACAACTCTCTAAATCCAATGCTAAATTTCGTTTTAACTCCAATAAATCTGGCAGACTTTTGGCTAATTATTTACGTATTAAACGAGATAAAACTCAGATCACTTCCATTAAATGCCCTCAGGGAAACATTGCTTTTTCCCATAATGAGATTGCTAATGAGTTTTTGAATTTTTATTCCACTTTATATAATAAACCAGATGACTGTGATGATACTTTAATTGATTCCTTTTTACAACATTCGGCCTTACCTCACATTTCTTCCTCTGATAAACTTAAGTTAGATTTACCCATCACTAAGGAAGAAATTCTCACGGCCATTAAATCACTTCCAAAGAAAAAATCCCCTGGTCCTGATGGTATCCCTGCCGAATTTTATAAAGAGTTTCAACATCACCTTTTACCTTTTTTGAGCCAGATTTTTTCTCATTTTTCTTTATCAGGTACCATTTCGGGTTCTTTCTCTGAGGCCTTAATTGTTGTACTTCCCAAACCTGATAAAGACCCTACCCTTGTTGCTAATTATTGGCCCATTTCATTGATTAATCAAGATTGTAAACTATATGCCAAAATTATCGCTTCCAGGTTAGCACCTATCCTGCACTCAATCATTCACCCTGACCAATCTGGTTTTATGAAAAATCGATATTCTGCTAATAATACGAGAACGTTATTGCATGTTATTGAACAAAGCTCCACTATCCTTAGGCCTGCTGGTGTTATGGCATTAGATGCTGAAAAAGCGTTTGATAAAATCCATTGGCAATTTCTATTTAAATCTCTGTTATCTTTTAATTTTGGCCCCTCCTTTATTCGTATGATTTCTGCTTTATACTATGCTCCCACAGCTCGATTATTTATTAATGGCCAGATTACTAACCAATTTTCCCTTTTCAGAGGAACCCGTCAGGGTTGTCCCCTCTCGCCTCTTTTGTTTTTACTTGGAATAGAGCCATTTCTTAATTACATTCGAAAATGTGATAACATTCAGGGAATTAATATCAATGATATTACTGTTAAAACTTTAGCATAAGCTGATGATGTGTTGTTATTTATTAGTAATCCTGTTTCCTCTGTTCCTTTTTTACTTGATATTATTTCTAAGTATTCTACTGTGTCAGGTTATAAGTTAAATGTTACTAAAACTGAATTTTTTCCACTAAATATGTTATGTACTTCTGATATGCTACCCTCTCCAGATATTGTTTGGCAAAAGAGTAAATTGAAATACCTTGGAATACTATTTTCATCGTCCCTTCATGCTACTTTAAAATTAAATTGTGATTTCCTCCTAGAATATATTAAACAAAAAACATCCAAATGGTCCTCCCTTCATCTTTCTTGGTGGGGGAGAATGGAATCTATTAAAATGACTATTGCACCTAAAATATTTTACTCTCTCGCAATGATCCCGACTCAATTTCCACTCAAATTTTATAAAGATGTTGACAAACTTTTATCGAAATTTTTATGGAATAATAAGCCTCCTCGTATTGCTTATAAAAAATTAAAAATCCCCAAATGTCATATTGGTTTTGCCCTACCTGATTTCCTGTTGTATCATAAAGCGTTTATCCTTAAACAGAGTTCGTTATGGTGTAATATATCTTCTATGCTTATTCCCCCTATTTGGTTTCATATTGAGACTTCCCTCGTTAAACCGTTTCCTTTATTATCCCTGTTAACCATGTCTCCCGTATCTAAAATTGTACATTCTTCTTCCATTATTAAATCATCAAGATTAATTTTTAATGATTTAAATTCCAAATTTTGAATCCCCCTTACTTTCTACAGTACATTTGTCCTTGTGGCATAGTGCCTTGATAAAATTAAATAGGAATATCTCCTTTTGGTCTTCCTGGATTACTAAAGGTATTTTTTATCTTGGAGATGTTTTCATGGATGATGAGTTTATTCCATTTATTCAACTCCAATCAAAATTTAATCTGCCTTTATCTGATCTGTCAAAATATCAATTTCTCTGTAATTCTATTTTAGATTCCTTCCCCAATGGTATTCCTTCAAAAACGACAGCTGATTTTATGCTTTATGTTAAAACTGTTTCTTTATCTTCTAAAGCGGTGTCTGTATTCTATAAAAAACTCACTGTATCCTTAGGTTCCAATGTTGATACAATTTCTACTTTCTGGAATAATGAGTTATCTTTATCACTGCCAAATGATTCCTGGTCTTTAATTTGGTCCCTTTCCATTTCTGGATGTTTACCAGTATCTATTTATCAAACTAATGCTTATATTTTGTTTAATTCCTTATGGACACCATTACGTTTATTTAAAGCTCACTTATTACCATCTAATCTATGTTGGCATTGCAATTCACATCCTGGTTCCTTACGTCATATGTTATTTGATTGTCCGACTATTTTAAAATTTTGGTCTGATGTATGGAACGTGATACAGAAAATTTTGCCTATTTCTGACTTACCCTCTTATAATTTAGTTATCTGTAAATCTGTTGCTCTGAGTGTACCCCTTGATGATATTGAAGCAAAATTATTTAATTTTCTGGTATCGGCTGCGTTAAAATCCATCACTTTTTGTTGGAAGGATGTTTCTTCCCTTTCAATTCATGCTTGGTGGTCCTGGATAATTTTTACAAGAAGAGGTGCACAATTGTCATTACAAGGTGTTCATCATAATTCGTCGACTTTTCAATCTTTTTGGTCTCCTATTGATTCATATGTACAGTTCTAATTATTGTTGTTTTTTTTTGTTGCTAATATAGTGTTGCTAACTCTACTTATTTAAGTATTTATGCTATGAAATGTATCATTCCCTTTCCCTTCTCCCTTCCCATCCCATTCCCTCCTTTCCCTTTCTTCTGTTTTCCTTTAATTGACAAATTATTTTCTTGCGATGAATTTTATTGTTGACTGTAATTTTATGATTATTCTTTTTCGCTTCTTTGTATTTTTAATGAATTCATTCAACTTTTTTTTTGTATGTCTTTATGTACTTCTCCTTTCTTGAAAATTCAATAAAAATTTACTGAACTAAAAAAAAAAACAACAGTCCAGGCAATAGTCATATTGAGGATCAAGTACGGATGCAAAACTCTAGCTTGTCTATCCATGATTTCAAAGCCCCACTAAAAGCTTTTCTCAGTGCGGCCACAAGACTTTTAACAGGCTCCAAAAAATTCTACCACATCACTCCTCATCTGAAAGCACTCAACTGTTTACCCAACAAAGCAAGAATCCAACTAAAGATGGCATGTATCACTCGTAAAGCAATACACTACAATACACCAATGTACCTAGCCAAGAAAATTACACTATAAGGAGGATGCAGAGTCTCTCAGAGTCATGGAGATCGAGTACTGAAACCCGCCCTCTTCAGAAAGAAAAGAACCTATGACCAAGCTTTTTCTGGTGCAGCACCAAGAATTTGGAATGCTCTCCCCCTGAACATTAGAAGACTATCATCTGTTTCTGCTTCAAAAAAAGAACCCAAGTCCTTTTTTATGAGGAAATTCCTTCCATAATATCAGCAAACTAAACGCTGTTAGATTACTTTTTTTTGTCACACACCTTGTTAATACAATTCGACCCCTATCAGTCGTTTAGACTTGAATATATAGGAGTGTGAAAGAAAACATGCTGTTCTAATTTTAAAGCTATGTAAATGTGAAGCGCTCTGATACCCTGTTTAGGGTCATGTTCGCGCTATATAAAACACCAAATAATTAAATAAATAAATAAACTCCACATCTGGTCACAAACTATTGACACAAAAACTTCTAAAAACATGCTACATGTTGTTTAGCTAATCATGGATTTGAGCTTCCAGCAGACAAATTCGTTTTTATATCAGAGAAAATAACTGTAAAACCCAGTGCAGCAGACCAAAAAACAGGCCCACAACCAGACAAAAAAACGATCAACTCACTGCCCTATCAGGGTCGCCCATTTGGAACTTCCTGGTTGCATGATAGCCCTTTGGCTTCCGTTCTTTATGCAAACGAATTTGCAGTCTTAAAGCCGGTGACTTAGCGACTAGATTTGGTCTCGTGGCTCTGGGTTATCAGCAGATGCAAAATGGATGCATTGCAAACCATATTTTTGCATATTATGCTCTATTTTTTTACTAGTGTGTAAATTGAGGAAAATAACACTCAATGCCCACTGGAAATGGTATTTGTGCCAGGGTGTTTTCATCTGCGATCTATACTTGAGTGTAAATTGGCATGTAAAATGCAGCAACAATTCTAAAGTATGCAGTAATAATAGTATCTATCAGGCGGCCAGAGAATGGAAAGTGATGAGAATTAGGTCTAGGGGCGAAATGTATATTTTATTTTGCATTCAGAAACAAAAGAAATGTATGATTGTTTTTAAACAAGCAATAACTACTTTTTTTTAACACGAGAGTGTTATCCTAAGCTATTGTTGTTTTACAGATACTATTATTTCACCAATGGGAGGGGAGGTGATGCTGTAATTACATGATGCTGATCACCGAATTGATCAAGTTTGTCAACTACTCATCCGTACTGTGCTTGAAGATGAACCACCTTCAAAATATGTTTGTTTATATTTTTTGTATGTGTATTGTTTAAATAAAGCAAAAGGTAGAAAAGAACACTACGGTTTACTTCATAGCACCTGAGGCACCACCGTATTTTGTAAGTTACCTTCATTTTGTTCAAAGCATTGTCACTCCATTTTTTAGCTAAGATTTTCAAACTACACATAAAATGAATAATGCATTATTTGCACATGCATTATGAATGTAGAAATAAATTATGCAAAAGCGTGCATTTATGAATTAAAATCATAATTTCTTTTTCTGTGGCATCCTCGCATTGTCAAGGACTCGTCTTTTTGGTTTATAGAATATTTTATGATAAAAGTTTATTTTGTTTTACCCCCTTTGGGAACCCTCCGGAGGGTTGCCTTTTTAACATAACTTTGTGAGACAAGCCTGCGGGTAAAGTACATAATTCTACCTGAGGATAAAGTAACATTCAGATATTATAGAGTGTTTAAACCCTTCTGGCTTTCGAACCAGGCAGATTACTAATGTTAACGTGTTCATGCCATATACATTTTCATACACGAATATGACATTACCACCTGCAGGGTTCCATAACTGACAGAAATAACCTTCCTCATTTCTATTTGAAACGGTGGTATTCATTTGCCATCAAACATTTTGACTAATTTCTTCAGACGGCACTATTGGACTCTGCAACTCGTCCCTTCCCTCTACAATCAGTAGGTGAGTGTTACTTTTTCCCTCTTTATCAGAGGTAGTATAAACAACAAGGTTGCTGACAGCATGACTTTATTGAGTTCACAGAGAAAAATATAGATAACAGTGAAGAGATAAAAATGAGCTATAACACTCCTAAAAATACAAATTCCTTACATTGAAGTTTAGAGGAATACATCGCATTTAATATTATAATGCCTTTTTAAAAAACACTTTTTTACAATACATTGTACTTTGTGCTGTGGTATTTTTTTACTTTACAGAACAACCATTATTAGTCATGGTAAAGTCACGTAAAATGTTTGACTGCTGGATGTACAAACTGTTTCTTCAATCAGCCACTCTATAGCAAGTCTTTCATGTATATCCATGATGAGTCTCTACCAGTGGAGTGTAGAAAGTCTTGTTTCTTTAGCCATAGTTGTGCAAGCCCCCATACACAAATGTACAAGTATTCGCTATGCATAATGCAGGTAAAGAAGAATTTCTATACACATCATGGGTAGAGATAACATTATTCTTCGACAATAATAAATGCTAAACACACATGAATCCTTCCATCCTAATAGGTATATCCAGCATACATTTCTGAGTTCCACAGAGAGAAGTGTATATAAATCTTATGACTGTTAGAGTCTTCACCACAATTGAAGGGCTCATACCCACCCCTTCTCCTCTTTAATAATGAAATTAAAAGCAGTTACACATCCTTGCGCCACAAACATTATCATTCCTCAATAAAACGTTTTGAGGATCAATATTTGAGTTCACTGTCATTTTAGGTGTGTGCAGGGGCCCATGCCATTGCAAATGTTTGCAAGACCAGCCCCCTCCACCACATTACCCTGAAGCCTCATACTATCAGGTTCCCAACACGCTCCTGAACGCCCCCTCCCCATCCCGATGCTGATTTAAGAGTTATTTTACTCCAGTCTGGTCGCACTGGGCAGCTAATAAGCACACACATCAAACAATGTGCTTGATTCCTGGTATGCCATTTTGGATCAGCTATCCGCTGGCACATTCTTTTATTCTTAAGCCTGCACATCCCCACGAACCCTAAGCAACATTCCAGCCGGCTAGCAAATAAGACATCATCTCATTTAGAAGAACGAGCACTGGGATATGAGAAACAAAGCAGTGGAGTGCAAGCTTTACTGAAGTTTTATTTGCAACCCCGGTGTATTTATTGTCCGTGGATTTACTCCCAAACAGGAGGATATATTCAGACTCCAAAAGTCCGAGTCTCTTCTCCCTGTCTTCTCCATGTACATTCTTCAGGACCCTGTTGATGCCAAAATAAAATAACAAATAAGCATTCTGGGCATGGACTCTTACCCAATGTCTGGCACCTAGATAATTGGCATCAGCATTCTTAATAGCTCTATCATGTTCTAGAACTCTCGTCTTCACAGGACAAATGGTACTGCCACCAAACTAATAACCACACGGACATTGCAGCATATAGACCACATAATTACTCTAGCATGTGATGAATTTGTTTATGTGACATGTTTGACCCACAGGTAGGACGTGGTCTCTTTGGTTACTGGTTGCTCTGCAGGCGTTACTTCTACCACACTTGTAAAAATGATTCTGTTCTTGTAACCAACCTCGTCTATCTGTCTGTCTCTTGGTGTAGTTTTGTGCCAAATGATTCCGCAAAGATTTAGATTTGCGGTAGGTCACTCAGGGTTGAGGTAGCATGATCCTGCCAATTACTTGGTCTGTCTAAACCAGGTGCAATTGTCTGTTGAATATCTTAGAGCATTAGCTTCAATGCTGTAAGTGGTGATGAGCATGACCACATGTGGGTCCTGTTGATTTTTCTCCTTTTGGATTAACAGACATTCCCTTGAAGTCTGGGCCACATTGCTGCTGGCTGGCGTTTGGACTATATAGGGATAGCCCCTAGCTCTGAATCTGAAAGTCATACACCCTTTCTTCTCACTGAAATCCTATGTAGTGCTACAAGCCTGTTTGGCCCTCAAAAGCTCCCCATATGGGATGTGCCACTACAATTTATGTGGGTGATGGCTATTGGTGTGAAGAATGCTATTTCCTGCCGTGCTGTTACCGTATAAACTGGTTTGTATATTGCCATCAACAATCTTGATCGACACATCAAGGAAATCCATCTCAGTTGCATGGATCTTGTGTGTCAATAAAATTATTCTGGGCAATATGTGCCAGAAAATCATGCAATTTGTGTTTGGGACTCCCCCAAATCATACACAAATCATCTATGTAACAAATACAAAATGTAACATGATTGGTCCATTACTCATTATCTTCCACCCACATATACTGTTCTTCCCACCATCCCACAAACATACAGATGTAACTTGGAGGAAAACAACTTCCTATAGCTGTCCTTACCAACAAATAGCACTGATAGCACTGTTAAACACAACCTACGCCCTAGAAGATGCTTGCAGCCGCTTGGTATTTCACTGGGAAAAGCGAACGAAAATGAGAAGAATCACTGACACGATGTCTCGTTGCTGATGTCGACGATAATCGATAGCAGGAGCAGGAGCCGCATGTTTGCTCAGCAGTTAAAGGGATTAATGCAGCCTGTACTTACATGCTGTGTTTGCTGTGGGTCCGCGAAAAGGATCTTGCGGGACCTACGGGACCTGGTAGACGTCCTCTCTGCTGCATTCCCGGGAGGCAAACGGCTGGCCACTTTCGGGAGGCGGAGTAAGGAGAGGGGGGAGTGCTGAGTACACTCTCACCTGAGAGACGTAGTGGACGGCGAGAGCAGTGCTAGTAACTGGAAACAGGCGAGAAAAGCTAGTACCTCGCAAATACTATTGAGGAAACGCTCCCAGCGAAGCATTATGGCCCCAAAAATAAATCATGTGGATAACTCCCTCGACGCCAGGAGAAATATAAGGACAAAGAAAAAATGATGGAGAAAGAGGAATGCTCCGAACCTGGGGAAATTCACACACCTCATGCAGATGAGCGAAGTAAGAAGAAACAACTACAGCTACAGCAGCAACAGCTGGCAGGAGTACGAACACGGCAAGTAACAACGTCTATCGCCGAACTCTTCTTAAAAGCCGGTAAGGAGAAAGGAGTGGCTGATAGTTTAATCCATGTTGTTGAAAATAAAAATGTCAGTGAGACTGTAATAATTGGAACCCAGGAATGTGCTGTATCTAGTAAGGCTACTAAACCCACAAGAGATCTCTCAGAACTTTCGATTTCAGCAAATGAGGGAGAGCCGCAAAAAGTGGGTGAGAAGATGGATTCTAATATTCTAGAACAGGAGGATGTGAACCTAAAAGTAACATTGCAAGTAGATAATGAACCACTCCATAATAAGGCTGAAAGCTTAATTCTATCTGAATCAGTGGGAAAAAACTCTGAAGCCTCAATTGCTAAAGCTAATCAGGAAAATGGAGACATTAGCACAGAAGGTGATACAGGTGCTCGAGTAGTTGGAGAACAAAATGGAGAACTAAATGGGGATGTGAAGGAAAGTGCCCCAAGCGAGGCCTTTTATTCCGCATCAGATGGTCAAGAAGGGTCTGAAGATGAAGATGGTGGTTCCTCTTACACAGACTCGGAAAGTGATCCTGAACTAGAACAACCGGCAACAGCCCAGAAAATTTCAGGCAATAAAAATGAGCCGAGCTGGGATCAGCCTTTGGATAGCTCATTGCAAGATGGTTTCACCATGGAATCAGCACAAATGACACTCCTAGAGAGAATACACCAAGAGATTATCGCTCACAGGGAGGAAACCCGAAGGGAAAATCAGAAAGCCCATATTGCCATGAAAAAAATGCAGGGGGTAGTTAGAAAACTATCTAAAGCTTGTGCCACTACAGGCGACAGAGTGGCAAACCTAGAAGATAGGATTGTGTCTACCGAGACAGAGGTGGCAGCTGCGGTTTCTAAAGTTGGGACATACGATGCGCAGATGACTGATATCCATTGGAAACTAGAAGAAATGGAAAATAGATTATGCAGAAATAACCTGCGCGTACTTGGAATTCCGGAGGGAAACGAGGTGTCTGACATTAGGGCTTACCTAATTAAGTTATTCACCCAGGCTTTTCCCGAACTGAATGGATGGAACTGGCCCACAGAAGTTCAAAGAGTTCATCGTATACCTTTTAACATTAAAAAAACACGAAGGAGGGGGCCTATCCTAGAGCAGTTTTAATCTACATTGGGAACTTTGTCCTTCGGCAAGCTATAGCAGACCTCGCAAGACCAAACACAAAAAGAAATGCCAAAGGAATATCCTTCTTTGTCAGGCCAGATTTCTGCCACACTACTGTGGAAAGGCGATGGCGGCTAAGAGGGATGATTAAGCCCTGTCAGGAAAAGAATCTGCAGGCCTTTCTGTTAAATCCAGCACAGCTAAAGATAGTAAATAAGGGCAAGACTCTGTTCTTCTCTTCAGAGATCAAAGTTCAAGAATATTTGGACTCCATATGGTTATTATTGTCAATGTAGTGATTCTTAATGCAGGAATGAGTTGTTATAAGCGGTAGCGGCGTAAGGTTGTGAAATACTGATAGTTTGGTTATTTATTTTTTTTATTTTTTTTTGTTTATAGTAAGCAGATTTGTTTTGGGCTCCACGATTTATGTACTAAGATGTAACTGATGATCAACGTCTTCACTGGAATCACTGTATTCCATCACCAACACAGACTAGTTCTATGTGCCTCACGAAGAGGGGAGAGTAGGGGGGTTGGGGAGGGTGTGGGGGGCAAGGGTCAAGGAGGAAGGGGGGAGGGAGGGTTGTGGGGTGGGATTGGGTGGTGGAAGGGTGGAAAAACGAGAAAAAAGGAAAGTGGTACAATTTTGGACAAAGATTTGATGAGAAGGACAATAACATGATTAGGGATCTGAGTGATGAGATATATAAACAATTAAATGGCAAGCATTAGAATATGCACTATTAATGCGGGAGGACTGAATGACTGGAAGAAGAGGCAGAGACTGGCATTCTTAGTAAGGCATGAAAGGATCGATATTATCTGTATACAAGAAACCCATCTCCCATGGTCAAAACGTAATCTACTTTCGCTGGGTGGCTTTGAGTTAATAGCTTGTTCTACACAGACGTCTACAATCAGAGGTGTAGCTATATTAATTCGAGGTTCCCTAGGTAAAGCAAGGAAAGTGAAGGCGGATAGTAATGGGAGATGGGTAATTGCTGACTTAGACCTTGGTTTCTCGTTATGTGTGTTGTATGGCTCCAATCAAGATGAGCCTGAAATATTCGATTTTTTAGAAACTGAACTTGTGGGTTGGGCTACACCGTTGATAATAGTGGGGGACTTTAATATTTCGGCTGATTGGGTCGGATCTGAGCCATATGTAGGTCGGAAACCCAAGGTCTTTCAATCTATTCGATCTCTTCTGAGCTCTCATGGGATGATCGATGTATGGGGGGCCAAAAACCCCCTTGGATTCTGGATACACATACTTTTCTAATCCTGCCCAAAAATACACGAAATTATATTACTTCTTGATCTCGTCCTCTGAGTTATCAAAAGTTGACATACTTAAACTTCCTAAAGTGGTGTCTGACCATAACCCATTAATTCTTTCATATAGTATAGGTCAGAGGGAAAGAAAAAGTAATTCCTGGTCCTTTGAGAAAAAGTTCTTTAGCGACAAAAGATTTATAGATCATTTGAAAAATTGGATCCCACAATTCTTTGCAGCAAATAGGTACAGTGCGTCTAGAAACACAGTCTGGGAAACTTTTAAGGCAGCATTGAGGGGTGAAACTATTAGCTGTTCAGCAAGATTAAAAAAGGAAGATAGAAATAAGATTAAGGGTTTAATGAAAGAGTTAGTAAAAGTAGAAGAGCATCATATGACGGATATAATCAAAGGGGTTAATACCACTGAAAGTCAGGAAGCTTTATTGTCAATCAAAGCCGCACTCCAGAAAGAAGTAACTATTAAAGCTGCAGGAGATTACCAATCAAATAGGGTTAAAAGATATGAGACCGGAGAGCAGGCAGGGAGAGCACTTGCCCTCAGTCTAAGGCAGGAAAAAACAAGAAATACTATTGTATGTATAGAAGAGGACGAGATCAGGTATACAGAAAGCAAGGACATTTTAAGAGTTTTTGAGAAATGTTATCAGCAGCTGTATGAGCAGGAAGAACCTACGAAGAAACCAGGGGAAGGAATACGAGATCGGGGCCCACTTTTAGAAGATTCAGTCAAAAATAAATTGGAAGAAGAAATTACATTATTAGAAGTAACAGGCGCGTTGCAGGAATTGGCTTCAGGTAAAGCTTCAGGTCCCGATGGGATACCTCTAGAAGTCTATAAAACAATAGAAACCGAAATCACTCCTCTTCTGGTAGATTTGTTTAATGGGGTTATGTGTATAGGATCAACACCCGCTTCTTGGAAAGAAACAAATATAGCAATTTTCCATAAAAAGGGGAAACCAGTGGAAAAGGCGGGATCCTACCGACCCATTTCACTAATAAATTCCGATACTAAGCTTTATTCTAAAATTCTGGCAAAGAGGTTGGGTAGGGTCATTGGCGGACTAGTATCCCCATGGCAGCATCGGTTTGTCCCCGGTCGGGGTACAACGGATCATACTTGTAGGGCAATATCTTTGTTTGATGTCCAGGCTGCCGTGGGGGGGGGGGGGGTGTCGCTATGATCCTGCTCGACGCAGAGAAGGCATTTGACCGCGTGGACTGGAGCTTTCTCTGGCTATTTTAGAGCCGAGGGGATTTGGTCCCAATATTATAGGGGCCCTTAAAGCCATGTATGTAGAACCAACAGCTAAGGTAACAGCAATGGGGGAGAAATCAGGGGTTAAACATATAAAGAGAGGGACTCGGCAAGGATGTCCCTGTTCCCCTATTCTATTTGCGCTGTATATAGACCCCCTTATACAGTGTATTCTTGACTGCCCAGAGATAGCTCCAGTGATATGCAAGGGTTATTCGAGCAAAATATTGGCCTACGCTGACGATTGCAGTGTTAACAAATAATCCACAAAAAACTCTTCCTATTCTGATTCAGATGGCTAAACTGTTTGGGGAAGAGTCAGGCTATCTTTTAAATGAAACAAAAACGCAGGTTATTTGTTCTAAAAATATAGTCAAAACTGATTATAGATTCGTTGACTCAGCCATATATTTAGGGGTAAAAATTAATGCCAATGTTGAGAAAATTGTAAGTGAGAATTATTTGCCACTTATGAAGGATATTGAGAAGGAATTAAAAAGAATAGATGTACTACACCTCTCATTAATAGGAAGGGTAAATGCAGTTAAAATGTCTATGTTCCCTAGAGTTCTCTACTTATTTCGGGCCATCCCATTAGCAATAGAGGATAGGAACATGAAACAACTTGAATCTATGTTTATCAGATTTGTATGGCAATACGGCAGGGTAAGGCGATCTACAAACTTAATGGCACTGCCCAGAGAAAGGGGTGGGATGGGATTACCGAATTTAAAGTTATATCATTGGGCCTGCTTGTTAACCCAAATGACTACTTTATTTCAATCTGCATCTGTACCTGATATAATACTTGGGTTTGTAGATCAACAATGTCCACCCCAGATATATAGGATGCTTTTGGGTGAAAAGGCTATAAATGTATTTCAGTGTGAATTGGAACGAAGCTTTTATTAAAAAAACAAGATTGAAGACACTGTATGGCGCATGGCAGGTTTGGAAAGCAATTATGAAAATGTTTAATATCCCGAAAGTCAACTCCTATCTGCAACTGTATAACTCATCTCTTTTTCCTCAACTAAAAAATGATTGTAATTTGCTGATGTGGAAAAGGTTGAGGCTTAGATCCTTGGGAGATGTAATTGAAGAAGGTGAAATTCTGGGGTTCGAAATGTTGCAGGAAAGATTTGGTATTCTAGACCGTCAATGGCTGATATATGGTCAAGTCACCAGGGCAATTAAGGCAGTCAGGCCACGGATATCACATACAGCAGATTTTCCAATGATTGAGTTATTAAATAGAGGTTGTAGAAAGATTAAGATTTTATATAATTGCTTATTGGATCAAATCCCTGATGATATTGAGAAGGTTGAGTCTAATTGGGCGACAAAATTAGGGGATACTGATGTCGATCTGGATCTTGCTCTCGTATTGAATAAAAAAATATTCCGGGCATCAAACCTTCGCGCGCAACACTACAAGACTATTTTTAATCTTTACCATACACCCGCGAAAATATTTGCCTGGGGTTTAAGCGAAAATGATAACTGTCCCAGATGTAATGAAAGTCAGGCTGACATTATACATATGTTTTCTTCCTGCAAACAGTTGGAAAATGTTAAAAAAGAAATAATGAAATGTATGGAGGGGCTGCTAGGTCAGTCCATCGACCTATCCCCTACCTTAATTTTACTGGGTACAGACTCTAAGTTGGGTTTAGCTGAGGCTGAAAGAGAACTAATGTTTTTATCTGTTGCTGTACTTAGAATTTTAATTTCTGCGGCGTGGAAAGATACGAACCCTCCATCCTTTCAGATGTGGCTCTCGAGATTTCTAGGAATTCATAACATAGAATCCTGCCTCTATGAATATAAAGGTATTAGGCAGCGTAAGAAGGGTATACGCCTATGGGCTCCTGTAACTAATTGGAGAACAGATAGAAATGGATAAAAATTTTGTTCGTTTTTAACTAATTGAAACTAATTTCTAACCCTATGTATTTATTTATTTTCCTCGTTCCCGCTAACAAGATGCACTTAAAAATGTATGTAAATATATCAAATATTTATCAAATTCTTATCATGTATGTAATAATTGTTGAAATTTGTCCATTTATGTACCATCTTTAAAAAAAAAAAAAAGATATCACTGTCAAACACAAAGAAAGTGTTTTCTAAACAGAAGTGCAGCATCTCCAATAACATCATCCAGTGGTCAAACGTATTTATAGGTTTATCTCAAAATTAATATCTGCAAGCCTGAAAGCCCAAGTTGTAGTCAGTACATGTGTATAAGGATACCACATCTAGGATGACAAGGCTGTAACTGGGCTGCCATTGCATTTCTGAGATTTTGGTGATCAAATATGTACTGTCCCTGCAATACGAGGGTAAGGCAGGACCATATGGGAGAATATAAAAATCAAGATAGATGGAAGTTTGTTCTAGGAGACTCCTGTTGGCAGAGATCATGGGTCTCCCTGGGTAGTCTGTCCTGTTCTTATGTACTTAAGGCAACATATAGAAACAGGGGGCATCTGGTTTCTTGACATATGAAAACTGATATTCATCAGTACTCAGAAGTACCCTTCCCTTCCACTCATGTAAATGGTCATACAATGTGCTGATGGCTAAACAGTATACATTGTAAGTACTCTTTTCATAGCTGTTGGAGCGAAGTGTTGTTCATGTTCTTCCATCAGATATTTATTCATATACCAAAGGACCACATTACCCCCTTGTCCAAGGGCATGATGATGATATTTTGGTTGTATCCTAATATATATACATGCACACACATATGTATACAAACATATATATTACATACTGGAGGTTGTCAGTAAGTAGTTATAGTTAGGACCTAGTTTCCATAGGAAAAGCATTTTTTAACGTGGCTGTTACTTTGTCATTGTTTGACCAATTGTTATGAAACTTTCCAAAATAAATTGTCAAAGAAGGTTCTGGTTGTCATGGAAGGTTTGGGGGTGATCTGTGAAGTGTGAACGGAGAGTTAGGGGCATGAAATAAGGGTGCTTATAAAAAATAATTCTCAAAGGAAGCGTTAGCCACATCTTTGGCCAGAACTGTTGACACCAAATTTTGCAGGAAGATAGATGTTGATTGAAGGAAGTTCCTTTTGCGTATTTGGTGAAAATCCATTCAGTAGTTTATGGGAAATGTAAGTTTAAAACTATAGTGACATCTCTGGTCGCAAAGTCTTCACGAACAAAGAGAGCTTGTGCAGGTAAATGCACTGCTCTGATTGGCTGCCAACATTTCAACCAGGAATTGGTGGCAGCCATCTTGGGACTTCAAGCCAAATCCCCCAAAAAGTGCAAATAAAGAAAAGGGGTAGGGTAGGAATACCCTGACTCCCAAACTATGATCTTGGTGATTCCTGGGACCTTGCCATGGCATAAAAAAAGAAAATTGTGTGGCAAAAACATTTTTAAACAAGCAGGTGCAGGCTCCCACACTTTCTTTACAATAACCCCACGGTGGGCCAGGTCCTGGTGGCATATAATGCATGTAGAAGGGGATGCACAAGCCCCCTTCCTAGGACCTATTAAAGTCCCTGGGACCGCCGCCTCCCAGGGATTTTAATAATGCGGGTGGTCCTCCTGGACTGCCCACAACCCCAGGGACCGCCACCTCCCCGGGGCTAATTTAAAGAATAGGGGGGTCTCGTGGACCTCCCCCTACCCCGGGAACCACCACCCCCGGGGCTAATTTCAATAATATGGGGGATCCTCGTGGGCCTACCTGCCCCGGGAACATGCATCAGTATCCTGATATCCGTCAAGTTTTCTAATATTAATACGGTTTCTGAGATTGTATCTCTTTTCAGTGCATTCCTGTTGAGGGGATCCCCTGTGTGAGTGTTATTTATTTTGTTTAAATTTTGGTTGATGATCCCATTTCTTTTTTTAAAGAATTGGGCACCTGCTTAGAGTTGTTCTTTTCAGAATAACCCTTAACTACTGGTTTCCCAGGTCTGGCTCCCACATTATCTCTTCCCAGAGAAGCATAAGTTGCTTTGATAATCTTAGCTAACTCTCTCTCCAGTTGTATAGGAGTGAATTCCCACTTGGGCAAAATTGCTTATTAGTCTTATCCCTAAGTCCGTGGCAGGTTCTGCTCCGTTCTCATTCTGTATTTGTTTCAGGTCCATCTGATATTACCACTATTAAAGGGGTACCATGAGTTCTCGCGTGAATGACAGTGAAGACTGTACTCCTAGTGGCAAAATATTCTATCGGGAGAGTCATTCCCATTGGCAAGCAAATTGTAAAAATAATATGTTTTTCCTTTGGCCCATTATGGGGAAAACCACTTCAAGCTGTGCTGTCTTTTGTGCTATTCAGAACCGCACTTGCTCCTGTCTGGTGGGAATCTTTTCTGTGACTGCATTCAGTGTATGAGGGCTGATACCCGGAATAGCCAATTGAGGTTGTGCTGCCTGAGCAGCCCTCACAGGTTAAACTATAATTGTTACCATTGTGAACTATGTAAATGTTTACAAAATCTTTGTATAGTGTGCTAATTTCTGAAGCTGGTAATGTGTGAATGTCTGGATGTGGTGTATGCAAAGCTAAGACCGGCAAGATCACTCCTCTTTACTGAGCGGACTGAGTCTCACCCTTTCTTCGGTATGGGGGAGGGTGCATTTAAACTAATTTAAATGCTCTTGGTAGGTTAACATGACTTCTATGTCCACGTATGGAAAGTATTCATCTGGTGTCTCGTCTTCAATGTAAGTGTGAAACACTTTTGTGTGTTCATCTACAGCTGGGAATCTAACCCAAGAATAGGGTGCCTCAGTCCTAAACGCTTCGTGTGCCTCGACCACATAGGTAACATCTCCATCCGTTGGTGGGAAGCCATGTTGTAATCATTTCCTAGTAACTGCCTGTCTGCAATGTTCTGAAATATTTAGAGAACCTAATTGTTCTTCAACATTGTCAGCTTGTTTGGTCATTGGTAAAAAATGAAAAGTATTTTATGAAAATTGATTTATTGAGATTTGGTTTGTACAATATGGGAACAATCTTTAATTCTCCAAGCTTGATAAAACCTACAGCCAATACCTAGGATGTACCTACTCAGCTGAGGCGGATTCCCTTTTCCCACTACGGATGTCTCTGCTTTAATGTGAGTAGAGGTCTCTGAGAAAGCACAAATGAACTACTCAAATTTGACCATTAAATAAGTGCCTAACCAATGTTGGCGGCACCATGTTATGTAGTTCCTACTAATCCGTAGGAGCTGCGTATTGTTTGGACAACATAAACTAAGGGATTGGTCTCTAGACTGGTTCCAGACACCACTGCAGGACATGTTGGTCTAGATACCAGCTAGCTCACATTGCTCACATTGCCACCATAAGCCCACTAACCTTTCAAGGGAGTGAATGGACTCTGGCAACCCCTGGGCAAGACAACCCTGATTCCTCAGGAATCGTGGTAACAGTACAGAACCTTTCGCTCAGTCACTCATGCTTACTTTCTCTCAGAGAAGTACACAGAATACACAGTGGGACGTTTTCAATACATTTGTTGCACCAATGTTATTCTAGTATAAAAATACATGTGCTGCAATGATTAGGAGAAAGAAGCAAATAAAGGAGATTACAAGCACCAAAAGAGTGAACAGTAGATACATTTCTACCATGGTGCTCAAGCAATTAATATATGCAGGCATATATGCAATATGGTAATCTAATATACTCCTATGATCCAGACCCTGCTCTGAGCGTACCTAGAGTGGGTATGGGTGTAGAGACAAGAATCCCCACAAGGGATCATCGAACCCCATTACCTGATTAGGTAGAGTAAAACACCCTGTCTCGGTCCAGAGTTGGACACCCCTCACGTAATGTCAGACCGGTGCGTGGTGGATTCTTGTATGCACGGACCTTCAGTGTCAACAGAAGTGCCTCCTCTTCCAATCTGTTGGGATACCTATTATTTATAATAAAATGTTACCTTTGTGATGTGCATGTTAGATTAGCAATGTTATGGATATGCAGCTAGCGTTGCCGCCCTGCGGATGAAGATAGGATGACTTTTGTACTTAGTGCATAGAGAGATCTAGTACATGAGCATTTTTGCTATGTCTTGCTGAAGGCAGTGTGTTTGATATGGCTTGGCGGGAGTGCTAAAACTCCAGCCAAGCCATAGCAAACTGCAATGTCCCTGGGGTGGGCACACTGGGATATTGCTTGAGCTGGCCCTGGGACGATGGTGATCCCCAGGGCCATGTAGGGCGCCAGGAGGGGGGCCGTGATAGAGCGCGCAGGTGACCCGACTATAATTTAACCATATGCACACTTGGGCCCACAAATTCAATTCACCATATTTATTAATCAGGCAAGCTACACACTACTACCAGTAACCCTGTTCCTTCCTATTTATTACCAATGTACCGGACTTACCAATCCTTGTCACGGGTACCTATGATCACAATGGATCAGGGAGCTAGCTGTAAAAGATAAGCAGTCACAAAATACAATAACATGTATAATATTTGCACTCTTTATAATAACCACAGACTCAGGAAGCTTTGAAAACCTTTATCTAGTTCTCATTATCGTCAGAAAGAATAAAATTCACAGTGAGTAAGCTATCAATAACCAAAATCATAAAAATAGTATAATTATGCAAGAAATAGATTATGCCAACCATTTATAGAGATAAGGGAAGGTAAGAACAAGGAACATACTAGTAAGGAATTTGCAGGAATTTAGACTCAGTATGATGTCTAAAGGACGGGAAAAATAAGGAACATGCTAGAATGTCACAGTTTGAATACCCCTCAAAGGTGGGTAAGGCATAAGAACTTAAATTTGTACTAAAGAGATTTTGAAGTTAACATGTAGCTATAGGGAAGGGAAAAAATGGAACACGCTATATACTTCAGAGTACCCACATTAAATCAACTAAAGGAATGGGTAAAGAAAAGAACATCTATATTTCATGAACTGTATGTAGGAATGTATTTATAGGATGGGGAAGAATGGAACATGCTAGTATAACAACTAAAATGTAAGACTTTATCATTGGTCAGCACAGGGAGGGTAAGAAAAGGAACAATGTGCAAGTACGATTTCATTAAAAGCAAAGAAATAGAGAATGCTAAATGGGTTCCCTCAGATTTATATTTACCTAGAACGGTGTGGAGACCAACTCTGGCCACGGGCCAGTTAAGGACAGGAGGAACCCCAAGATTTACAGTCGCCAGTAGGCCAGCAGGTGCAGAATGGAAACCCAGGACAGGAAAACCAGATTAGGATCAGGACAGGACCACCAAGGTAAGACCAGCACCCGCAGTTCAGTTGCAATGCCTGCGCTACACCCTCTCTGCAGCTATCAGTCAAAACCCTGATTGGGTTCTCGAATTCATAAATAATCAACAGAGACCACCTGAAACAAGTATTCAGTATATATTCCGATGGTGTTGGAATACACTCAGTGTGTTAAAATACCCCTCACACACCAAAAGGGCCCTTGGTGTCATGCTTCATCATCGGGGTCTTCCCGCCCCCGCTGCGGGACGGGGCAGTGCTGCGACAAGCGGCTACGCCGGAGCACCTTTTTGTGAGTACTATGTGAGTGATGATGGAGTGAGTGTACGTGGGGTCAGGAGTGATAATAGTGAAGTTAAAAGATACCTGGCCTGGTGTTTAGAAAAAATTATTTAATAGGCACTGGCTGGTATCGTTAAAAGGGGTGAGGCGGAGGGCAAGAGCGGGTTACTAGTCTTGCTCTCCTGTGTGGGTCAACATGTTTCGGGGCGACATGCCCCTTCGTCAGGACCGGGTATAAAGATCCCCCTGTCACTCACTAATGTGCTCCCACAGGTAGAGAGTAGCGGTGTTGGATCAATGTGTATGAATTAACTTAATAGATACACGTGTAAAAAGCTCGCTCAGTACTACTGATGATATAAGCTTTTTGAATGAGGGAATAATGCCCCATGAGCCAAGCTGGGCGAAGGGTACAAAGGGTCCAGTCAACCCCCACACCTCAGTGCTTCCTCCTTCGTCAGTGGCTTCCGTTAAAAGCAAAGAAATAGAGAATGCTAAATGGGTTCCCTCAGATTTATATTTACCTAGAACGGTGTGGAGACCAACTCTGGCCACGGGCCAGTTAAGGACAGGAGGAACCCCAAGATTTACAGTCGCCAGTAGGCCAGCAGGTGCAGAATGGAAACCCAGGACAGGAAAACCAGATTAGGATCAGGACAGGACCACCAAGGTAAGACCAGCACCCGCAGTTCAGTTGCAATGCCTGCGCTACACCCTCTCTGCAGCTATCAGTCAAAACCCTGATTGGGTTCTCGAATTCTCCAGCAAAGTGCTCCGCCAGCACTTAAGGTTCTCAAAACCCCGAATGGGTCTCTGAGCCAGACGGACAGAGTGCTCCGCAGCACCTCTGTTTCTGGATCAGCTATTGAGTGCGTTGGGTCAGTGACAGGTCAGCTATTCGGACAAGTCGGACAATTTCTCTAGCTCAAACTAGGCTAGTTATACTGTCTCCTGATTAGTGTACCACACCCCAAATGTTGCAAGTGTAAGAATCTCCAATTTCGATTGGTCCAAAGGAAGGACAGGTCATCACACCAACTAGGATTTGACTTTCTCAAGCCCTAATTTACATCTTTTGGGACCGCCTAGTGAATTTGGGGTTCTCATGACATGCTTTACACATAACAATGAAGAATACAATATTCATATACAATTGTTACAAATGCAGTACAGTTCAGCTTCGTCTTGCTGGGTCACAGGTCGGTTCCCAGGAGCATCTTGGCGGTGGCAGCCATCTGGCTGGGTTCCACTGTTACAAGGTTTTCTTCCCTCTGCCAGGGTGACTTGCGCAGTAGGGACTTCTAAGATGGAGTAGTAAGCACCTCCCAGGCCCAATAGATTCGATACATGAAAACTAAAGGAAAACAATTTAGAACACAGAAATAAATGATTACACTGTATACCAGGGATCCCTATATTACTCCCATTACTTCATATTAACTATAGCCTTAGTTATTAATGCAGACAGACAGCATAGCAAAAAGCTGCAGTGCAAGCTACGGACATGTGAGAACACAAAACAGCCATTTTAATACTACTGCGCAAGTGCAAAAGGTTTCCCACCAGAACTGCGAGTACGTCACGTCACGTGAGTGTGACCGACGCATGCACAGAAGAAATTCCTGCGTAGCAGCAGCCATCTTTAGCAGCAAGCGTATTAGGATAAGTAATCATATAGGCACGCGTCACTGGGACTCCCCAAATGTCAGAATAAAGGGGAAATTAGTAAGACAAACAGATTGATTAAGGCTATTAGGGTTATTTGAGGTTCATGAATTCAAGCAAGATACTTTACGTGCAAATTCTTGCTCCATCAATCCCCTCTTTGATGATATTTTATATCATCACAAATTAATAGAACCAGATGCCAACTTTTTACATTTTTCCCAGTTCAATCTCCTCAAATATTCTGTTCAACTTTTTCTCAGTCTCTTTATTAGGGTGAGAGTGTTTCACCCTTTTATAAATCTGATTATTTAGTTCTTCTAATTCAAGCTCATCAACATTTCGTTTCACTCCTCTCTTGTTCACAGTGTATTTCTTTTGGTGTTTTCGACATTTACAGCAAATTACTATTATAAAAATTACTAACCCTATTCCCGCAATTGGCATCAGTACTTTACTCAAAAGACTTTTACCTAAGTTAGAAAACTAATGACCTACATCAGAGAGACCATCAGTAAGTCTCTTCCAGGCACTGTCAACCTCGAGTAGTTTGAGCTCCTTTTCCAAATTAGTAATGTTTCTCAAATACCCTTTGTCAGGTATGTAAGTGCAACAATGTTGCGCTTTCAACATTCTGCTGACTCCGCCCTCTTTTGCCAATAATGTATCAAGAGCAAGTCTGTTTTGTAAAACCATTGATCTGATCGCAACCATTTCGGTATTGACCATCAGGAAACCTCCAGCAGTGTCAGTTGATAACCGATCAACTACTGTTGACAATTTGCAAAGTCTGTGTGTATTCAGAGTCACTCCCACTGCAGGTATCAATGCGCTAAATATATCACCTACTATTTCACCAACACTTTCTCGTTTACTACGTACTAATTCATTAGTTCTTTCAGTGCTTCCAGTGCTTTTCCCCACATGGTATATCTTTGGGAAGACAATACCAAAATAACAACTTCCGTACCAATGGTCGGGCAATTTGAAGAAAGCCTTGTTCCCACATATAAAATAAATTCCAGGAAACACAGGTTCTGACCCATCTTTGAAACCCCAACCCCCAATTACCTTGTAATTGTGTTCGCATTCACTGGAACCAATGAAGATATTGTTTTAATAACTAGTTTTCTCTCTTTTAAGACAAAGTTTCCCTTTCTTTTCGAAATCCAGCAACATGGCAGCATTAGCTCCACCATTTGAGGTGCTTTCTATGCTTTCGGCCAATTTAGGAATTTTCTGATTTTTGTCTTTTGCTTTCTTTTGGAAACTTTCTCTTCTTTTCTCTACCATATTTAAAAACATTTTCTCTTTTTTGTGTAATGAACAGGTCATGTTATCTTTGTGTGCATTATCTATGTCTATTTTACCTACTGTTAGAAAATAATCACTCATGTACTTTGCTACATCTCTAGTTGTATGTACAGGGTTCAGGTTTCTGCGGACAGGAAGTTCAGCAAATGTCACATCAACGTTTGAATAATAATACTGTAAAGGTCCTCTTCTATAAAATAAACTAGTTAGTATGCTACAGGAAGTTCCATAGGTTAAGGGCAAGTGGTGGTAAGTCACACCTTCAGCTACTGAAGTGGGTAGTTTCATGCAGACATAGCAATCATCTATTTCCATAGCTTCTACATAATGTACTAACAGGTTTGCGAAAACATTTAAATGAGTTTTGTTCTTGATTTTACTGAAATGTAACCCTTCCTCATCTGGTGTTTCTAAGTCTAATGCTGTTTGCTTAAGTCTAAGTGGTTTGTCTAGTGTATCTACTCTTCGTGGTGTATTTCTAGTATGTGTTTCTACAGTGTCGTCAGGTAGATTATTATTTGGATACAGGTTCGGGTCTTTACTCATCATAGAAGGAATAGTTATTGTTAGTCCTATCCATAGTATCAGTACTATTGCTACACTACATAAACATTACTTGACAGCATGTTTTTAAACAACTTCGTCTCGGTCTCCCATTCACAGAAGAATCAGAAATTTTGGCTCAAAAGAAGCTTCAACCCCTCTTAGTAACTCTACACAGCTTTGCTTACTCAAGCAACTTTTCAGGTTGGTTCCGCCTCTCCTTTAGCCGTGTCAGTAATCAACTCTTCCTCACTTTCGTCACTTATTTCCACATTTTCAAATTCTTCCAGTACAAAGTAAGTCCACTCGGGACTTGGGTACTTGGTATTCAGTTTCCTTATACGGGCACTTCTTCTCTTAGCATTGTCACTGCTGGGTCAGTTTGACTTGAGACCTCATTTACTTGTTCAGACTCTTCGTTTATTGTCTTTAGTCGCAATCTCAGTCTTTTCACAAATCTGGGTACTGAGTCACCTTTCCTGAGTCTTTTTACTGGCACTGTGTCTTGGCCTTCTTCAAACACTCTTTTGTTGTCGTTCAGTTGTGGCACATTTGGTTCAGGCTCACCTTCTGTATTTTCCCATAACTGACTAGGTCCAGGTCTTTCATCAGTTTCTTCTGCCTGGTCCCTAAACTGGCCTTGTTCAGGTGTATGCTGATTTTGGCTTTGATCTATTTCGATTTCTTCTTCCTGAACACAATTGTCTAATCCTGTCTGTTCCTGTTCAAGCTCTTCGAACTCTTGATTTTCTACCGCTTGAACTTTCTCCCTAATTTCTATCTGTCCCTTTCCTTGCTCAGGAGTTTGTGGTGGAGTGTCAATTACCTGTTCTCTCCCTATCTGGTCCTCCTCAGAATCAGATTTGACTTGGATTTCGATGATCTGAGTACCTCCTTCTTCACCTATCTCGTCCTCACTATCCCACTGTCTATCTAAATAGATTTGTCTTCTGGTTCGTATAGGGTCGATAGTCAGGTCGATTATTGGGACCCAATCATCTTGACTGGAGCTCGGTTGTTCCTCTTCAGCTACTTCAGGACCGATATCTTGGGACCCCTCAGCTGCACAACCTTCAGCTTCAGTTTCTTCAGGTTCAGTCACTCTCTTCGTATGGCTGGCATGGATCCAGCGAGGTACTCCCGCACACTTCACAGCTGTGGTGGTTACCAGGATCACCTGTCGTGGCTTTCCCCACCTCGGTTCAAGGCAACTTTTCCTGGTATGTTTCTTTATTATGACCCAGTCACCTGGATTCAGGTCATGTGCTGGAGTCATTGGCCTGGCGACGGCGTCTCCCCCAACCTGGTGAGAGATAGAACGCATTTGGTCAGCCAGCTCTTTACAGTATTCTAGTACCAAATCATCAGATATGCTTATCAGTTTGTATCCTGGCACCCATGCTTGCCGCATTGCTCTTCCCATTAGAATCTCATGGGGACTCAAGCCCGTGTTCCGGTCTGAAATACTTCTGAGTCCCATCAACACAAGAGGCAGAGCATCTGGCCATTCCAATTGAGTGTATTCACACATCTTTCCCAATCTTGCTTTAATGGTGCCATTCAGTTGTTCTACCACTCCAGAAGCCTCTGGGCGATATGCACAGTGCAGTTTTTGCGTAATTTTGAATGCTTCACAAATTTGCTTAATTATTTCGTTCTGAAATTACTTCCTCTGTCCGATTGAATTGTGACTGGGAATCCGTTCCTAGGCATTAGTTCCCTAAGTAATAACTTGGCTACTGTGATGCTGTCATTTCTACGGGCAGGGTAAGCTTCCACCCATTTTTAAAACAGGCAGACAATGATGAGTAGGTATTTCATTCCTCAACAAGGGGGTAACTGAATAAAGTCTAGTTGTAGTCTAATAAAGGGGCCTTCTGCCTTTCCAATAGTTCCTGGTAATACCACATTTTTCTTTCCAGGGTTAAATTGTTGGCAATCAGACACCTCTGGCAGAGTGCTTCAACTACGTTTCTGAATTTCGAATTGAACCAGGTCCGACGAAACATGCAAATCATCGCGTCCCTGCCTAAATGTGTGTCTCCATGTATCAGCCTAGCCATAGGAGCAAGCATACAGTCTGGCAATACAGGCACATCATCAAGGTAAACAATGACACCATCTTCATTTCTCCTTCGACAACCAAAGTTTCTCCATTTTTGCTTTTCCTGTGGCTCTGCTGCTTCTTGTAAGTCTCTCACTTCCTCCCATGAATTCACTCCCTCTAGCATCAAAAGTTGGCAGCTGTTTCCGTTTCCCCCAACCTTTATATTGATGGATACTCTGTATCTTGCACAATGTTGGGCTAACTGGTCAGCATATCGATTACCTGCTGTCACTTTGTCATCACCAGATTTGTGAGCAGCACACTTGACCACAGCCAATTCTTTTGGTAACTGGATTGATTCCAGTAAATCCTGTACATATTTTCCATTTCTGATAGGGGTGCCTGAAGAAGTCAGGGACTCCCTTTGCATCCACAACTGGCCAAAGTCATGCACAACCCCATAACCATACTGGCTATCAGTATATATGGTTATTTTCGAATTCCTCCCAAATTTACAAGCTTTTGTTAATGCAACCAATTCAGCTATTTGTGCAGACTTGACTCCATGTAAATAGGATGCTTCCACTGGGCCTGCTAGAGTGCACACAGAGTAGGCAGCACCTAGGCCACCTTCCTCATGTCTCAGGCATGAGCCGTCTACAAACAGCTCGAAATCTTCACTAATTAAAGGATTTTCTTGTATATCTGGGCGTGGTTTAGTGCTAAACTCAGTCAAATCAATGCAATCATGTCCAATTTCCTCCCTCACTTCTGCTGCGAATGAACTAGGCAGCAAGGTAGCTGGGTTCAGAATATTACATCTAGCAATGGTTACGTTTCCTGCACCTACAAGGATTCTCTCATACTTAGTCAGCCGACTAGGTGTGAGGTACTGAGTTTTTGTTCTTGTCAACAAAATTATAACAGAATGTGGAACATATACAGTTACGGGATGTCCCATCACAATGGACTCACTCTGTTCAAGACTCGTGCATGTTGCAGCTACAGCTTTCAAACATCCTGGTAATGCAGCTGCTACTGGGTCCAATGTGGAAGAAAAGTATGCCACTGGACGTCAAACCATGAATTTGGGTCAGGACTGAAAGTGCACAATTGTCTCGTGTGTCACAGAAAAGTGCAAAATCTTTTGAATAATCAGGCATTCCTAATGCAGGAGCTGTACACAGACATTCTCTCAATTTTACAAAAGCAGTCATGCTTTCGTCATCCCATTCCACAGGATCTTTTGCTCCTTTCTTTGTCATTTTTAGCAATGGTCTTGCTAGGACTGCAAATCCCTCAATCCACTGCCTACAGTACCCTACAACTCCTAGGAACATTCTGATTTCTTTCTGAGTATTGGGCAATTCCATGTTTCGAATTATTCTAATTCTTTCTGTGGTAACTTTCCTGATACCTCTCTCTATCTGGTGCCCCAGATATTTTACTGAAGAGGTACAGAACTGTAGTTTTTCTGGTGACACTTTATGTCCACCTTCACCTAAATGGTTCAGTAAGGCAATGGTGTCAGTAGCACAGTCTTTTCTGCTCTTAGACTCCACCAAGAGGTCGTCTATATATTGCACCAGGACTGATTTTCCGGGCAATACTAGGGTTTCAAGGCACTTTTTCAGAATCTGACTAAAAATCGATGGGCTTTCCGTGTACCCTTGAGGGACATGATTCCATACGTAGACATGGCTGTCGAATTCAAATGAGAAAATAAATTTGCTATCTGGATGCAATGGAATTGAAAAGAATGCATGACATAAGTCAATGACGGTAAACTATCCAGTATTCCATGGAATTTGGTATAGGATCACTGCAGGGTTTGGTACGACAGGACAGCAAGGAACTACGATTTTATTTACCTTGCACAGGTCCTGTACTGCCCTGTACTTACCACTATGTTTCTTGATGCCAATTATTGGTGAGTTACAAGGGCTACTCAATACTTCTTGTAAAATGCCTGCTTCTAACAATCTTTTCATTTCAATAGCAACTCCTGCTTTCACTTCTGCACTCATTTTGTACTGCTTGGTGTTCGGGTAGACTGCATCTTCTTTTAGGGCTATTTTAATTGGGTCAACATTTGCAATTAAGCCTACATCTTTTCCAGTAAAATCCCATACTTCCGGTTTCACTGTTTCTTGGAGTTCTTCAGGCAAGTCCTGTATTGTCAGTCTTTTAATTTCTCAGTCGGGTCTTGCTAACATTAATTTGTAAATTCCATCTTCATCTGGGGTCTGTATTTCGACGCCATTTGGAGTGCAAAAGATAGTACAATTCATTTTACACAACAAATCCCGTCCTAATAGGTTTACCGGACTGGAATCACACACAACAAATCTATGCATTTCTTTAAAGTTCCCAATTTTAATCTCCATAGGTTCTGTAACTGGGGTACTAATTAGCTGATTAGAAACGCCCACTACTTGGATCGCTTCTCCCGAGAGGGGTAGGTTTGGAACGTCTGCTGTTCTCACAGTAGAACGGGTAGCACCAGTGTCCAACAGAAAGGTGACGTCATTTCCTTCAACCTTTCCTTCAATGTATGGCCCTGACTGGTCCACAGGCAAGGAGGCGCCAAGCACGCACTCCTCGTCCTCCCCCCTCAGGCACCGTCAGTAGGTGTCATCACAGAGAAACGTGTCATTTAACAGAAATTGTGAAGTTGCTGCATTTCTATCCTCCCTTCCTTCCCAACCATCAGTGTCTTCACTCTGTTGTGCTTTGCTCCTGTAATTTGGCCAAGGTGCACGAGGCAACTGATTCTGTTTTACCTGCTGCTGGGTCTTCCGTGGTGTCTCATTCTGCGTCTGTGGATTCAAATCATTAATTTGCACATTACCATTCTGCACAGCCTTACATTCGTCTCTCCAGTGTCCAATCTTTCCGCACCCGTGACAGGGGATTTTATTTCTTGCCTCCTCTCTGCTCATTTTTACTCTGGGCTTTTCCCCACCCCCGGGGCCTTGACTCTGATTATTAGCCGTTTTACTTAACTGCTGTTCCTGGTGTTCTGCTAACTTCACCTGTGCCCACATGACCTTTTCCTTTAACTCTTTCCGTTTATCTGCCAGCTCATCCTCGCAATATTTAGCATACTGCAGGACTTCATCAATTGGTTTTGCTTGCCAGCAGATTTTATTATCTTTGATCCACTGTGAGATCTCAGGCCTTAACCCTAACACAAATCGATAAATAAAGTGGGTCATGTCTTTTATCTCAATGTTGTCCAGACCACTGTACGTCTTGAACACCTGTAACAGTCGTCCATAATAAGAATGCACAGTTTCATCTCTATTCTGGGTAGTTCTGTCTATTCGGGTCCAGTCAGTTTCCTTTGCAGGCACCTTTCCTTTCAGATACAATATTACCTGATCGTACTTCCTCATCACATCCCCTGAAGGAGCCCCTGTCTTCGGGTCCCTCGGGAATTCCTCACTAGGCCAATCAACAGCAATTTTACATTCAGTCCATAAATCTACAGGAACTACAATGTCAAAGAAACCATCTAGATCTTTCAGGAGGCATTTTTGAACTTTCACAAATCTCTCGACCTGTCTCTACCAATCTACAGGTTTTTCTCGCAATTTTGGGAAGTCATTTGTAAAGGACACAATATCCTGTCGAGACCATGGAACATGTACATATCCTTCACCTGGCACTTCTCGCATAGGATATAACTTTTCTACCTTTTCTGCTTCTTTTAAAACATATTCGGATGTCATTTGCTTTGATCTACTATCTTCTTTTTTCATGGCCCACCTGGCTTTCCATTTTTCTAAATCTCCCCATTTTTGTAACAGGTTTAGCAATTCTCTGATCTGTACCTTTTTCCCTGACACATTCATGTTTTCCAAATCTTTGTCTGAGAATTCTGCTCTGTAGGGTTTTTGCAAAACTTTAGATCGTCTAATGTCTATTCCCATACTAGCTGCAGTGTCCATTAATTTCTCATGGTACACTCTGGTATTTCGGGTAAGACTTTTACAAATGAATAACAATTCTTCTTCACTAAGGGTGTTTAGTCTGTCCAACCCCACATTCCCAGCCATTAGTTCCTCCAATTCTATTCTCAATTTGTATATGTCCTTTGGTTTCGGCTGAGTATTTGGTTTCTCTAATTCTCGGGTCCATCTGTCAATTTCTTCAGGAGTCACTACAGTAGCACTTCTAGTACCGGAAGATGACTCAATTTGAACTTCTCTCGAAGTAAAAGGAGTGTTCTTTCTCTGTGAACTCCCTTCTGGTTCCCTTATCTGTAAATCCATCAAGGAAATCACGGATTCACATTCACTTGCCTGATCATCTACTATCAATGGCTCTTTTCTCGGCTGTACTAAAGACGGGGTTATTATTGGAGTTTTCGGACTACTTTGCTTATCCCCGTACAAAGGAACAACTGGTCCAATAGTTACTGGGATCGTCAAAGCTTCAGGACTTGTATTCAGTTGAGAGATTTTCTGAATTAATTCTGTTCTTTGTTTAATTGTAGCTTCTCGATCTCTATCCTGCAGTACCTTTTCCATGGAGGTTTCATGTACTATTTGCGGAACTAACGGAGGACTAAAACTCGGGGCAGTCGGATGTGTCATACTCGGTCCCTCACCATAATTAGGTTTCAGAAATGGATTTCCCGTACTCACAGGTCTTGATTCCTTCTAATAAGGAGGTCTCAGACATGGATCTCTCACACTCAAAGATCTTGGTCCTTCATTATAAGGTGGTGGATTTTTCATTAACAAATCCTCCAAAGAAATCGTCGTCTGAATCACCACTGGTCATTAGATGCTTTGTTTTCTCTGTCCTTTTCCCTCCCATGGGCTCCTCTACTGTTATTACAGGGTACAGTCCTTCTACCATCATGTTTTGTCTCCATTCTTTCATTCTTTTTTCTCGGGTCTCTCTATTTACTTTTGGGTAAAATTGTGTTAATCCTTTGTCATTTCTGGGTCTATCTCGCTCAAAACCCTCTATTTCCCATTCTTCTAATGCCTCATATTGCGTTAGTCTGGGTCTGGGATGTAATTCATTCATTCGGGTTCTCAAAATGAACAAAATCCTGCCATTGAATGTACCTTCTAATGGAAAGGCCAAAATTCCGTCATCTTTAGTATATTCCACCCAATTTTCCAACCATACGCAAGCATGGTAGCCTCTGTCAAACATCATAAATGATGCGGGAATATTGGGTGGTGGAATGATAACTCCTTCTCTGGTTTTGATGGGTTTGTCTTTCTTAAAATAGTTCTTTACTTTGTCTACCAAAGTCATCTTTCTCTTGCTCCCGTACATAATGCTATATCTTTCTGTTCTCCACTGATCTCTCACAAATCCTTGATATCTAGGATCTGGTTGGGCCTCGGGATGATGCGAATACCACATATAACTTTTCGCAAATTTACTTTTGTTTACAAAATCACTTCCAATACAAATGCGTCTTTCATTTTCCTGCAACCAATCAAATGTGCAGTTTCAAATAACTTCAACCAATGTGTGCGGGGCGTTTCTCGTGATACGAGTTCTCACGCTTCTAGGCTCACCCCTCCTTTACAATACT
This sequence comes from Lissotriton helveticus, assembly GCF_964261635.1. Taxonomy (NCBI): domain Eukaryota; kingdom Metazoa; phylum Chordata; class Amphibia; order Caudata; family Salamandridae; genus Lissotriton; species Lissotriton helveticus. Next base: position 1,562,396,486 of record NC_136057.1, on the reverse strand, counting down.
ATCTCAGCTACACGCCCGCTGTCTCGACCAATACCAGCGCGGCACTGAGTGACGTCAGAGTAGCTCCGCTACTGACTCCCTCCTTCCCAAGGTAGGGAAAACTCAATTCTTTATTTAAAGTGCAAGTGCTCTGTTTAATTTACAACGCAAAAACATTCGCCACTGTACTCAAGTGTTTTAGAAAGGAAAGATTTGTTTCACTGCAAGTATATCTCTTCCGTTTACTTTTCACATACTGCGAGTAGAACCCTTCTGCTTACTCTTCACACAAGCATTAGAGAACCTGCTACTCCTTCGACTCATCCACTTTGGGATATATACTAAGCCAAAAGTTTCACCAGTGAACCCCTTTGCTATCAAACAAGCTCAGACGAACCTGCTACTCCTTCCGTGTGACCCTTACTAGGTGATAGCACAATAGAAGTTTTGCCAGCGAACTTTTTGCTATCGTTTATTCATACACTTATACAGAAACCCTAATTAGTGCTTCTAGTTCTGCCCAACTTGCACCAATATTCCTCGAGCAACTGACCTCACTGCGAGGTGGATTCTCCTCACCACCCGCTATTCTGCCCCCGGGGATTCCAGACAAACATATAACAATCACTAACGAATTTTGTTAAAACATTTAAACCAATATAACAACATTTCAAAGAAAATCAAAACATTTCAATATATTTTAAAACAATTTCATTTGATCAATCGATATTTTAACAGCAATAAAGTTTTCACAGTTAGCAGCAATTTACCTATGTACCTATCTTTGCTAGTCCTACCTACCTTTAACTAGTCCCTAACCATAGCTCTGCTACCAGAAAATTACTGATAGAGCGCGCTGGTCACCCGACTATAATTTTACCATATGCACACTTGGACCCATAAATTCAATACACCATATTTATTAATCAGGCAACCTACACACTACTACCAGTAACCCTGTTCCTTCCTATTTATTACTAATGTACCCGACTTACCAATCCTTGTCACGGGTACCTATGATCAAAATGGATCAGGGAGCTAGCTGTAAAAGATAAGCAGTCACAAAATACAGTAACATTTATAATATTTTCACTCTTTATAATAACCACAGACTCAGGAAGTTTTGAAAACCTTTATCTAGTTCTCATTATCGTCAGAAAGAATAAAATTCACAGTGAGTAAGCTATCAATAACCAAAATCATAAAATAGTATAACTATGCAAGAAATAGATTATGCCGACCATTTATAGAGATAAGGGAAGGTAAGAACAAGGAACATACTAGTAAGGAATTTGCAGGAATTTAGACTCAGTATGATGTCTAAAGGACGGGAAAATTAAGGAACATGCTAGAATGTCACAGTTTGAATACCCCTCAAAGGTGGGTAAGACATAAGAACTTAAATTTGTACTAAAGTGATTTTGAAGGTAACATGTAGCTATAGGGAAGGGAAAAAAATGGAACACGCTAAATACTTCAGAGTACCCACATTAAATCAACTAAAGGAATGGGTAAAGAAAAGAACATCTATATTTCATGAACTGTATGTAGGAATGTATTTATAGGATGGGGAAGAATGGAACATGCCAGTATAACAACTAAAATGTAAGACTTTATCATTGGTCAGCACAGGGAGGGTAAGAAAAGGAACAATGTGCAAGTACGATTTGAAATAGAGAATGCGAAATGGGTTCCCTCAGATTTATATTTACCTAGAACGGTGTGGAGACCAACCCTGGCCATGGGTCAGTTAAGGACAGGAGAAACCCAAAGGAATACAGTCGCCAGTAGCCCAGCAGGTGCAGAATGGAAACCCAGGACAGGAAAACCAGATTAGGATCAGGACAGGGCCACCAAGGTAAGACCAGCACCCGCAGTTCAGTTGCAACGCCTGCGCTACACCCTCTCTGCAGCTATCAGTCAAAACCCCGATTGGGTTCTCGAATTCTCCAGCAAAGTGCTCCGTCAGCACTTAAGGTTCTCAAAACCCCGAATGGGTCTGTGAGTCAGTCGGACAGAGTGCTCCGCAGCACCTCGGTTTCTGGATCAGCTATTGAGTGCGTTGGGTCAGTGACAGGTCAGCTATTCGGACAAGTCGGACAATTTCTCTAGCTCAAACTAGGCTAGTTACACTGTTTTCGGGTTAGTGTACCACACCCCAAATGTTGCAAGTGTAAGAATCCCCAATTTCGATTGGTCCAAAGGAAGGACAGGTCATCACACCAACTAGGATTTGACTTTCTCAAGCCCTAATTTACATCTTTTGGGTCCGCCTATTGAATTTGGGGTTCCCATGACATGCTTACACATAACAATGAAGAATACAATATTCATATACAATTGTTACAAATGCAGTACAGTTCAGCTTCGTCTTGCTGGGTCACAGGTCGGTTCCCAGGAGCATCTTGGCTGTGGCAGCCAGCTGGCTGGGTTCCACTGTTACAAGGTTTTCTTCCCTCTGCCAGGGTGACTTGCGCAGTAGGGACTTCTAAGATGGCGTAGTAAGCACCTCCCAGGCCCAAAAGATTCGATACATGAAAACTAAAGGAAAACAATTTAGAACACAGAAATAAATGATTTCACTGTATACCAGGGATCCCTATATTACTCCCATTACTTCATAATAACTATAGCCTTAGTTATTAATACAGACAGACAGCATAGCAAAAAGCTACAGTGCAAGCTTCGGACAGGTGAGAACACAAAACAGCCATTTTAATACTACTGCGCAAGTGCAAAAGGTTTCCCACCAGAACTGCAAGTACGTCACGTCACGTGAGTGTGACCGACGCATGCGCAGAAGAAATTCCCGCGTAGCAGCAGCCATCTTTAGCAGCAAGCGTATTAGGATTAGTAAACACATAGGCACGCGTCACTGGGACACCACAAATGTCAGAATAAAGGGAACATTTGTAAGACAAACAGATTGATTAAGGCTATTAGGGTTATTTGAGGTTCATGAATTCAAGCAAGATGCTTTACGTGCGAATTCTTGCTCCATCAGCCGCATGTCCCCTCTCCTTTCTTTTTTAAGCTTTGGTGAGGTGGAGGTCCCGGGTGTTGGCAACAGACCCCCTGCATTAAGTTTTTTTGCCTCGGGGAGGTGGCGGTACCCAGGGCTTTAGGGATTTTAAGAGGGAGGGCCATGCTCCCCCCTCTACATATTGTAATTTACACCTAGGAGCTGGCCCACTGGGGGCCTAAATTAAACAAAACACGAGATACCACACTTCATTTTTTTTAATTTCAGTGGTAGTCATGGATCCAGTGCGACTCCCACCAAAATTATTTTTTAATATGTTTTTTTGGACCCCAAGAGGCCTAGGGGGTCAAGGTACTTCCACCCCACCCCCTTTTCTTTTTTTTATGTTTTGTCTTGTGACTCAGTTCAGCCGAGTCACAATATGGCTGCCAACACTACCTGGTTTGAACTATTGGTAGCCAATCAGATCTCAGGCATGAGATCAGGAAGGGTCATGGATCCACTGTGGCCTCAGCTGTATATCTAAACCACTTTACATTTCTCAGCAACTACTGAATGGATTTACACCCTTTTACATAAAGGGTGCTTTCTGGACCAAGTTATTTTTGAAAAGCTTGCAAAGATTCACCAAAGGATGAGTATGACTATCTAGTGGCGACCCCCAGAAGGTAGGATATATATATATATATATAACTTGCATATTAAGATGTCAAATGCAACTAGAAGAAGAAACTATAAGGACATGGAGTACCACAAATTGATAAAAAAAACTTAAGGCAAATAAAAATGTGATCATACGCAAATCGGATAAGGGCGGCAATGTGGTCCTTTGGACAAGGAAACAATATATGGAAACAGCTTTGGGTCAACTGACAGACCGCGATTGTTACAAGAGAATTAATGTTACGGAAGTACAGCAGGCACATATAGACATCTACTCCAAACTGATGGCTTGGAGAAGTATAGGCCTGCTGACTCTGGAGGAATATAAATATGTAAAAGTTGATTGTCCAACCACCCCTGTTATATATTTTATTCTGAAAATCCATAAGGACTACCTACGACCACCCGGGCGTCCTATTATATCTGCACGAAATAGCATTTTGGAAAATGTTAGCAGGTATATAGATTTTTTCCTGCAGGAACATGTTAAAGCATTACCATCCTTTGTCCTAGATACGGGTGATTTGCTGAAAAAGATGGCCAACTTCAAATGGCAACAGGGGTATTTGTTAGTGGCAATGGACGTGTCGTCCCTATATACCAGCATTGCACATAGGGATGGTATCAGGGCAGTAGAGCATTTCCTCAAGAGAAGACCCCCCCTGTTACCAGGAGCACTCCAAAATGTTATTGGCTATGATTGCACTATGTCTGGAAAATAATGTGTTTCTTTTCTCGAATCAGCTGTTCTTGCAAACCAGGGGAGTAGCTATGGGGGCCTGCTTCTCTCCCAGTTACGCATGTCTTCACATGGGTTACTGGGAGGAGCAGGTCCTCATGGTGGATTTTAACCTGACCATGACTACCAAGGTCAAAACTTGGTGGAGATATATAGATGACCTCTTTTTTATCTGGGAGGGCTCTACTGAGGAGGCAACATCATTCATAGAGGAACTCAATATTAATAGACTAAACTTACAGTTTACCAGTAACATGAGTGAGGAAGCTGTTGTGTTCCTAGATGATGAATTCTTTGTTAACAATGGTCATTTAGAAAGTAGGCTTTACCGCAAACCCACGGCAGGCAACTCCTTACTGCATGCCAGTAGTCACCATCCTGCGCACCTGATAAGGAGTATCCTCTATGGGGAAATGCTCCGTATCAGGAGAATTTGTAGCAACAGTACTGACTGTGAGACAGCACAAAATGCATGTAAGGTTAGATTCCTGGATAGGGGTTATACCAATTCCTGCATTGATAGTGCCATGAAAAGAGCGAATAATTGCGACAGGAAAATTCTGTTGGACCCAGCAAAAAGCCCTGTCAGAGTCCACAAACAAACAGCATACAATGAAGTTCGCTTAATTATTGGATACAGTAATCAACACCAGGCCATCCATAAAATTATAAAACAACATTGGTCTTTGATTAACGGTGATCCAATAATAGGAAAATTGCTTAATAAATCCCCTAACATCACCTTTAGAAAGGCCAGGTCTATGCAAGACAGCCTAGTCCCAAGTAGTCCTGAAGTAACCACAGCCTCGTGGTTGTCCAGCAGTTGGGGCGTTTTGCGCTGCTCCACTTGTAAAGCTTGTAAAAACGGGGTCAGCAGATCAGAATACTTGTCTCCACTTTTTCCCACTCCCCTTAAGATTAAAGAAAAGTTGAACTGTAGATCGGAATACGCAGTTTATGTACTAGAATGTCCCTGTGGTCTGAGGTATGTGGGGAGTACCAGACCCAGGTGTATAAAAGGATCTTAAAACACCTGAGAGCTATCACTAATGCAGATCCAGCATATCCGGTTGCAAGGCATTTTGACAAGGTCCACGCTGGAAATGCTTCACTTTTAATCTACTTTGTGATTGACACCGTACCCCCACAGAGGTGATGACAGGGAGGCCTTACTAAGGAAATTGGAGACTAGGCACATTATCTTACTAGACACCAAGATTCCTAACGGGCTGAATACTAGTGAAGATTGCTACACTTACTTATAAACAGGCTGTTTTAAATAACTTTGCTGTTAATGTATTGTACAGACAGTAATAAACAGTGCCGTGATCCTACTATTCAGTAAAAAGTATAAAATAACCTTGAACTACCCCACTAATAAGTCCTCCCCACAAATGTAATTACATGATATTTAACACCTGTTTTTAAACTCACTGGTAGCACTTTATATGTACTGTATAATGGAGTTTGGTTTGCAATTTTGCACAATAAATATAGCGTATTTTGCACAGTGGTTTCTGCCCACTTGGGCGGTACCCTTTTTGGTTTACAATGCAACTTTGCACATGGACGTAACTCATCATTGCACTTTATGCCCACTTGGGCTGAACGTTTGCTAGTTTTTTAAAACTTATTATATAGTTTATAAATGTTCTGGCATTAACATGTGTTTTTATATTTTTGTCTGTTGCCGATATTTAAGCACACGGTAGAATTGTATACACATTTTAGCAGTTGGGGCAATGATTGTGAATATTTATTGTTTTAAAACAGATTATTTCCGTAAGTGTTTTAACATTATTCGGAAATTGCCTTCAACTACTCACTCATCTATATAATATTGTGCAATACTGAGGGAAAACTATCTAGAACTGAATATTTGCATATAAACATTTTATGCTGATGTATGGTTCAGATTGCTAGGTTTGGGTGAAGTCCTTGCTTTGTGCAATACGCGATAAAGACTGTGATAGTAACTCTTCCATATCCATTATGTAAATTAACACTGTGCGTTTTAAAATGGGTCATCAGCCCCCATGTCAGTGTCATGTGATCAAGGCTTGGTGAAGCCGAAACGCGTCATGGCGGACTGGTGTTGGGTCTCTAAATAAAGAAATTCTGCACTATCTATGGGTCTTGCTTCGTCTATCTATCCAGCTGCTGGCCTTTTGGACATTTACATACCGAATATATATATATATATATTACCTACTGGCGATAGCCAGTAGCTATATATAGTTAGGATTTTTTTCCTATGGGATTTTTGAAAATTCTATGTCGAATAACTTTGGCGTTTGAGGACAGAATTGGCTGAAATTTTCAGGAAAATTGAACATTTTGTTTCTCAGCAGCCCCTGAAAATTTGGGGGGGTTTCGTCAAGGGGGGGCCGAGAAAAAAGGGGGGTCCCAAAACGTGTTTTTCCCATGCAATTTTCCATAGGGCGGTTGGCCTCACTTTTAGCCTGAACGGCTGAATGGATTTACACCAAACTTGGCAAAATTGTAGGGACTGGTAGCCCGATGTGCCTTTGCTATATCTCAAGATATAGGCTCCAGTAGTTTTTACGAAAATTAACTTTGAAAAATATATATTGGGCTACATTGGGCTATATATATGTTGGAGCCCAAATGTAGCCCAATGTAGCACAATGTAGCCCAATGTAGCCCAAAGATGGCCACCAGAGACAAAAAAAAACAAATGTAGCCCAAATATCAGCCAGATGTAGCCCAACTATAGCCCAATGACAGAATGTCCCAGAGTGTTCTAAAGAACAACTAGAGTGCTAACAGTCCTACTTATTACAAAGGTATGGCACACCTGAAGCCATCTTGATTGGAATAAAGTGGTAACTCTTAAAACATTTAATTTAAAAAGGAACAAAATGAGGGGGTTCATTTTGCCATAGAAAGTATGATTAGCGAATATATGACGAAATCCCGCATACCATCAGTCCGCAAAAAAAATCCCGCATGTACTATTAGGCCGCAAATTAAAATAACGAAAACTTTTAGAACGAATATGCCTTTAGCATACACTAAACAACTAAACTACCCTAAACCCTAAAACACTACCCCCAGCATGACCCTACACTACACAAACAGTACAACACTACCCTAAACCCTAAAACACTACCCCCAGCATGACCCTACACTACACAAACACTACAACACTACCCTAAACCCTAAAACACTACCCCCAGCATGACCCTACACTACGCAAACACTACAACACTACCCAAAACCCTAAAACACTACACCCCAGCATGACCCTACACTACGCAAACACTACAACACTACCCTAAACCCTAAAACACTACCCCCAGCATGACCCTACACTACGCAAACACTACAACACAACCCTAAACCCTAAAACACTACCCCCAGCATGACCCTACACTACGCAAACACTACAACACAACCCTAAACCCTAAAACACTACCCCCAGCATGACCCTACACTACGCAAACACTACAACACTACCCTAAATCCTAAAACACTACCCCCAGCATGACCCTACACTACGCAAACACTACAACACTACCCAAAACCCTAAAACACTACACCCCAGCATGACCCTACACTACGCAAACACTACAACACTACCCTAAACCCTAAAACACTACCCCCAGCATGACCCTACACTACGCAAACACTACAACACTACCCAAAACCCTAAAACACTACACCCCAGCATGACCCTACACTACGCAAACACCACAACACTACCCTAAACCCTAAAACACTACCCCCAGCATGACCCTACACTACACAAACACTACAACACTACCCTAAACCCTAAAACACTACCCCCAGCATGACCCTACACTACGCAAACACTACAACACTACCCTAAACCCTAAAACACTACCCCCAGCATGACCCTACACTACGCAAACACTACAACACTACCCTAAACCCTAAAACACTACCCCCAGCATGACCCTACACTACGCAAACACTACAACACTACCCTAAACCCTAAAACACCACCCTCAGCATGACCCTACACTACGCAAACACTACAACACTACCCAAAACCCTAAAACACTACCCCCAGCATGACCCTACACTACGCAAACACTACAACACTACCCAAAACCCTAAAACACTACCCCCCAGCATGACCCTACACTACTACAACACTACCCAAAACCCTAAAACACTACCCCCAGCATGACCCTACACTACGCAAACACTACAACACTACCCAAAACCCTAAACACTACCCCCAGCATGACCCTACACTACGCAAACACTACAACACTACCCAAAACCCTAAAACACTACACCCCAGCATGACCCTACACTACGCAAACACTACAACACTACCCAAAACCCTAAAACACTACACCCCAGCATGACCCTACACTACGCAAACACTACAACACTACCCAAAACCCTAAAACACTACCCCCAGCATGACCCTACACTACGCAAACACTACAGCACTACCCAAAACCCTAAAACACTACCCCCAGCATGACCCTACACTACGCAAACACTACAACACTACCCTAAACCCTAAAATACTACACCCCAGCATGACCCTACACTACGCAAACACTACAACACTACCCAAAACCCTAAAACACTACCCCCAGCATGACCCTACACTACGCAAACACTACAACACTAACCTAAACCCTAAAACACTACGCCCAGCATGACCCTACACTACGCAAACACTACAACACTACCCTAAACCCTAAAACACTAGCCCCAGCATGACCCTACACTACGCAAACACTACAACACAACCCTAAACCCTAAAACACTACCCCCAGCATGACCCTACACTACGCAAACACTACAACACTACCCTGAACCCTAAAACACTACACCCCAGCATGACCCTACACTACGCAAACACTACAACACTACCCTAAACCCTAAAACACTACCCCCAGCATGACCCTACACTACGCAAACACTACAACACTACCCAAAACCCTAAAACACTACACCCCAGCATGACCCTACACTACGCAAACACTACAACACTACCCTAAACCCTAAAACACTACCCCCAGCATGACCCTACACTACACAAACACTACAACACTACCCTAAACCCTAAAACACTACCCCCAGCATGACCCTACACTACGCAAACACTACAACACTACCCTAAACCCTAAAACACTACCCCCAGCATGACCCTACACTACGCAAACACTACAACACTACCCTAAACCCTAAAACACTACCCCCAGCATGACCCTACACTACGCAAACACTACAACACTACCCTAAACCCTAAAACACCACCCTCAGCATGACCCTACACTACGCAAACACTACAACACTACCCAAAACCCTAAAACACTACCCCCAGCATGACCCTACACTACGCAAACACTACAACACTATCCAAAACCCTAAAACACTACCCCCCAGCATGACCCTACACTACTACAACACTACCCAAAACCCTAAAACACTACCCCCAGCATGACCCTACACTACGCAAACACTACAACACTACCCAAAACCCTAAACACTACCCCCAGCATGACCCTACACTACGCAAACACTACAACACTACCCAAAACCCTAAAACACTACACCCCAGCATGACCCTACACTACGCAAACACTACAACACTACCCAAAACCCTAAAACACTACACCCCAGCATGACCCTACACTACGCAAACACTACAACACTACCCAAAACCCTAAAACACTACCCCCAGCATGACCCTACACTACGCAAACACTACAACACTACCCAAAACCCTAAAACACTACCCCCAGCATGACCCTACACTACGCAAACACTACAACACTACCCTAAACCCTAAAATACTACACCCCAGCATGACCCTACACTACGCAAACACTACAACACTACCCAAAACCCTAAAACACTACCCCCAGCATGACCCTACACTACGCAAACACTACAACACTAACCTAAACCCTAAAACACTACGCCCAGCATGACCCTACACTACGCAAACACTACAACACTACCCTAAACCCTAAAACACTAGCCCCAGCATGACCCTACACTACGCAAACACTACAACACAACCCTAAACCCTAAAACACTACCCCCAGCATGACCCTACACTACGCAAACACTACAACACTACCCTGAACCCTAAAACACTACCCCCAGCATGACCCTACACTACGCAAACACTACAACACAACCCTAAACCCTAAAACACTACCCCCAGCATGACCCTACACTAAACAACCACCACAACTCTACACTACACTAACACAACACTACACTACACAACACTACACTACACTACACAATCACTAACCCACGAAAAAATTGACACAAACCCACTTACCTCCCTCGTCATCGTGGTTTTCACAACGCAAATGCATTTACCATACATGCCTTTAAAACGTAATTCTTTGTAAAGGCATGCGCGATAAATGCACATGCGTTTTGAAAAAATGCGGGATAATGGTATGCGAGCTCAATGACCTTGCGGGATAATGGTATGCGGACTGAAAGTCTGCGGGATAAAAAATGCGGGAAAATGGCTGCAAACCATGATTAGCAGCAGACTTCCCTGGTGAGCACTTGCTTTACTACAGTGATCTAATGAGCAACTAGAGTGCTAACATTCAGAATTTATGGCAAATGTGTGACACATCTGAATGCCTTCTTGATAGAACCAAAGTAAACAAGCATTGAAAATGCAATAGATCTCGCCCTCGTTTAAGTTAAAGCCATTCTGTTTGTAATGAGGTGGCTTTTTAGCTTTGCTTTTATTAGTGTTTTTAAAACTTTCATGTAAATAACATGCATATGTATGCATATATGTATATGTATGCATGCATTTATATTTATATAGATATGCAGATTACATATGTTTATATATGTATATTACCTACTGGCGATAGCCAGTGGGTATATATAGTTAGTATTTTTTCTCTATGGGATTTCTGAAAATTCTATGTCTAATAACTTTGGCGTTTGTGGACGGAATTGGCTGAAATTTTCAGGAAAATGGCACATTTTTTTTCTGAGCAGCCCCTGAAAATTTGGGGGGGTTTCGTCAATGGGGGGCCGAGAAAAAAAAAAAGGGGGGTCCCAAAACGCGTTTTTCCCATTCATTTTTCCATAGGGCGGTTGGACTCACTTTTAGCTTGAACGGCTGAATAGATTTACATGAAACTTGGCAAAATTGTAGATATGGTTTGCCCGACGTGCCTTTGCTATGTCTCAATATATGTGCTCCAGTGGATTTTGAGAAATTAACGTTTAAATAAATATATATATCTGTGACAGCGCTCCGGTTAGCGCCCCGGTTCGCGTACCTGACGCATAACGGAACTTCGCGAAGCGAATCTGATTGGCTCTCCGGTGTCTGTCAACATTCTAAACAGTCCGGAGCGGCCGCCATCTTGTCTCTCGGTACGATCGAGAGACAAGATGTGGTGAAAAACGAAGGGGGAAATGAAGGAAAGGGGGCAAGGTAGACCACTCCTGACCCCCTAAGATTGATGAGGGGGATATTAAAGTGCCCCGCGGGGCAAAAAAAAAAACCGAACCGGGCAGCTCACCGGGCAGCTCACCGGGCAGCTAACCGGGCAGCTAACCGGCAGCGTAGCTGTCAACATTGTAAACAGTCCGGAGCGGACGCCATCTTGTCTCTCGGTAGGTTCGAGAGACAAGATGTGGTGAAAAAAGAAGGGGGAAATGAAGGAAAGGGGGCAAGGTAAACCCCTCCTGACCCCCTAGGATTGATGAGGGGGATATTAAAGTCCCCCGCGATTTTTCGCGGTAGAGGCGCTTCCCGGTACGCGAACCGGGCTGCTAACCGGCAGCGTAACGGGAGTCCGCCATCTTGTGTTTTTGGAGCGTCCGGTTCGCGTACCGGCTAGCGTCCCGGTAAGCGTAACAAGGGGAAAACCAAGAGAAACAGTAAAAAAAAAATTAAGGGAATAGATTTCCAGCAAACTTGGCAAAATTGTAGGGACTGTTTGTTTGATGTGCCTTTGCAAGGACTCAAGATATGTGCACGTGTGGATTTTGTCTAATTAAGGTTAAAAAAATATATATATCTGTAAGCGTGCTCCGGCACGCTTACGTTACGGGTTTTGTTTGCGCTGCAGAGCCGATACGTCACGGTTATGCGACGCGTCATGAGGCGTCTCACGTGGCTACGTGATACGTCACGTAATAAAGAATATATTTTACAGCTATAGATATTAGCTTTTAAAAAACCAATGAAATTCACTGAAAAAACCATAGGTTATAGACCATATATAGTTAGGAATTTGCATTTACAAAACCTTGAAAATTCACTGAAAAAACCATAGGTTAGAGACCATATATAGTTAGCTGGACATTTTATTGACATAAAACCAATGAAATTCCATATATAGTTAGTTGCACTAACTATATATCGCGCACCCGCAATCCACTGCTGATGATGTCACATATTACATCATTCATGACATGGTCAGTGACATCACTGAGGACATCACTGATGACATCTCAAATGACATCACTGATGACATCACTGATGACATCTCAAATGACATCAGTGATGACATCATGACACACCAATACCAGTTACTACATACGCACTCACTGATTCCTACGTCTACACACACATTCACTCATTCACCCATACAATCACTCATACATACAGTCCCTCATTATTACAACACTATCATATGCACTCATACACCTATGCAGACACTCACACACTGCCACTCATCCATGGAGTTACTCACACACCTAGTCAGTCCTGTAAAGAATCAATCACACTTCCATTTCCTCATCTATACAGTTAAACACAGAACACCATACTTCAGTGACATCACTGATGACATCTCAAAGGACATCACTGATGACATCTCAAATGACATCACTGATGACATCATGACACACCAATACCAGTTACTACATACGCACTCACTGATTCCTACGTCTACACACACATTCACTCATTCACCCATACAATCACTCATACATACAGTCACTCATTATTACAACACTATCATATGCACTCATACACCTAGTCAGTCCTGTGAAGAATCAATCACACTTCGATTTCCTCATCTATACAGTTAAACACAGAACACCATACTTTTCACACATATACTAACACATACTTACTCTCTTATACAATCACTGATACAAGTACACATTGATATGCACAGAGTCACACACCTCCCAGCCAGCCACACACACACTCAGTCTTCCATACATCCACTCATTCTTCAATATGTAAAACATATTTAAACTTTACAAAAACACACAGACACTAGATGATGTCATCAGTGATGTCATTTGAGATGTCATCAGTGATGTCATTTGAGATGTCATCAGTGATGTCATCAGTGATGTCACTGACCATGTCATGAATGATGTAATATGTGACATCATCAGCAGTGGATTGCGGGTGCGCGATATATAGTTAGTGCAACTAACTATATATGGAATTTCATTGGTTTTATGTCAATAAAATGTCCAGCTAACTATATATGGTCTCTAACCTATGGTTTTTTCAGTGAATATATATATATATTACCTACTGGCGGTCGCCAGTAGGTATATATAGTTAGGATTTTTTCTCTATGGGTTTTTTGAAAATTCTATGTCTAATAACTTTGGCGTTTGTGGACGGAATCGGCTGAAATTTTCAGGAAAATGGCACATTTTGTTTCTGAGCAGCCCTTGAAAATTTGGGGGGGGTTCGTCCAGTGGGGGCCGAGAAAAAAGGGGGGTCCCAAAACGTGTTTTTAACATTGAGTTTTCCATAGGGCGGTTGGCCTCACTTTTAGCCCGAACGGCTGAATGGATTTGCACGAAACTTGGCAAAATTGTAGGGACTGGTAGCCCGATGTGCCTTTTGTAGGTCTCAATATATGTGCTCCAGTGGATTTTGAGAAATTAACGTTTAAAAAAAGATATATATCTGTAACAGCGGACCGGTTAGCGCTCTGGTTCGCGGACTTTTCGCGCAACGGAGCTTTGTGAAGCGAAGCTGATTGGTTCTCCGGCGTCTGTCAACATTCCAAACAGTCCGTAGCGGCCGCCATCTTGTCTCTCGGTAGGATCGAGAGACAAGAGGAGGTCAAAACAAAGGGGGAAATAACTATAAGGGGGCATAGTAGATCCTCGCTGACCCCCTAGGTTTGATGTGGAGGTTTTAAAAGGGCCCCGCGGGGCAAAAAAAAACCAAAATAATAATAATCGAACGGCTGAATGGATTTGCACGAAACTTGGCAAAATATTAGGGACTGGTAGCCCGATGTGCCTTTGCTAGGTCTCAATATATGTGCTCCAGTGGATTTTGAGAAATTAACGTTGAAAAAAAGATATATATCTGTAACAGCGCTCCGCTTCGCGTACTTTTCGCGTTACGGAGCTTTGCGAAGCTGATTGGTTCTCCGGCGTCTGTCAACATTCCAAACAGTCCGTAGCGGCCGCCATCTTGTCCCTCGGTAGGATTGAGAGACAAGAGGAGGCCAAAGCGAAGGGGGAAATGACCATAAGGGGGCATAGTAGATCCTTCCTGACCTCTTAGGTTTGATGTACCATTTTGCCAAGTTTGGTGTAATTCCGTTCAGCCATTCAGGCTGTAGACGTATGTAAATGTCCTATGGAAAATTGCATGGGGAAAACACATTTGAAAGTGTTGAAATTTAGAACCAATTAAAATGTTACTTTGGTTTTGTATTTGTGTGTGATGAAAGTTAATTGGTTATGTATATATGTCAAATGAGAGGAAACCACAGCCATTTTGTGATACTACTGTCTGAGGTACATTTGTGAGGAATTTTTGGTGGTGAATTTCTGGTGTTTGATTTACACAGTACTAACACTTCTGCTACTTTTAAAAAGGTGAGTTGTTAATTTGTAAGGGGAACTATGTTGTACACTTGAAGATAATTTGAAAAATGTTTTCTGTTATTTATTTGCTGTCCTTCTGTTATACTAAATACTTGATGAAGTTAGTTTTATATTATGTATTACTAAAAACGATAAATGAAAGTGATTATTTTTTTCTGCAATTTACAGCAAGCAATTTCAAAATAAAATGGCTCACAATGAAGAGACCGTGGCAATTTCTTTTGAATTGTCCACTACATTGATTGAAATTGAGAGCACCAATAATGAAATATTGTCACAAGGAGGACATGACTTGTATGATTCCATTAGATTGATTGAAATGGACAGCACCAAGAATGAAATATTGTCACAAGGAGATGACTTGAATGATTCCACTACATTGATTGAAATTGAGAGCACCAATAATGAAATATTGTCACAAGGAGGAGATGGCTTGTATGATTCCATTAGATTGATTGAAATGGACAGCACCAATAATGAAATATTGTCACAAGGAGGAGATGACTTGAATGATTCCACTACATTGATTGAAATTGAGAGCACCAATAATGAAATATTGTCACGAGGAGATGACTTGAATGATTCCACTACATTGATTGAAATTGACAGCACCAATAATGAAATATTGTCAGAAGGAGGAGATGACTTGAATGATTTTTTTGATCAATCTCTTGATGGCGAATTTATCGAGTGTTTGGAGACCATAGAGTTACAAGAATCATCATTGCAGACTTTTAATGAGGAGATTCCAGATGAGATGATTGAAGAGGAAATTACTGATGAGGACATGTTAGTAGTTGTTTCAAATTTAGAAAATTCTGAAGAATAAATTTATATTTAGAAATCAAAAATTGTTTGAGACATTATTTATTTTTATTTTTAATTTATGAGGTTGTAGCGAAGTGATTGTAGTATAAAATGAGACTTATAGTATAGAGTGCAACATTTTTATGTTACATGGTAAGTTTACTCATATTTACTTCCCTTCTGCCACTATATTATCTCCAATGTGTATTTGACATGTCTTCTTCATCTTCGGCCTCCTTTCTCTCACTGTGTGTCTCCGATGCATCTTATCGCTGGTATTTTGTGTAATTACAGAAGAGAGTAAAATAAAATAGTTCGGAACGTGAAAAGGGGGCAAAGTAGAGTACTCCTCACCCCCTAGGCCTTTTTAGGCGGTCCCAAAAGGATCAGTTTCTGCTTTCCTGAGAGATTATGGTATGAGTTCCATATACCACAATAACTTGCATTACAACATGCAAGATATCTATCTCCTATTACCAACTTTTGGAGATATTCGCGCTAAGCGCGAATATCTCCAAAAAGTAACACCTGCCCTGAGCAGTTCTTAGCCATGTTATCCAATGGGAGGTGGATAACATGGCTAAGAGTATTAGCTCGGTAATGCATGAATATCGCTGAGTTTTTAGCGATATTCATGCATTGCGGCCGTTTATTATCGCATTTGCGATAAACCTTGATAATAGTAAGGTTTATCTTCGATAATTTCTGACGATGCTTAGTGGTAAAAAATTGGTTGGTAAGCATCGTTAGCGATAAATATCGCTTAACTTTGGTAATATGCCCCAACGTCTGTTAACGTTCGATTCGAAGGAAATGAGGAAGTGTTGAAAAACATTGTCTGCGCCATCTTGCCTTTTTTGAAATGCCACACTTTTGTCGTGCACGGCAGCCATTTTAGATGTCTTGACCAGACCCACTCTCTGCACGCTGTCGATTCGTAGCATGGCTCCTCACCCTCGTAAGCATCTCCCCCAGGCACTGGTCACCACCGCTCTCTGTCTTATGCATGGGCAATAAACCTTCCCCCATCTGCGCTGCTCTTCCCTGAGAATCACACTCTGTGCCCGCCCGACACCTCCCTTTCGCCCTATTCACTACCGCACCCTCTGACACTCCTCTTCCTCTGTGTCCGAATGTCCAGGCCGGTCCTAGGCTATCAGCTAGCCCTGCAGATGTAGTTTATGGCCCCAGCTGTAAAGAATCACCCCTCTTCAAAGGAGTTATAGTAGATCAAGGCCCACACCCGATGAGATCCGTCACACCACACGTGTTCCTACTATCTGAAAACCATCCTGTATTGTGATTGGGGAGGGGACCGAGCCTGAAGCGGAAGATTCCAGGAATGACTCTTTGTACATCAAAGTTTTTACAATTATGTGTCACATTAAAAATATATAGCACTCCAACAAAGTAGTAGGAATATAAAACTTTAATAACATATAAATATATACAACAAAACAAAAACAGTAAAAACATTTAAACAACGAAGAGACCGTGGCAATTTCTTTTTAATTATCCAATAGATTTATTGAAATTGACAGCACCAATAATGAAATATTCTTGTCAGTAGCGGTCTGTTGTGCGAATAGTTCCAAGGCAGCAGAACGCGCTGAAATCTAGATGGCACGAAAGTGATGTCTAGCAAGTTGCCGCCCAGCAAATAACGGCGTGGGGCGCCGCGGGGGTGAGTGAGTCCAGTAGGCACCACAGCTATTCTTACCGGCATTGCAGAATTACTGCTGGGGACAATGCCTGTGCTGTAGCAGGGTCACAGCAGAAACAAAAAGGATTCTGTTGAAGATGTTGTTGGTTTTCAATTTGAAAACAGTTCTGGTGTCAACTGCTATGCTAATGTAGTGGTTAATGTTTTGTTTTCTCTAGAAAATGTAAAAGAGGGGGAGGCAGTCCAAAGTTCCGTTAAAAGGGCAAAGGAAAGGATCGGTGGTTTGAACTATCAGTCAAAAAGGGGAGGGGGTGCAATAATTTTTCCTACCGGGTCACACTGTGCTTTCACCGGAAGTGAGGTCTGCAGGATTGTAGTAATTCAAAGTGAGGCTGGCGCCAGCATGGGAGCGCCGACGTCCCGCGGATACAGTTTCGTCACTCCACGGGCGATCATGGCAGTCATTCCCCATCGGGGGTCGGAGACTCCCGCGGCTCCTCTAGAATCTTCAAGGTCGTGGAGGACTACGGTGGTGGAGTCAACCAGTGACCGGGCCATTTCTTTATGTTGGGCCCGCTCTTGCCAGGTCGACCGCCATTTTGAGAGTTCGGCAGCTACCGGCGATCGCGGGGTCACATGAGCGGAGGGGCTCCACCCTGCCGGGCGAGACGTTGCAGCATGGCCACAGTGGAAGAACCGTTATCTAGGTCGTTCCGAAACTGTGCAGCACTGGAGTTGTTAGGATGCCACCGCCTGGAGCGCTGAGGGTGCAGCTGGGAAGCCTCCACCTCGGGAGGCGGGAGAGGCCTGTTTGCACCGTCTCTCCCTCCCAGTGCACCCCACGGCGTCTCGCTTGAGATTTGTTATGGCCGGACCAGGCGATGAGGACGAGGGGGGGTCGGAGGCATGTGCAAGACATCCCCCTCCAGTGTTGTCGCAGCCATTATAAAAGAAAGAAGTGTCCCGTCCGTCTTCGGGCCGGGCTTCCGGTGGATGTCGGCCGGACGCCCCTGGCTCTGGCCCCATGAACGGGTTTCTTGGTTTATCGGCTGCAGCCGGATCCCGTCGGCCTCGGCCCCCCGACCGTTGGTGGTCGGACCGGAAGAGCATGTGGCGGGACTACCTGCAACTCTCAAGGGCCACCGCGGCCGGACTGGGAGAGAGAGGGGAGGGTCGAGGAGACATTCCCCCCCCCTGCAACTGTTCAGCGTTGTAAAGGCAATCCCCTGGCCGGGTCCCGCTGGTCTCGGCCTCTCCTCCGGCTACACCCTACGTTAGGATCTCCTGGCCGAGGCGTGGCAGCAGAACCTGCCTTATATGGGCTGCTCCCGGCTGGGCGTAGCCGGAACCCTGCCCCACCTTGGAAGTTTCCAGAGTGGGGGTGGATGTTCTACTGACTTGCATTTTCCCTAGTCTATCGATTTTTTTGGCGTGGCAGGCGGTGGGACAGCGAGGGGTGATTTGGTTTCTCTTACTGTTTTTCTGGTCTCTCACCACTGGCATATTTTAACGTTTTCTTGTTTCTAGGACATTAATAGGTTTTATCATTACGTTATGTTATCGTTTCTTTGTTCGTTGTTTAATAAAAGTTCATGTTCATCAGTGGCCTACTGATTTTCGTTTTCCTATTTTTTTCTTTCCAGGTTGTTTCATGGTAAAGTTTCTGTTAACAGGATACAGTGATCACTTCGTTATTATTGCATATGTCCTTTTCACTAGGGGTGCTCTCTGGTCGGGCCAGATGACGTATCTCTAGTAAATGGTCCGGGTGAAAAAGGTGCATCAATCAGTGGGGAGTAGATAGGCATGACAGATTACAACGGGGGAGAACGGTCCGCATTACGTACCCTTTCACTACTTGCAAAGATTTTCCTACGTTTATTTGCAAACAGGGAATACCTCCAAAAAGAACTAATTCCCAAACAGTCAATGTTCGGACAATCAATCAATCAATGAGGAATGAAATAGGTACGACGTGTTAAAGGCTTGCGTTACCTACCCTTCACTATCTGCAAAGGGAGATAGAATATTCCTATTCTTCCTCGTTTGCAGGTAGAGAAGATCGTTAAGAGAATTAACTTCGAACAATTCAATGCTCGATTGAAACAATCAACAAGGGGTACTGTGAACACAAATGAACGCCGCTTATATACATACGCATTGCTATTTTCAACAGGTTGTTCCTAATGTTTCTATTTTAGCGAGGTCAAAAGAGATCCCATTAGTGGCCTACTGATTTTGCTCGATTCCTTTTGTTTTTTTACACGATTTTTCGCTATCTGCAAAGACTAAACAGAGTATTGCGACTCTGTGCTTGTTTGTAAATAGAGAATGAACCAAAGAGAACAATCAATCAAATGGAGAGAGAAGCAGGCACGACGGATTACAAAGGGGGAAAGGGCTGCATTAACTACCCTTCACTATCTGCAAAGAGAGAGTACTCCTAATAGAAATGAGGGGTGGGGGGCAGCAATCAAAGCAGATCAGTGTGCATAAACACGGAAAAAAAAATTCTTACCACGTACTTGACATTCGACAGCTTATGATATTTGCTATTTCAAAAACCATTGAAATTCACTGAAAAAACCATAGGTTATAGACCATATATAGTTAGGAATTAGCATTTACAAAACCTTGAAAATTCACTGAAAAAACCATAGGTTATAGACCATATATAGTTAGGAATTAGCATTTAAAAAACCTTATTTTACTCACACAAAACCATTGAAATTCCATATATAGTTAGTTGCACTAACTATATATTGCGCACCCGCAATCCACTGCTGATGATGTCACATATTACATCATTCATGACATGGTCAGTGACATCACTGATGACATCACTGATGACATCTCAAATGACATCACTGATGACATCACTGATGACATCTCATTTGACATCAATGACCACATCACTGATGATATCATTCATGTGACAATACAATGCATCTCCTCACATTTTAATATAACCTCTGTTTCACCCAGTGTTAAAAACAGAGTATAATTTTTGAAACCATTGACACACCAATACTAGTTACTACATACGTACTCACTGATTCCTACGTCTACACACACATTCACTCATTCACCCATACAATCATTCATACATACAATCACTCATGTTTACAACACAATCATATGCACTCATACACCTATACAGACACTCACACTCTGCCACTCATCCATGGAGTTACTCACACACCTAGTCAGTCCTGTAAAGAATCAATCACACTTCCATTTTCTACTCTATACAGTTAAACATAGAGCACCTTACGTTTTCAACCATATACTAACACATACTTACTCTCTTATACAATCATTGATACAAGTACACATTGATCTGTACAGAGTCACACACCTCCCATCCAGCCACACACACACTCAGTCTCCCATGCAAATACTTGGGCAATCAATCAATAACCCATATAGTTACTCATATAGCTACTGATCAACACATGCAGCAGTTTACAGAACAACAGACATAATGATGCACAAATTAAGACAGTTTAGTCACTAACCCATGCACTCAGTGAGACACATTTAATCACTCACTCATACATTCAGTCATGCACCTACTAAATCCTTCGTCCAGACACTTATACATCCACTCATTCTTCAATATGTAAGACATATTTTAACTTTACAGAAACATAGTCACTAGATGATGTCATCAGTGATGTCATTTGAGATGTCATCAGTGATGTCATCAGTGATGTCATTTGAGATGTCATCAGTGATGTCATCAGTGATGTCACTGACCATGTCATGAATGATGTAATATGTGACATCATCAGCAGTGGATTGCGGGTGCGCAATATATAGTTAGTGCAACTAACTATATATGGAATTTCAATGGTTTTGTGTGAGTAAAATAAGGTTTTTTAAATGCTAATTCCTAACTATATATGGTCTATAACCTATGGTTTTTTCAGTGAATATATATATATATATATATATAACCTACTGGCGGTCGCCAGTAGGTATATATAGTTAGGATTTTTTCTCTATGGGATTTTTGAAAATTCTATGTCTAATAACTTTGGCGTTTGTGGACGGAATTGGCTTAATTTTTCAGGAAAATGTAACATTTTGTTTCTGAGCAGCCCCTGAAAATTTGGGGGGGGTTCGTCAAGGGTGGGCCGAGAAAAAAGGGGGTCCCAAAACGCGTTTTTCCCATGTTAATTTCCATAGGGCGGTTGGCCTCACTTTTAGCCCGAACAGCTGAATAGATTTGCATGAAACTTGGCAAAATTGTAGGGACTGTTAGCCCGATGTGCCTTTGCTAGGTCTCAATATATGTGCTCCAGTGGATTTTGATAAATTAACGTTCAAAAAAATATATATATCTGTAACAGCGCTCCGGGTAGCGCTCCGGTTCGCGTACTTGACGCGTAACGGAACTTCGTGAAGCGAAGCTGATTGGCTCTCCGGTGTCTGTCAACATTCTAAACAGTCTGGAGCGGCCGCCATCTTGTCTCTCGGTAGGATCGAGAGACAAGAGGAGGCCAAAACAAAGGGGGAAATGACCATAAGGGGGCATAGTAGATCCTCCCTGACCCCCTAGGTTTGATGTGGAGGCTTTAAAAGGGCCCCGCGGGGCAAAAAAAAAATAAAAAAATAAATAAAAAATCTTTTTTTTTGCGTGGGGAGCGCCCGGTACGCTTTTGTGCAATGGGCGGTGGTAATCTAAATGATGAAGGGGGTGGGGGCAGCGTTCAAAGCACATCAGCGTGCATAAACACGAAAATGTTTTTATCTACCACGTACTTGACTTATCTCTCTGAGATGCATTCCCTTGTGTTTCGGCAATGGTAGTCTGTTCATTACATAGATCGCCCGAGGGCGGTAGTACAGACAGCGCGTAGGAAAGGGTCAAAAGCCAGGGGTATAGGAGTATGTAACAAGCGAGCCATTTAATTGAAAAAACTAAACGTGACAAACGGTTGCAGGATCAGTGAAGGTTGATTTTATAATTGAAAGTATAACAGGATCAGTTACAATAAAATCGTCCATACGCACACCATGGGCGAGTATCATGGGTAACATTACTTCGAAGCTTTATTAATACAATAATCAATAATGAAAAATCGACATCAATAGGGTTGTCCGTATGCCCAGTCAGTACCCTTCCCCGCCCGCCATGTGCACAAAGACCGCATACATCCCCCATAACGTCAAGACTAAGTAACTACAACGTCATAAGGAGTTGCAAGTCGCTCCCATACTGGCGCCATTTTGGTCGAGGCCAGGCAGGTTCAGAGTATAGTTCAATGTCTCCAATAAGTAGCGGCAGGACCAGAATCCCTTTCGGCAGTTCAAAAAGTTCGTTAGCGCCAACAGAAAGAACAGGCAACATGAACCATGACTCAAAGGCGAGGTAGGCAAAATCTTCCCTACCGGGTCACGCTGAGGTCCCACCGGAGCTGATCAAGTTGGCAGTCTACAGTGTCTCTTAGTAATTCGGACAAAAACTGGCGTCAGCATGAGAGCACTACCATCCTGTGACAATGTTGTGGCCACTTCCGGAGAGCGGGACAGCAGGCGTATCCCTCCGCCGATGCACTGAATCAGCCTCCCTCACGGCACCAGATGTGGATAAGGCGGCGGACACCCGTGGCAGCGGTATATCCATGGGGGATAGTCGAGCAACAGTGGCGGTTGCCCCCATCGGAAGCCCGCGGGAGTCGAGGGCCAACGACTCTCGTAGAACCTTTAAAACTGAGAGGACGTCTTCAAGAGTGGGGCTCATGCCCGAGCAGACAAGCATTCGAGTTCCAGGGTAGTCCAGAGTCGTTCTGGTGGACCAGGCCCAAATCCGGGGAGTCGGCCGCCATTTTGAGCGTTCCGCAGCAACAGCCGCTCTTCAACCCGGCCACCGGAGCGGGTCCCCGGCCATCCAACCGAGTGGAATGCCAATGGCAGTCATGGTGCAGCTGACCGGGGAGTGAAACGCTAAGGGTCGCCCTGCTGCAGCTGACCGCGGGGACGGGCCTTGGCGCGTGGTGTCGCCCCCGGGCTATTTGCACAACGGTCCTCCACCCCTAGGCCGCCACCTATGCTACCTCGACAGGAACAGCGTCATGCATTTGGATCGATGTTGCAGCAGGCTGCCATGTAAATAGTTATTTAATAAAACGTTTTACCCTGTTACTTTGCTGGTGTGTTGTATATATTTATAATATTTGCATAGGGTTTGTCGTTATTTTGGGCGGGGTGGGCGGCGGAGCCAAGCTAACTTCTCTTATTTAGTCAGCACATAAATTGACTTACTGGTGCGCATTATTTTGGGTGTACATTTGGAATATCGGTTGGGGTCGGGTTCGTCTTACTGAAATAACCCTTCAAGTTTCTGGTGTAGGCTACTCTCCCATTCACTAGCTCCAGAGAGAGTCGTTCCTAAGTAAGGAAAGTGCTATATTCTTTTTCGTCCTTCACATGCGAATACCATGTTCGGGCTTATTTTTCTCATTCCATTAACCGTTCGATCAACGCCTCAGTCATACAAAAAGCATTCTTTTATTGACCCAGTCGTGCGCCACACATACGCATTCATACCGTACAAATCAGGGCCCATGCGCACATTCATACCATACAATCTTTCACGCTCCCAGAGATAGCTCGTACATATAATGTACCGTCTCACAGAGCTAGCCTATTTTTCCTCGCGTGGAACACGGTGCGGTTTAGGTCTTCTCCATACTTTAGCTGAAATTCCAATGTAACCTGCAGAAAAAGAAAAGAGGGGGGGGGCAGCGTTCAAAGCACATCAGCGTGCATAAACACGAAAATATTTTTATCTACCACGTACTTGACTTATCTCTCTGAGATGCATTCCCTTGTGTCTCGGCAATGGTAGTCTGTTCATTACATAGATCGCCCAAGGGCGGTAGTACAGACCGCACGTAGGAAAGGGTCAAAAGCCAGGGGTATAGGAGTATGTAACAAGCGAGCCATTTAATTGAAAAAAATAAACGTGACAAACGGTTGCAGGATCAGTGAAGGTTGATTTTTTATTCGAAAGTATAACAGGATCAGTTACAATAAAATCGTCCATACGCACACCAAGGGCGAGTATCATGGGTAACATTACTTCAAAGCTTTAATAATACAATAATCAATAATGAAAAACCAACATCAATAGGGTTGTCCGTATTCCCAGTCAGTACCCTTCCCCGCCCGCTATGTGCACAAAGACCGCATACATCCCCCATAACGTCAAGGCTAAGTAAGTAGAACGTCATAAGGAGTTGCAAGTCGCTCCCATACTGGCGCCATTTTGGTCGAGGCCAGGCAGGTCCTTTCAAGTGGTGTGGGACCTGCCTGGCTTGGGGAATCTTTCAAGTGATGTGACTGAGGAGCAAATTGTGGACCTCTTTAAAGACTTCAACCCACTACATGTCAAGAAATGTCAAAGCGGAATGAAATGCTTTGCATTTGTAGACTTCAGTTCAGAGAAGACCCAGCAGAATGTTATAAGTAAATGTCATGGCACGAAGTTCAGTGGGTGGTCTGTCATTGTGAAAGCTTCAATTAAGTTGAATGGCTGCAAGAGCCCCGATTACACCAGCAGCCCTGTTAATATGCCGATCTTGGAAAAAGTTCCTCTGTTGGATTGCAATGGCTGCAGTGATGGTCTTGGGAAACTGCTTCCGAAAACTCTAAAGGCCACGAAAGCTTGCTATGCTGTTTCTTTGGAAATGCGGTGCTGGGTGATGGAAGTTATTGAAGAGTTGGCAGTGGTGTTTTTTGTAGATTTTGGACCCTCTGCCACAGTCCTGGCTTCGTCATTACGAGCACTTGAAAACAAGACATTCTGGGCAATACCACCCTTGACGCAGCCCTTTATGCTACAAGATGGTGTCTTCCATACAGAAAATATTGTTGGCAGCATTTTGAAAGGAAAGATAAACGGCCGTGTGTAGGAGAGTAGGGTCTGCTATCCTATGGTCACCCCAAATTTTTGCTTTTTGCTTCACTGGTTTATGACTTAATGTGGCTGTGGGCCTGCTAATCAGACCCACAGCCTGCTGTTCTCTCTCTAAATTATTACCCATGTACTTTAGGTGCATAACGAAATTGGAACTGGTTCACCTTATTGGCCCCTGTAACAGTGTACCCAGGTACCCAGGGCCTAGGTGCTTCCAAGGCCTACCAGGGGCTGCAGCATGTATTGTGCCACCCCTGGCCTGGCCTCCATATTTGACACAACTGGCTGATCACTCAGCTGGGGTAAGTCGGTGTAACCACCCCTTACTTAGGTGTAGTATGCCTATACCTAACCTAAAATGGACACATATGTTCCTATCAGTCACTCCTATGGAAGGCCTCATCAATCCTGGAGGCAGAGTGCTTGGAAATATGTGAGATGGTGCTCTGGCATGAGCTGAGCCTGTCTGCAGCTTTCGGAACCATGTCCTTTAGCTGTTTCATGATACTGCCATACCATATACTCTTAAGTGCATTATGAACCTCGCGGTTAAATGCTATCTTGGGTTTGGCTTTATCAAAACATGTCGAGTAAGGTGTCATACAAATTGGAATACTACCCCCTCGCCAGTTCTGGCGACGGGGGTAGCATCCCACCCTTCTAGAGGGACACGACATGTACCTAGCCTGAACCCCGGTTAAAGTTAAACAGAGCCTCAGCATCACAAAATGGATGCTGCCACCACAGACACAAGTCTGACCTCCTGCTGCTGGGAGTCCTTCCAGCGAGGGCAGCTTGGACAAAGGGTTTCCTGCCTGGGGAGGTGCTAGCACCACTCCAGACAGGATTTTGTGTATTGGGTAGGACAGGGCTGAATAGAATCAGACATGCCTGGGGCACACAAGGTGTCCCTGTGCATAGGCCAGTTCAAACCGGTGCTGGGGCTTTCCAGCCCCAGTCCTGGCGCGAAACTGGACAAAGGAAAGGGGGTGTAACCACCCCCCTTCCTGGTTCCACCCAGAGGAGGGACCTAGTAGGTGATCCGGCCCCCCAGATTCGAATAAGTGGGAGCTGTGTCCTGAGACTTCAGATCATCCTGAATCAACTTGAAATACAGAAGAAGACTGGACTTCGACATTCTGCTGCACAGAAGACGGAAGAGAATCTCCCTTGAGGCCAAGGAGTGACCACCCTGTGAACACAGGCACCAACCAGCAACTCGACGTCTGCTTTGCCGCCGCCTCCCGCCGGAGCCCGAGCCCAGAGCCCGACAAGACCCAGACTCCCAGATTTCTCACAGCCCGATCCACAGTCCCTGCAAAGAAGGGACCCGTGGAGGCACCGAGAGATGTGGGACCGGACCTCTTGAAGACCCCGAGAAGCTGACTGCGCAGCACCTGAGGCACCCTCGATGCTGTGCTTTGGGGTTTGAGAAGCCCCAACCTCGAGCAGCCCTTGCACCGAAGATCAGCCCCCCAGCATCTCCACGATCTGCGTGGGACCCTTTTGCACCGTGCCACTTGACGCGCCATCCCGGCCACTTGCCACGTGGCTAGCGGCCATCTTGGCGACGAAAACGACGAACTACACCGCTGGTCTGATCTGGTTGCTCCAGATTGGCCCTTGCTTCCCTGAAAAGGAGCACCCGCTCTGACCTTGCTGGTCCGAGTGAGAAGCTTGAATCACTTCCTGCGTGGCTTGCTTTAGCCAAGGCCTGTTTGCTCCAATCAAGTTGCCGACACCGCCATCAGCGAGAGCCTACGTGGGACAGCTCGTGACCGACTCCTGGACGTCCTTAACCTCTTCGTGTCCACGTGGCTGCAGAGACAATCTTCACGACATCACCTGTTTGCACCCGACATCGCCTGGTTCCTTCCTGGTTCCACGGTAGTCACTGGCTAGTGACTTTGAACATTGTCCCCTCTGCTTTCAGGTCTTCACCTCTTCAGATCCACCCTTGGATCCACCGGAACTCTTCACCTCGAGCCGCCTGCAGCATCTTCAGCTCCAAGCACCATCGACCTGCGTGACGAAACCCGACACTACTTCGACCCTGTGCACCCGCTTCCTGTGGGTGAGGTAACTCAGCAACGCCGGTGTTCCCACACTGGTATACACCTCTAGTGTCTGTGTCTAAAGTTTCATCCTTCTAGGTCACTCGGAAGGTTCCTTAATAACTAACTTTGTAACTGTTACGCACCATTGACATTGCATTGGTAAAGTGTGCACTTTCCGCACTGCACCCGAGTCCCGCGGGCCTTTTCCGACTTCTTCACTGCTAGTCCCGAACAGCTCCAGCGATTCCCCAGGCCCTAGGCCTCTTCACTTTCCCCATAGTGGTTCTTATACCACTATTTTAGTATATGGTTTAAGTGGCCCCTAGGGCTCATCCATAATTGTGCAACTTTTGTGTATTTAAACTGTGTTTTGTTTTAACGCATTTGCTTCTGTGCTCATAAAGAGTATCAGGGATATTTGTAGAAATAAATCTATATATATTTTCAATATATATATGTGTGGTGTCCTTTCATTTGGTATTCAAGGGATTGTGTATGGTAAAACAGCTTGCTTCACATGCATTTACAGAGTTTAGCCTAAGACTGCTTAGTCCATGCTACCCCTAGGATAGCTTGTCTATAAGGTTGACTTTACAACCTGCACCATAAGGGTTGCTTGGCATGGTACAAGGTGATCACTAGAACTAGTGAACATCATATACCAGGCCAACTTCTCACATTGGTGAGCAGCGGATTGGGATTTGAGCTTGCTGTTGTTTTACCATTACAATCTTTGAAAATATCATTTAAAAGATCATACAGGTACCTGATAGGTACACTAAAACAAGACTAGATATACTTAAGTTCTACTGAACTTAGTTGTTGTAGAGGATAGGGAGTAGCACACCCTGACTACAACTACTAGATAGGTTTTGTAGGAAACACAAGTGTAGGTAGATTGCAACACATCCACCACACTAGAGCAATGTCTGGAGCAGAGGGATCCACTGGAACCATCTCTGTTGAGAGTAACAACACACTACATATAAAGTATAAACACAACAGATGTCTCAATGGACATAAACGTTCAAGTTTTCATGGATCAAAAAAGGGGAACACCAGTGTTTCGGCTCCTCTTTTAATGTTCATACATAGCCAGCCAACACGTGTTTCGTCGCAAGAAAACACTTTTTCCGCGACTCCTCAGGGCTGTAGGTGGTCAGAGTAGAACCCCAGGTCGCGGTGCCGGTGATAATTCCGACCCGGCTCTGCTCGAGACCGGGTTACGTCTTTGTACAATTATAACTTTCGTAGTTGTGAAGTATAGTTCTGCAGCAATTATTTGGAGATACTTTATTTAGCAGTTTTGCTTGTTTAAGAATATCCACAATCATTTAATTGAACTTGAATACTCGTCCACATGTAAGGAATGCAGACACTGTGTAGACTTCCGAGGAATATGCCCCGTAGTGCGGGGTGAAACGCCGACAGTGCGAGTGTTCTTGATTTAGGTTCCAGGTGCGGAACCGCGACCTGGGGTTCTACTCTGACCACCTACAGCCCTGAGGAGTCGCGGAAAAAGTGTTTTCTTGCGACGAAACACGTGTCGGCTGGCTATGTATGAAAATTAAAAGAGGAGCCGAAACACTGGTGTTCCCCTTTTTTGATCAATGAAAACTTGAACGTTTATGTCCATTGAGACATCTGTTGTGTTTATACTTTATATGTAGTGTGCTGTGGGTTTTTGCTTATATTGCATATGGTGAGTCCTCCAACACACCTTTGAGAGGTTTTGGGGATTTGCCTCTCACCTGCATGCACCTTCTAATTTATACCATATCTCCTGCGTATGACCTATGAGCTGTGCACCCAGTATTTCCCTCAGCCCCTAAAAAACCCTGTTCGCATTGCTATACTCTGTTGAGAGTGACCCTCCAAGGGCACCATCCAAATTTGCTATCTTTCCATTTAAGGAACTGAGGCAACTGTGTTCCATGAGAGGAATCAAAACAGGTCCTACTCCTACAGCAGGACACCTCAGAGAGCTGTTAGACCAGTCTGAAGCTCTAAAGAACTCCAAACCAGGCCCCTCAGGGACTGGAGATGGAGGATCTCCCACTGAAGATGATAACCCTGATGCCCCTGCCCCTGTCATCCAGATAGATGAGGAAGACCAGACCCCTGGGAATACTCAGCCTGAGGAAGAAGAAGAGGAGGAGGAGGAGGAGGAGGAAGAAAGTGATTCTGATGATGGTAGAAATAGCCAGGTGTTAGTCAGCAGGCTTAACCAGGCTAACTTACGCTTATTTGGGACTGAAGGTGGGTCCAACCCATTCAGACCCCCAAATGGACTTAACCAGGAGCATAGGAGGAGGAGGAATCACTCAGGTGAGTCCAATACTTCCCATGTTTCTAGAGGTTCTCATGGCAACTCCAGAAGGGAATTGACTAGCCCTCAGAGAAGGGAACATGAGGCCAAAATGAGAGAGGCTGAACTTAGGATCCAGAGGCAAGAGTTAGAGGTTGCCCTGGCCAAAGAGAAACTTGCTAGAGCAAGGCAGCCTAGAGAGAGTGGATTAGAATCCACTGGTGGCAGCACTAGCCTTAAGGATAAAGACAGGTCCTATGACAATAGAAACCTGAGTAAGATTGTGCCCCCCTACAAAGTTGGGGATGATATCCACAAATGGATGACTGCACTTGAGAGAGCTTGCAAAGTACAGCAGGTCCCTCAGGAGCAGTGGGTAGCAATCTTGTGGCTCTCCTTTGAAGGTAGAGGCAGAGACAGACTCCTCATAGTTAGTGATGGGGATTCTAGAAACTACCTGGTCCTGAAGAGTGCTCTGATTGATGTGTTAGGCTTAACCACTGAACAGTACAGGTTAATGTTCAGAGACACCCAGAAGACACAGACTCAGGACTGGTCTGAATTTGTTGAATGTGCCACTAAGGCTCTGGAGGGTTGGTTGCTGGGAAGTAAGGTTACAGACTATGAAGGATTGTACAATTTGCTTATGAGAGAACAGATTTTAAATAACTGTCAGAACCAGCAGTTGCATCAACATTTGGTTGACTCAGATCTAACCTCTCCCCAAGAATTGGGAAAGATGGCAGACAAATGGGTTAGAACCAGAGTTAAGCAAAAGAACCAGAACCAGAACCAGGGTGGTGACCAAAAGAAAACAGACCAGAAGGGTGGGGAGCAGAAAGCTAAAGACCAGAAGTCTTCAACTGGGCCCCAAACTAATACAGAGGGTGGGTCCCAAACTTCCAAGAAGAAGAAGAAAGAAGGTCAAAGAAAACCCTGGTGTAGCTTTTGCAAAAACACCACTCACTGGACAAGTGATTGTAAAAAGGGTGGAGCCCCCAACACTGCAGCCCCTAAGGCGCCTGCACCCACTAGTACAGTTGGCAGTGTTGGTCCACAGACTAAGGGGGTAGTGGGTATCACCTTGGGAACTGATGGAGATTCTGACCTAGTCAGAGTCCCCACACAGGCTGTTCTGATTTGTGATGGGGAGATTGATTTTTCCCCTACTGTCAGTCCCAATAATTTGGGCAAGTACAGACAGACACCTTTAATTAATGAAAAAGTGGCTCAAGCATACAGGGACACATGTGCCAGTGTCACTATGGTGACGCCTAGCTTTGTGGACCCTGGACAGTACATACCAGGTGATAATTACCTGGTGACCAATGCCAGCAATGTCACTACTACACATAGTGTGGCAATTGTTAACTTTTCCTGGGGAGGGGTAACTGGCCTAAAAAGAGTTGTGGTTAGTGCTGATCTCCCAGTAGAATGTTTGTTGGGCAATGACCTGGAGAGCTCTCTATGGTCAGAAGTTGAGTACAGGACTCATGCAGAGATGTTAGGGATATCATCACATGTCCTTGCTGTGACCAGGTCACAGGCCAAAAAGTGCCTCTCTGAACCTCAGGTCTTGGATCCTGGAACAATGGACCAAGTACCTTCCAAGACAAGGAACAGGAGGGTAAAGGCTGTGCCTTCCCAAATGCCTACAAGTGAGGATCAGCCTTCACAGGAAGATGATTCTGAGACCCCTGAAGGAACTGTCCCTATAGAGCTTGAACCTGATCAGGTTGAGTTTCTGGGGACAGGGGGACCTTCTAGGGCAGACTTGGGGCAGGCTCAGTTATCCTATCCTTCTCTTGAACCCCTCAGACAGCAGGCTGCTGCTGAGGCTGCTGGGAATGCTCGAGGTACCCATAAGGTTTATTGGATGATGGGCTCCTTTATTCAGAGGGTAGAGACCCCAAGCCTGGTACAACCAGGAGGTTGGTCATACCTCTGCAATTTAGGGGCTTCCTTCTTACCTTGGCACACGATATTCCCTTAGCAGGACACCTAGGCCAGAACAAAACATGGGACAGACTTGTCTGTCACTTTCACTGGCCTCACATGTCAGAAGATACAAAGGAGTTTTGTCGCTCCTGTGTAACCTGCCAAGCAAGTGGCAAAGCAGGTGGTACCACAACGGCCCCCCTAATACCATTACCTGTGGTGGGGGTGCCCTTTGAAAGGATAGGGATTGACATTGTTGGACCAATGGATCCCCCTACAGCATCTGGGCACAGATTCATACTGGTGGTGGTGGACCATGCCACAGGCCTACAGGGTTATGAAGACCAATACTCTGGGCCATATTGTGTTTGCGGTTTCAAAATTTTTAATGGCAGCATGGATAATAAGGAAGAAAATGTCCCCCTGATTACTTTATTTTGTTCGTGTACCTTATGCAGGCCTAGCAGGACCTCTTTTATTGTATATACTGTGTTTTAAATGTATGTATTGCTTTTTATTGCATCTTTTATGGCCCTTGTGGCCGAAATAAAGAATTTTTGGAATTGGAATTGGAATTGGTACCCAGAGGCAATTCCACTTAGGACCACAACAGCTCCTGTTGTGGCCAGGGCCTTACTTGGAGTTTTCTCCAGAGTGGGGTTTCCTAAGGAGGTAGTATCTGATAGAGGTACAAACTTCATGTCAGGATACTTGACAGCTATGTGGAAGGAATGTGGTGTCAACTATAAGTTCACCACTCCCTATCATCCACAATGCAATGGGCTTGTTGAGAGATTCAACAAGACCCTAAAGGGCATGATCAAAGGATTACCTGAGAAGCTCAGGCGAAGATGGGATATCCTTCTGCCCTGCCTTCTGTTTGCTTACAGAGAGGTCCCACAAAAAGGTGTTGGCTTCAGCCCCTTTGAATTGTTGTTTGGACACCCTGTAAGAGGACCCCTATGTCTGGTGAGGGAAGGATGGGAGTTACCTCTCAAAAAGCCCAAGCAAGACATAGTGGACTATGTACTTGGTCTCCGCTCCAGGATGGCTGAGTATATGGAGAAGGCATCCAAAAACCTTGAGGCTAGCCAGGAATTACAGAAAGCCTGGCATGACCAAAAGGCTGTCCTGACTGAGTACCAGCCTGGACAGAAGGTATGGGTGTTGGAGCCAGTGGCCCCAGCAGCACTCCAAGACAAATGGTCTGGACCCCATACAATCCTTGAGAAAAAGGGAGAGGTTACCTACTTGGTGGACCTTGGAACTCCCAGGAGCCCCCACAGGGTGCTCCATGTTAACAGGCTGAAAGCATATGTTGACAGGAGAGACATGGGCTTGCTCATGGCTACAGATGAGGGGCAGGAGGAAGAGAGTGACCCTCTCCCAGACCTGCTGACTCAGAATCCTGAGGATGGCTCAGTTGATGGTGTGGCCTTAGATGGCAGCCTCACTGAACATCAGCAACATGACTGTAGACAGGTTTTGCAGTCATATCGACATATGTTCTCCCTGACACCCAGTCAGACTAACTGGTGTACCCATGTGGTGGACACTGGTGATAGTCTTCCTGTGAAGAACAACATTTACAGGCAGCCTGACCAGGCTGAGGTGCAAAAGATGCTGGAGTTAGGTGTCATTGAGCCTTCAGAGAGCCCCTGGGCTAGCCCAGTGGTTCTGGTCCCCAAACCTCACACCAAAGATGGAAAGAGAGAGATGAGGTTCTGTGTGGATTACAGAGGACTCAATGCTGTCACCAGGACAGATGCACACCCAATTCCAAGGGCAGATGAGCTCATAGACAAATTGGCTTCTGCCAAGTATTTGAGCACATTTGACTTGACAGCTGGCTACTGGCAAACCAGGTTAGCTGAGGAGTCTAAGGCCAAGACAGCATTTTCTACCCCCAGTGGGCATTACCAGTTTGTGGTGATGCCCTTTGGTTTGAAAAATGCACCTGCCACCTTCCAAAGGTTGGTGAATCAAGTCCTTACTGGGTTGGATGACTTTTGTGCAGCATATCTGGACGATATTGCTGTCTTTAGCTCCACCTGGGAGGATCACCTGGTCCACCTGAAGGAAGTGCTAGAGGCTCTGCAAAAGGCAGGCCTCACTATCAAGGCAACCAAGTGCCAGATAGGGCAGAGTAAGGTTGTGTACTTGGGCCACCTTGTGGGTGGAGGCCAAGTTCAACCACTGGAGAGTAAGATTCAGACCATAAAGGACTGGACTCCTCCAACTACCCAGACTCAGGTCAGAGCTTTCTTGGGCCTGACTGGGTACTACAGGAAGTTTGTTAAGAACTATGGGTCCATTGTGACTCCTCTTAATGATCTGACATCCAAGAAGATGCCCAAAAAGGTTCAGTGGATAGAATACTGTCAAAAGGCATTTGATGACCTGTAGAAGGCCATGTGCTCTGCACCTATCCTGAAGAGTCCTGACTACTCAAGAGAGTTTATTGTCCAAACAGATGCTTCTGAGTTGGCAGTGGGAGCTGTGCTTTCACAACTTAATGTAGATGGTCAAGACCAGCCCATTGCTTTTATTAGCAGAAGGCTGACCCCCAGAGAGAAACGTTGGTCAGCCATTGAGAGGGAGGCCTTTGCTGTGGTGTGCGCCCTGAAGAAGTTGAGACCACACTTGTTTGGCACTCACTTCAAGATTCAGACCGACCATAAGCCCCTCTTATGGCTTAATCAGATGAAGGGTGAAAACCCCAAACTGCTCAGGTGGTCCATTTCCCTACAGGGGATGGACTTTACAGTGGAGCACCGCCCAGGGACTGACCATGGTAATGCAGATGGTCTCTCCAGGTACTTCCACTTAGAACATGAAGACACAACTGGTCAAGGTTAGTCTAATGTCCCTGCGTTTGGGGGGGGTTGTGTAGGAGAGTAGGGTCTGCTATCCTATGGTCACCCCAAATTTGTGCTTTTTGCTTCACTGGTTTATGACTTAATGTGGCTGTGGGCCTGCTAATCAGACCCACAGCCTGCTGTTCTCTCTCTAAATTGTTACCCATGTACTTTAGGTGCATAACGAAATTGGAACTGGTTCACCTTATTGGCCCCTGTAACAGTGTACCCAGGTACCCAGGGCATAGGTGCTTCCAAGGCCTACCAGGGGCTGCAGCATGTATTGTGCCACCCCGGGCCTGGCCTCCATATTTGACACAACTGGCTGATCACTCAGCTGGGGTAAGTCGGTGTAACCACCCCTTACTTAGGTGTAGTATGCCTATACCTAACCTAAAATGGACACATATGTTCCTATCAGTCACTCCTATGGAAGGCCTCATCAATCCTGGAGGCAGAGTGCTTGGAAATATGTGAGATGGTGCTCTGGCATGAGCTGAGCCTGTCTGCAGCTTTCGGAACCATGTCCTTTAGCTGTTTCATGATACTGCCATACCATATACTCTTAAGTGCATTATGAACCTCGCGGTTAAATGCTATCTTGGGTTTGGCTTTATCAAAACATGTCGAGTAAGGTGTCATACGAATTGGAATACTACCCCCTCGCCAGTTCTGGCGACGGGGGTAGCATTCCACCCTTCTAGAGGGACACGACATGTACCTAGCCTGAACCCCGGTTAAAGTTAAACAGAGCCTCAGCATCACAAAATGGATGCTGCCACCACAGACACAAGTCTGACCTCCTGCTGCTGGGAGTCCTTCCAGCGAGGGCAGCTTGGACAAAGGGTTTCCTGCCTGGGGAGGTGCTAGCACCACTCCAGACAGGATTTTGTGTATTGGGTAGGACAGGGCTGAATAGAATCAGACATGCCTGGGGCACACAAGGTGTCCCTGTGCATAGGCCAGATCAAACCAGTGCTGGGGCTTTCCAGCCCCACTCCTGGCGCGAAACTGGACAAAGGAAAGGGGGTGTAACCACCCCCCTTCCTGGTTCCACCCAGAGGAGGGACCTAGTAGGTGATCCGGCCCCCCAGATTCGAATAAGAGTGGGAGCTGTGTCCTGAGACTTCAGATCATCCTGAATCAACTTGAAATACAGAAGAAGACTGGACTTCGACATTCTGCTGCACAGAAGACGGAAGAGAATCTCCCTTGTGGCCAAGGAGTGACCCCCCTGTGAACACAGGCACCAACCAGCAACTCGACATCTGCTTTGCCGCCGCCTCCCGCCGGAGCCCGAGCCCAGAGCCTGACAAGACCCAGACTCCCAGAATTCTCACAGCCCGATCCACAGTCCCTGCAAAGAAGGGACCCGTGGAGGTACCGACAGACGTGGGACCGGACCTCTTGAAAGACCCCCGAGAAGCTGACTGCGCAGCACCTGAGGCACCCTTCATGCTGTGCTTTGGGCTTTAAGAAGCCCCAACCTCGAGCAGCCCTTGCACCGAAGATCAGCCCCCCAGCATCTCCACGATCTGCGTGGGGCCCTTTTGCACCGTGCCACTTGACGCGCCATCCCGGCCACTTGCCACGTGGCTAGCGGCCATCTTGGCAACAAAAATGACAAACTACACCACTGGTCTGGTTGCTCCAGATTGGCCCTTGCTTCCCTGAAAAGGAGCACCCGCTCTGACCTTGCTGGTCCGAGTGAGAAGCTTGAATCACTTCCTGCGTGGCTTGCTTTAGCCAAGGCCTGTTTGCTCTAATCAAGTTGCAGACACTGCCATCAGCGAGAGCCTACGTGGGACAGTTCGTGACCGACTCCTGGACGTCCTTAACCTCTTCGTGTCCACGTGGCTGCAGAGAAAATCTTCACAACATCACCTGTTTGCACCCGACATCGCCTGGTTCCTTCCTGGTTCCACGGTAGTCACTGGCTAGTGACTTTGAACATTGTCCCCTCTGCTTTCAGGTCTTCACCTCTTCAGATCCACCCTTGGATCCACCGGAACTCTTCACCTCGAGCCGCCTGCATTATCTTCAGCTCCAAGCACCATCGACCTGCGTGACGAAACCCGACACTACTTCGACCCTGTGCACCCGCTTCCTGTGGGTGAGGTAACTCAGCAATGCCGGTGTTCCCACACTGGTATACACCTCTGGTGTCTGTGTCTAAAGTTTCATCCTTCTAGGTCACTCGGAAGGGTCCTTAATAACTAACTTTGTAACTTTTACGCACCATTGACATTGCATTGGTAAAGCGTGCACTTTCCGCACTGCACCGGAGTCCCGCGGGCCTTTCCCGACTTCTTCACTGCTAGTCCCGAACAGCTCCAGCAATTCCCCAGGCCCTAGGTCTCTTCACTTTCCCCATAGTGGTTCTTATACCACTATTTTAGTATATGGTTTAGGTGGCCCCTAGGGCTCATCCATAATTGTGCAACTTTTGTGTATTTAAACTGTGTTTTGTTTTAACGCATTTGCTTCTGTCTTCATAAAGAGTATCAGGGATATTTGTAGAAATAAATCTATATATATTTTCAATATATATCTGTGTGGTGTCCTTTCATTTGGTATTCAAGGGATTGTGTATGGTAAAACAGCTTGCTTCACATGCCTTTACAGAGTTTAGCCTAAGACTGCTTAGTCCATGCTACCCCTAGTATAGCTTGTCTATAAGGTTGACTTTACAACCTGCACCATAAGGGTTGCTTGGCATGGTACAAGGTGATCACTAGAACTAGTGAACATCATATACCAGGCCAACTTCTCACACCGTTCTCCTAGTGAGTCTCACATTCTTACATTTATGAAGAATGTTGAAGAGTAGTATGTTGAAAATCTGAAGCCATCGTTCTACACACTCTCA
Organism: Lissotriton helveticus; assembly: GCF_964261635.1. Taxonomy (NCBI): domain Eukaryota; kingdom Metazoa; phylum Chordata; class Amphibia; order Caudata; family Salamandridae; genus Lissotriton; species Lissotriton helveticus. The sequence continues at coordinate 1,562,358,859 of NC_136057.1, read as the reverse complement.
ACCAGCCTTGGATGGAAAAATCCTGAAGAATGTGCAAACTGAAAACCAGTTTTTGTCTGCATAGCATCAGCAGCAACACTTGAGTCAGCTTTGTGTGAAGCCGCCATCTTGATCCAATCAATACCGTCCCCCCGCACACATTCAGGGACCAGGCCGCATTGCGAGGGCACCGCAGGACGTGTCTTCAGGTCAAACGGATTGTGGGACAAGGTCCAGAATGGAAGAGTCACCAAAAGGCTAAAAGTCCCGCCGGACCCCGGGAGCCGGCCGCCTATGTCGGGGGCGATCTCAGGCCACACCAGGAGCCAAGCGCCCCCTCCGAGTCCGCGCCACCACACCGCCCCTCGGGGGCCTCCGTCAAGCGGCTCAGGGAGGCACCGCAGGCAGCGGTTCTTCAGATCAGTGGCTCTCACCGGCAAGGCTCCCCTCCGTCAGCAGCGATCGTTGGTGCTGTGGTTGCGGCCGGAGGTCCCGCCTAGTCAACGCCTCGGTCTCTCCATCTCGTAGGCCGCAGAGTAGTCGGGGAGAAATCCCGGGAACGGCGGCATGCATTACACATCACTAAGATGGCCGGGCCTACGACCCTGGGTTTAAGAGTTTCATGCTCGATCGATTGAGCTGGCCGGATCAGGCAACAAGAAGGTGGGGGGTGGCGGCATCAGCAAGGCATCACCCCACACAACTTGCTGGACATCATCTCTGGGTGTATTGGGGACGAGCCTTGGCGCGTGGTGTCGCCCCCGGGCTATTTGCACAACGGTCCTCCACCCCTAGGCCGCTACCTCGCCGGGTGATGGCCTTTGTAGACTTTCTAAAGCCCACATCCTACTAAAAAGTAGCCCAAAGTAGCCCAGCATTGCTACTTTAAGGAAGGAGGGACAGGAACAGCGTCATGCATTTGGATCGATGTTGCAGCAGGCTGCCATGTAAATAGTTATTTAATAAAACGTTTTACCCTGTTACTTTGCTGGTGTGTTGTATATATTTATAATATTTGCATAGGGTTTGTCGTTATTTTGGGCGGGGTGGGCGGCGGAGCCGAGCTGTCTTGCAGCCATCATGGCGTCGAGCTCGGTTCCTCTCACTAGTTTCATATTTCTCATGAGGAGTTGTTCCTAATGTTTCTATTTTAGCAAGGTCAAAAAGAGATCCCATCAGTGGCCTACTGATTTTGCTTGATTCCTTTTGTTTTTTCTAACGATTTTTATGTTATAGTTTGCTTGCACGATACAGCGGCTAGTCCGCATTTTATATATATGTCCTTTTTATTAGGGGTGTCCTCCGGTGGAGTCGGATGATCTACCTCTAATAAACGGTCCAGGCTGAACCAACTACCAACAAACGGGGCAGAGATAGGCATGACGGATTACAAAGGGGACAAAAGTCTGCACTACCTATCCTTCACTATCCGCAAAGACTAAACAGAGTATTGCGACTCTGTGCTTATTTGTGAATAGAGAATCACCCAAAGAGAACCAATTCTGAACGATCAATGTTCGGCCAAACAATCAATCAAATGAGGGATAAAAATAGGCACAACGGATTACAACGGGGGCTAAAGCCTGCGTTACCTATCCTTCACTATCTGCAAAGACTAAACAGAGTATTGCGACTCTGTGCTTGTTTGTAAATAGAGAATGAACAAAAGAGAACCAATTCCAAAACAGTAAATGCTTGGATAACAATCAATCAAATGGAGAGGGAAGCAGGCACGACGGATTACAACGGGGGCAAAGGCCTGCGTTACCTACCCTTCACTATCTGCAAAGAGAGAATACTCCTAAAAGAAAAGAGGGGGGGGGGCAGCGTTCAAAGCACATCAGCGTCCATAAACACGAAAATGTTTTTACCTACCACGTACTTGACATTTTAAAGCTTTTGATATTTGCTATTAAAAAAACATTGAAATTCACTGAAAAAAACAAAGGTTATAGACCATATATAGTTAGGAATTAGCATTTACAAAACCTTGAAAATTCACTGAAAAAACCATAGGTTATAGACCATATATAGTTAGGAATTAGCATTTAAAAAACCTTATTTTACTCACACAAAGCCATTGAAATTCCATATATAGTTAGTTGCACTAACTATATATCGCGCACCCGCAATCCACTGCTGATGATGTCACATATTACATCATTCATGACATGGTCAGTGACATCACTGATGACATCACTGATGACATCTCAAATGACATCACTGATGACATCACTGATGACATCTCATTTGACATCAATGACCACATCACTGATGATATCATTCATGTGACAATACAATGCATCTCCTCACATTTTAATATAACCTCTGTTACATCCAGTGTTAAATACAGAGTATAATTTTTGAAACCATTGACACACCAATACTAGTTACTACATACGCACTCACTGATTCCTACGTCTACACACACATTCACTCATTCACCCATACAATCATTCATACATACAATCACTCATCTTTACAACACTATCATATGCACTCATACACCTATACAGACACTCACACTCTGCCACTCATCCATGGAGTTACTCACACACCTAGTCAGTCCTGTAAAGAATCAATCACACTTCCATTTTCTAATCTATACAGTTAAACATAGAGCACCTTACATTTTCAAACATATACTAACACATACTTACTCTCTTATACAATCATTGATACAAGTACACATTGATCTGCACAGAGTCACACACCTCCCAGCCAGCCACACACACACTCAGTCTCCCATACAAATACTTGGGCAATCAATCAATAACCCATATAGTTACTCATATAGCTACTGATCAACACATGCAGAACCACTGACGTATAGTTCCCGTAAAAAGGGCCAGATTGGGGGACATCATTCGTCTTACCTGTCCTTTCTTTCTCAGCCAATTAAGTTCCATCATTTTACAGAAAGGAGAGGTAGTAGTGTGGCAAAATACGGTCGTTTTGCTTCTGATAATTTGTTCGTACCCTGTCGAGTTTAAGCCAATTATACATATACCGACGAGGTACAGTGTCGTTACTTATTTAAAAGAGGGCAAGGGGCCTTCAGCGAGGAAGAAAGAAAGAAAGAGAGAGAGAGAGAGAGAGAGAGAGAGAGAGAGGGAGAGAGAGAGAGAGAGAGATAGAGAGAGAGAGAGAGAGAGAGACGTGCGCATCAAGTAGGCTATTTGGTACACGTACGACATAAAACGAGGGAGAGAGAGAGACAAACGTGTACGATAATAGGCTACTTGGTGCACACACAACATAGAGCAACACGGGTCAGGTTTACGTACAAGAACACAAGCTGAGGGAAAACATATATTCAACGTTCACGTACATACAAATACCGGATAGGGTGTGACAGTACATACATCAAACGCAGAAATCTAAGACGAAGACACAGAGCTATTTTGGGTAAGGGGACCTTTCTTTTCCTTTCCTTTTGCGTGCTGTGTATTTTCAGTATTGTCCGTAATTCTTTTGGGGGGGGGGTCGGACTTTTCACTCCCCTCCCTTTCTGGGCAATTTTGTTGGAGGCCTCATTTCAAAAAAATACTTACTCCTCTTTTTCCGGTCGGACATTAGTCCAGTCGTGCGTATACTCACGGTGGAGCCTTCCAACCTCTGGGCAGGCGGTGATCAAAAACCGGGACAGAGGAGGGGTATTGGTCGGGCGTTCAGTGGTACACCTCTTATTTTTTTTATGTGGTGAATCTAAAACATGCCAATATCCCCAACTCCTGGACTGAGGGAGAGTTGTTTCTTCAGACGAGGAGTTACCATATTCGGGCTTATTTCCCCATCCCCTTGATCGGTAGACCAGCATTTCAGTCATACAAAAGACGTTCTCTCCAACGACCCGGGCATATGGAATACATACACATTCATACCAAACAATCAGGGCACGTACGCACAGTCACACCATACAATTTTTCACGTTCCCAGTGATGGTCTGCACTCCATGCAATATCTCACAGCGCTTGTCTATGTCTTTCCCTACATGGAGCACGGTGCGGTCCATGTCCACTCCATTCTTCAGTCGGAACTCCGATGTAACCTACAGAGGAGAAAAGAAAGGGGGGGGATACAGCATTCAGAGCATGTCAGCGCGCGCAAACACGAAAAAGCTTCTACTTACCATGTATCAGACTAGCTGCAGGAACGTGTGATACAACAGATCTTGGCTATCCCTTTCGCATTATTTTTCTGTGTAACATATCCTCCCCTTCTTATGATGCCAAAAAATGTTTCATTTTGTTTGTCTCTAAATTCGAATTCCCTCTTCGTGTATTTGTTTCTCAATTAGTCGTATTTTATGGGACAAAATACCACACCTTACATTCGGCAGATACCTTAAGCTACAGTCGACCATTTTTTAACAATTCTGGAAAAAGGGCAGGTGTGACGGATACAAATTTCAATCAATCCAAAATTCAGGCAAAGGGTCTGCATTATCTGTCTTCTATTGTTTGGGAATAACAGCCATTATTCAAAAACCCTACCAACCTAGACGATTGTTATGACGCTGATTCCATACTTCCTTCGAAAACTCTTTATTGCAAAAATGTCAGTATACAAATACGGGCCAACAACCACGTGGGCCGGCCACGGAGCAAACTGGAATCGTATATGATGAAGGGACATTTACACTGTAGAAAAACGTAACGGGCGGGCCATTAGGTTGCAGGAATTAAGGTGTCTAACAGTTGCGGAATCGGTGGACGTTAATTTTATAATCAAAGTACGACAGGACCAGTTACAATGAAATTATCTAGATATACATTTGCGGGCAAGTACCATGAGTAACGTTAATTCAAACTTTCAATAGTACAGTAATCAATAATACATCAGAACTTAATATCAATAGGGATGTCCAAATGTTCAATCAGTACCCGTCCCCGCCCGCCATGTGCTCCAAAACTGCATACATATCTCGTGATATCAAGGCTGAGCAACCAGTACACATCAAGGAGTTGCGAGTCTCATTTATACCGGCGCCATTTTGGGCGAGGCCGGGCAGGTCCAGAATATAGTCAAAATGTCTCCACCAACCAGCGGTCGGACCAGAACCCCTTTCAGCAGTCCAAAAAGTTCCGTTAAATGACAACAGAAGGGACAGGCAACAAGAACCATCAGTCAAAGAGGGGAGGGCAAGTTCTTCCCTACTGGGTCACGTTGGGGCTCCACCGGAACTGATCGAATTGGTAGTCTACAGTGTTTCTGGATGTTTCAGATTGAATCTGGCGTCAGCATGAGAGCACCACCATCCCGTGGCTACGTCGTGGCCATTCCGCGAGCAATCATGGCAGTCGCTCCCCACCGGAAGCCTGCGGGAGTCGGGGGCCCCGGTGACTCTTGTAGAATCTTCAAGGCTGAGGGGACGCTTTCGGGAATGGGGCCCATGCCCTAGCAGTCAAGCGTCCGAGTTCCAGGGTTGCCCAGAGCCATCCTTGCAGGCCAGGCTCAAGTCTGTGGAGCCGACCGCCATTTCGTGAGCTCCGTGGCAGCCGCCTGTCGCTGTACCGCAAGAATGGGTGCAATTCAGCCGGATGGCGGGTGAGACGCTGTAGCCGCAAGAGCAGGCGAAACTCAACCGGCCGAGTGAGGCACTGTGCCGCAAGAGCGGGTGAGACTCAGCTGGCCGAGCGAGGCACTGTGCCGCAAGAGCGGGCGCAACTCAGTTGGCCGAGTGAAGCGCTGGGGTGCAGCTGAGGAACCTCCACCTGGGGAGGTGGGGGAGGCTCGTTCGCGCCGCCTCTCCCTCCCAGTGCACCCCACGCCGTCTCCTGGCGCAGGTATATGTGATGGTCGGACCAGGCAATAAGAGGGGGGGGTCATCAGCAAGGCATTCACCCCCCCCCACCCGTGGCTCGCTGGATGCCACCTCAGGGTGGACGAATGAGAAGGCCAGTACAACAACATCGTGGCCTTGGTGCTTCCGGGCCATCCACCCAACGACCTCTTCGGCCGATGGCTGCCAGCAAGACCCCGCCCTATACGTGCCGGGGGCCTCGTCTTCCGGATGGGCGTAGCCGCGGACCTGCTGCACAAGGAGGGACAGGAACAGCGTCATGCATTTGGATCGATGTTGCAGCAGGCTGCCATGTAAATAGTTATTTAATAAAACGTTTTACCCTGTTACTTTGCTGGTGTGTTGTATATATTTATAATATTTGCATAGGGTTTGTCGTTATTTTGGGCGGGGTGGGCGGCGGAGCCGAGCTGTCTTGCAGACATCATGGCGTCGAGCTCGGTTCCTCTCACTAGTTTCATATTTCTCATGAGGGGTTGTTCCTAATGTTTCTATTTTAGCGAGGTCAAAAAGTGATCCCATCAGTGGCCTACTGATTTTGCTCGATTCCTTTTGTTTTTTCTAACGATTTTTATGTTATAGTTTGCTAGCACGATACAGCGGCTAGTCCGCATTTTATATATATGTCCTTTTTATTAGGGGTGTCCTCCGGTGGAGTCGGATGATCTACCTCTAATAAACGGTCCGGGTTGAACCAACTACCAACAAACGGGGCAGAGATAGGCATGACGGGTTACAAAGGGGACAAAAGTCTGCACTACCTATCCTTCACTATCCGCAAAGACTAAACAGAGTATTGCGACTCTGTGCTTATTTGTGAATAGAGAATCACCCAAAGAGAACCAATTCCGAACGATCATAGGCTATTGGCAGTGGGCAGAGAGGCCATGACACACAAAATGGCTGTCACTTACGTGCATGATGGGGCCTAAAAGGGACTAGATGGCGTGGCCACTGTTTCGCGACTTTCACTTTACTTTCAACAGTGGCTGTGGTGAACATAAATGAACGCCGCTTATGTATACCTAATTTTAGTCATTTTCCACAAAAAAGTTTTTGATATTTGCTATTAAAAAACCATTGAAATTCACTGAAAAAACCATAGGTTATAGACCATATATAGTTAGGAATTAGCATTTACAAAACCTTGAAAATTCACTGAAAAAACCATAGGTTATAGACCATATATAGTTAGGAATTAGCATTTAAAAAACCTTATTTTACTCACACAAAGCCATTGAAATTCCATATATAGTTAGTTGCACTAACTATATATCGCGCACCCGCAATCCACTGCTGATGATGTCACATATTACATCATTCATAACATGGTCAGTGACATCACTGATGACATCACTGATGACATCTCAAATGACATCACTGATGACATCACTGATGACATCTCATTTGACATCAATTACCACATCACTGATGATATCATTCATGTGACAATACAATGCATCTCCTCACATTTTAATATAACCTCTATTACACCCAGTGTTAAATACAGAGTATAATTTTTAAAACCATTGACACACCAATACTAGTTACTACATACGCACTCACTGATTCCTACGTCTACACACACATTCAGTGATTCACCCATACAATCATTCATACATACAATCACTCATCTTTACAACACTATCATATGCACTCATACACCTATACAGACACTCACACTCTGCCACTCATCCATGGAGTTACTCACACACCTATCCAGTCCTGTAAAGAATCAATCACACTTCCATTTTCTAATCTATACAGTTAAACATAGAGCACCTTACATTTTCAAACATATACTAACACATACTTACTCTCTTATACAATCATTGATACAAGTACACATTGATCTGCACAGAGTCACACACCTCCCAGCCAGCCACACACACACTCAGTCTCCCATACAAATACTTGGACATACTTGGACAATCAATCAATAACCCATATAGTTACTCATATAGCTACTGATCAACACATGCAGCAATTTACAGAACAACAGACATAATGATGCACAAATTAAGACAGTTTAGTCACTAACCCATGCACTCAGTGACACACATTTAATCACTCACTCACATTCAGTCATGCACCTACTAAATCCTTCGTCCAGACACTTATACTTCCACTCATTCTTCAATATGTAAGACATATTTTAACTTTACAGAAACATACAGTCACTGGATGTTGTCATCAGTGATGTCATTTGAGATGTCATCAGTGATGTCATCAGTGATGTCACTGACCATGTCATGAATGATGTAATATGTGACATCATCAGCAGTGGATTGCGGGTGCGCGATATATAGTTAGTGCAACTAACTATATATGGCATTTCAATGGTTTTGTGTGAGTAAAATAAGGTTTTTTAAATGCTAATTCCTAACTATATATGGTCTATAACCTATGGTTTTTTCAGTGAATATATATATATATATATATATATATATATATATATATATATATATATATATATATATATTACCTACTGGCGGTCGCCAGTAGGTAGTTATAGTTAGGATTGTTTTCCATAGGGAATCCGCAACATTCGATTAGGAATAACTTTGGCGCAGATTGAGGGATCTGCCTGTAATTTTCCTCAAATTTGCCTCGCGGTGGTCCGCTCCTTCCCTGAAAGTTTGGGGGGGGATTCGTCAAGCGGGGGTCGAGATAAAAGGGGGGTTCCAAAACGTGTTTTTCCCATGTTAATTTCCATAGGGCGGTTGGACTCACTTTTAGCCCGAAAGGCTGAATGGATTCCCACGAAACTTGGCAAAATTGTAGGGACTGGTAGCCCGACGTGCCTTTGCTATGTCTCAAGATATGTGATCCAGTGGATTTTGAGTAATTTAGGTTAAAAAATATATATATATCTATAGGCGCGCCCCGGTACACGCACCAGGGAGCGCTCCCGGCGCGCACCGCGAGTTCGCGCGCAGAAAGCTGATTGGCTCTCGGGTGTCTGTCAACATTCGAAACAGTCCGGAGCGGCCGCCATCTTGTGTCTCGGTAGGATCAAGACACAAGAGGTGGCAAAACAAAGGGGGAAATAACCAAAAGGGGGCAGGGTAGACCCCCCCTGACCCCCTAGGTTTGATGTGGGGGCCATAAAAGGGTCCCGCGGGACAAAAACATTTTTACATTTTTTTTCGATTTTCGCGGGCGGAGCGCCCGGTACGCGCACCGGGGAGTGTACCGGGGAACGTACTTTGGTGAAAAATAGTGAAAAAAGTTAATGTAAAATAATCATTTTGAGTGTTCAGAGGTAGGGTAGCTCTGAAAAGAGCTTTTGGGTTCTGTGGCTGATTTAGGTACCTACAAGTACATCCCACACACACCCACACGCACACACCCCACACACACACCCACACACACCCACACACATACTCCTCACACACACACATCCACACATCTCACACACACACACACACACCCCACACACATAACCCTACACCCCCACACCCACACACTCCCCACACACACCTCACACACCCACAACTCCACCCACACCCAAACACCCCACACACCCACACCGACACCTTACACATCCACACCCACACTCACACCCATACACCCCACACACCCACACTCACACACACACCTCACCCCACCCCCCCCACACACACACACACACACACCTCACAGACACACCCCACACATCCCACACACACACCTCCCCCCACACACACACACCCACACACACACCTCACCCCCCCCCCACACACACACCTCACAGACACACCCCACACATCCCCCACACACACTTCACCCCCCCTCACACATGGGAAAAACCCAGTGAAACAGTAAAATAATAATTTAAAGTGCTTAGAGGTAGGGTAGCTCTGCATAGAGTAGTTGTGTTCTGTGGGTGATATAAGTTCCAGCATGTACGTACCAATGCAGAGTTTTAAATTCAATGTAGACTGTCTCCTTTGTAGATAATTTGCATGTTGTTACAGAAGTTATTGTGGTATATGGAATCTATACTATAGTCTGTCAGGAAAGCAGAAACAACATGGAGGCAGGAGATGAAAAAGAGATGTCAAATACACATTGGAGATAATAAAGTGGGAGAAAGGAAGTAACTATGAGCAAAATTACTATGTAACACAAAAAAGTTGCACAGTATACTATAAGTCTCACTTTATATTATAATCATTTTGGTACTACTTCATGAATTACATATAAAATGAATAATGTCTCGAACAATTTTTGATTATTAAATATACATTTATTTTTCTGATTCTTTTTCAAAATGTAATAAAACTTCTAACAATATATTGTCTGGAATGTCCTCATTTTCATTCTGTGATTCTATTGCTTCCACACACTCAAGTAATTCATGGTCCAGAGACTCATCCATAATGTCAAAGTCATCATTCTCAGCAATATTTTCTTCAGGGTTGTTTTCCATAACAATTTCAAAAGAAATATTAATTTTATTCTGTTCTCCTTCCATTTTCTTGCTGTAAATTGCATAAAAAATAAATATAATAGTAGAGATAGGGCACTGTTGGGTTTAAGTTCAGACAGGTAGTTTTGATTTTTTAACAGTGAAGTTATCTTTGGGCAGTGTATGGTATCAGGCTGGAAGTAGAACTATAAAAAAGTGTATGTGATGAAGCCTAAGTAAATTCATAATTATACAAGAGAAGTCTAACTCAATCCATAACTATAACAGAGAAGCCTATCTCAATCTATAACTATTACAGAGGGATAGTATATAACTATCAGAAAATGTTTTCCCAAATTAACTTAAAGTGCACAACATACTTCACTTTCCAAAATAACAACTTACCTTTGTGAAAGCAGTTGAAGTTCTCAGTGAAAATCCTTTTCAAATGTACTTCAGGAAGTAGTAGTCAAAATGGCTGTGTTTCCCTCTCTTTTTTATATATATTCATGTACATAACCAATCAAATGTCAGGAAATAATAGAGGAAAATGAAAGTAAAATTTTAATTGGTTGTAAATTCTAACACTTCAGATGTGTTTTTGTCATGTAATTTACCTCAGGATATTTAGACAGGGCTACAGGCCAAATGGCTCAATGGAATTCCACCAAATTTGGGAAAATGGTAGGGACTGGTATGTAGTATTGCCTATTCTATATTTGGTGAACTTCTCTACAAAGGTATTTATGTAAATTAACTTTAAAAAACTTTTAGGAGTGCTCACCGGTGCGCGCCCCGGTACGCGTACCGGCAGCGCTACGGGAGTCCTCCATCTTGTGTTTCGGTAGATTTGAGACACAAGATGGAGGACAGAAAACGTTGGGAATGGGTAAAAGGGGGCACGGTAGACACTTCCTGACCCCCTAGGTTTTCTGAGGGGGGCTTAGGAGGCCCATATAGGCCCCCCCCAAATTTTTTTTTTTTAATTTTCGCGAGGTGAGCGCCCGGTACGCGCACTGGTACGCGTACCGAGGAGCGTACTTTGGTGAAAATTAGTGAAAAAAGTTAGAGTAAAATAATATTTTTGAGTGATCAGATGTAGGGTAGCCCTGAAAAGAGCTTTTGGGTTCAGGGGCTGATTTAGGTACCTACAAGTAGGTTCCAATGCACAATCTTAAATTCAGGAGGAATATTCTATTCCCCTCATCTGAGAAGTGCACACCATCTCCTCTGTAGATATCTTGCATGTTGTAACGCAAGTTGTTGTTGTATATTGAACCCATTCCATAGTCTCTCATGTAAGCAGAAACAGATTTATTCACATGTTTCCGTGCTTTCTCAAATTGTGGACAAAATTGGTTGGACCACTTCCATTTCTGTCTTTGGCATATATTGGAATATACCAAGGCAGTTTGTGGAAAAAGTGTCATCAATTGCCCAAAGGTGTCCTCTTTAAAACCATTTCCAGACCTACCCCAGTCAAAGTGCCTAGGTCATTTCCACCACAGTGCAAAATTATAAGGTCAGGGTGTGGCAGATGGTGAAAGGTTTTCACCAATGGTATCAATTGATGACATCTCAATCCTCTTTGGCCAATCCATTTTATGTGCACATTTGGTAAATCAAGGTTGTGAAAATTTCTGATAGCTGCATACCTTTGAGCCCAGTGAATGTAGCTATGTCCAATAATCCAGACAGAGTACAGGGTGGGAGGAGGTTCTGGTGCAGTCAGATGAAGTGTAGAAATGAAATGGCAGTTGGAACAGTAGGAGTTTGCAAAAAGAAAACTGTGGAGTTTCAGTGCAAGCAATGATTGGTGGATTCAGATAGTTGAAAACTGAAAGTTAGGGTGCATGGTTCTGTTCTGTGAAAGAAGTCATTTGAATGGTCAAGAAAAAGTCATTAAAAGAAAGATTGCACCTGATAAGCTGGTTTATTGATAGGTCAAGCATCCTTGTTGAGTTCATTTGCAACATTGTAGAATAAACTTTTCACCCTGAGAGCTCAGTGTGGAGGGAGTTGCTATGGTAACAGGTAGAAAGGGCTGAGGGGGGGGAAGTGTGTTGATTTGAAAATAGAGAGGGAAGAGTTTTGATTGGTTACCATGAGGAACATGTGTGTAGAATTAGAGGTTTTCTGTGCCATTCATGGTTGCAGTGCCTGGAGTAAATACCTTTTGCTCTGCTAAAGAAATATTGGTGTGTGTATCTGACACTGTTCTCAATCTCCCAAAGCATTTGTAAAGGTGAGTTATGATTCATTCAATATAGATAGAGAGTTCAGATTAAGAAGCACATTGAGCTTCTTTGCTGTTGGTTTGTGTGATGCTTTTTGAAAATGCATGGTATCAATAGTTGCAATAGAGAGGAAATGTATTTTGTAAAATAGTGAGTTTTCAGAACTGAAATGGAATTCTTGTACATAGGACCTGTGCTGTGTTTCTAAAATGTTATTCGAAAAACGATTTTGGGGCAAATCAATGGTTTTACATTTTTGAGAAGGAATAAATAGTGTGTGCATGATTACATAAAAATATTTGAACATTTCACAATCATATCACCTGTGTTACCTCAGATTAGATTAGGAAGCAGAATGAGCTTCTTTGCTGTTGGTTTGTGTCATTTTTTGGGTAATGCCTGGTAGGAATGTTTGCAATAGAGAGGAAATGTATTTTGTAAAATAGTGAGTTTTCATTACTGAAATGGAATGCTTGTTCATAGGACCTGTGCTCTGTTTCTAAAATGTTATTCAAAATACGATTTTGGGGCAAATCAATGGCTTTTACATTTTTGAGAAGGAATAAATAGTGTGTGCATGATTACATAAAAATATTTGAACCTTCTACAATCATATCATCTGTGTTACCTCATATTAGGAAGCAGACTGAGCTTCTTTGCTGTTGGGTTGTGTCATTTTTTGGGTAATGCTTGGTAGGAATGTTTTCAATAGAGAGGAAATGTATTTTGTAAAATAGTGAGTTTTCAGTACTGAAATGGAATGCTTGTACATAGGACCTGTGCTCTGTTTCTAAAATGTTATTCAAAATACGATTTTGTGGCAAATCAATGGCTTTTACATTTTTGAGAAGGAATAAATAGTGTGTGCATGATTACATAAAAATATTTGAACCGTTTACAATCATGTCACCTGTGTTACCTCAGATTAGGAAGCAGACTGAGTTTCTTTGCTATTGGGTTGTGTCATTTTTTTGGTAATGCTTGGTAGGAATGTTTGCAATAGAGAGGAAATGTATTTTGTTAAATAGTGAGTTTTCAGAACTGAAATGGAATGCTTGTACATAGGACCTGCGCTGTGTTTCTAAAATGTTATTCAAAAAATGATTTTGGGGCAAATCAATGGTTTTACATTTTTGAGAAGGAATAAATAGTGTGTGCATGTTTACATAAAAATATTTGAACCTTTCACAATCATGTCACCTGTGTTACCTCCGATTTGGAAGCAGACTGAGCTTCTTTGCTGTTGGGTTGTGTCATTTTTTGGGTAATGCTTGGTAGGAATGTTTGCAATAGAGAGGAAATGTATTTTGTAAAATAGTGAGTTTTCAGAACTGAAATGGAATGCTTGTACATAGGACCTGTGCTGTGTTTCTAAAATGTTATTCAAAAAACGATTTTGGGGCAAATCAATGGTTTTACATTTTTGAGAAGGAATAAATAGTGTGTGCATGATTACATAAAAATATTTGAACCTTTCACAATCATGTCACCTGTGTTACCTCAGATTAGGAAGCACACTGAGGGCCTTTTTTATGAAAACAGCGATGCGTCAGTTTTCACTGCGCAGTCCTTGCGACACCAATGATGCGTCATATTTAATGTATGACGCATCATGTCGCAAGGAGTTACAGATAAGTCAGTATTTCTGACGTATCTGTAAGCGCAAAAGTGACGCATTGCTGGAGTGTGTCACAAAAGTGACGCAACTCCAGCAATGCGTGTTTTCAAATGGGGAAAGCCCCATGTGAAAGGGTTTGCGTCAGTCTTACGCCTGCTGTGAGGCAGGTACAAGATTTTGACATAACAGCGTCCTAAAAGTGACGCAGTGAAATCTCATAGATTTCACTGCATCACTATTACAAGGTTTTTTACGGGGGAACGCCCCCTCTGCATACATTATACCTGACGCAGGTATAATGTGGTGCAGGGGTTTAAAAAGTGACACATCTACCTAGATGTGTCATTTTTTAAATATGGCGCAACAAGGCACATGTTTTATGCTGCCGATGCGTCACAAAAAGTGACGCATCACCAGCGCAAAACTAACGCAGGGCCTCATAAATGAGGCTCTGAGCTTCTTTGCTGTTGGTTTGTGTCATGCTTTTTGATAATGCTTGGTATCTACATTTGCAAGATAGAGAATTTTTATTTTGTGAAATGGTGAGGTTTCAGTAGTGAAGTTGAATGCTTGTACATAGGACCTGCACACTGTTTCTTAAATGTTATTTAAAAAAACGATTTTGGGGCAAATCAATGGCTTTTACATTTTTGAGAAGGAATAAATAGTGTGTGCATGATTACATAAAAATATTTGAACCTTTTACAATCATATCATCTGTGTTACCTCAGATTAGGAAGCAGACTGAGGTTCTTTGCTGTTGGGTTGTGTCATTTTTTGGGTAATGCTTGGTAGGAATGTTTGCAATAGAGAGGAAATGTATTTTGTAAAATAGGGAGTTTTCAGTACTGAAATGGAATGCTTGTACATAGGACCTGTGCTCTGTTTCTAAAATGTTATTCAAAATACGATTTTGGGGCAAATGAATGGCTTTAACATTTTTGAGAAGGTATAAATAGTGTGTGCATGATTACATAAAAATATTTGAATCTTTCACAATCATGTCACCTGTGTTACCTCAGATTAGGAAGCAGACTGAGCTTGTTTGCTGTTGGTTTGTGTCATTTTTATGGTAATGCTTGGTAGGAATGTTTGCAAGAGAGAGGAAATGTATGTTACCTGTGTTTCCTCAAATTAGGAAGTGGATTGTGCAGATGAGGTGAGGCACGTCCAGGGGCGCAAAGGAGCTGAGGCCTGTGTCCATGAGTGCAATTGAGAGGATTTACCTCCTCTGACCCTTAGACAAACATTATCTAATCTGTGGCCCTTCGACAGGCCTCAATACATTGAGTATAATTGATAGCAACAGGGTGCAGATGAGATGAGGCGTGTTCAGGGGTGTAAATGAACTGAGGCCTGTCTAATGGTGCAGATGAGTTGAGGTCTATTCTGGGCTGCAGATACGGTGAGGATTGTCCAGGGGTGCATAGGAGGTGATGCCTGTGTTGAGGAGTGTAGTGGAGAAGTGTGGCTCAGGGGTTAGAGGCAGCAGACCCGGAATCTGAGATCGGTCCTGGACCAGGGTTCAATTCCCCGCCCCGGCGGGTCTTGGGCTAAAAATTCCACGGACTCGATAATTCTCACCCCGGTGCCTCCTCGACTCACGGGTTCACACTCTGCGACTCTGGGCAACAGCTTGCTTAATCTCCACAACGGCCCCTCGTGGCGGGATGCCTGACTTTCACCTTGTGGATACCCTGCTATCTCACAGGGGAATATCAGGAAGGGTTCCCTAAGCAAGCGCCGGGACACCTGCTTTGCGGGTAGCTGTGCGCTATATAAGCTCAACTACATTTACATTTACATTTACAAGAGAGGTCTGTACAGGGGTGGAAAGGAGGTGAGGCTGTGTCTAAGAGTGCAGTGGGGGATAGGCTTCATGAAGCGCAGTCCAGTGCACTCTTAGACACCGGCCTCACCACCTATGCTCCCCAGGACAGTCCTTACCTCATGTGTACAATCTGCTTACTAATCTGAGGAAACACAGGTGATATGATTGTGAAATGTGCAAATGTATTTTTTTAAACATGCAGATACTATCTAATCCTTGTCAATAATGTAAAAGTAATTCATGTGCCCGAAATATTTTTTTAGAATTATCTTTAAAAAACAGAGATAAGGTGATATGTAGAAGTATTATAGTGTTTATATTGTTTGCTTATTGTCATTGTTTTGTTGTTTGGTAATAGTGGTCTATAATGATTTTTTTTATTTTTATTTTTGTTTTCCACAGCTTTAAATCAAGATTTCAATAGTAAGGAAATATGCCCTCAAGGGAAAGGAGACGAAAAGATTCTAAGCGGAAAAAATCAAAAACAGCAACGGAATTAAAGCAGTCTCCTACAACAAATACTTCAAAAAACAGGAAAAAAGCTCCTGGTAAGACAACTAAGTCTTTCTTACGGAACATATGTAGATAAAAAAAAATGTTGGACAGAATGTAGAAAAAGAGAAGGAGAGAGCAAATTTGAAGAGGAAGGAGAGATTCCGAAATTTTTTTACTACTGCAGCAGGAGACAATAATATGTATAGGAATAGAAGGCAAAATCAACTTAGGGACATTCGTAAACGAATGTTTCGCAATAGGGTGGTTTTAAATTTGTTAAAAAATATTAAAAAAGGTAAACAGAGATCTGCTTTTTATAAGAAAAAGAAAAGTGTAGAGAAGATTGTTGATCATGCTTTTGAAGTTAAGAAAAAATTATTTATTTTAATAATCAATAGAATTAGGACACTTAACAAGGCAATTGATGTTTTCAAATCAAACAGTAAATGGAAAAGAGTAATTAATCGGACTAATTTTTGTAAAGTTTTTTTCTGGAGAATGGATGCACAGTTCAAGTTGTGAGCCATTTTTTAATGAGGAGAGTTACATTCAGGAGAATGATTTAGTGCATGCAGTTGACACCAGTGGTCGAGCATATGAGGTGAAAGACGGTTGTCCCATTGAAAAAGGGAAACTTGTGCCTAGAGAACCAGAAGAGGTGTTAACTGATGAAGTTTTAGGGAGACGTACTAAGGGTCCAGTGTACACTTGGAAGTGTAGTAGTATTTGTAGTGTGCGACAGGAATCAATCGATTTGTTTTGTAATTTCTTACGTACATATAGTAAGAAAACTCTAAAACAGAAAATGAAGATGTTGCAAGACTTAGATCCTTGCAGAGTGAGAGAAAACACAGGTTTGCAAGGGCATTCACTGGCTTGTCTTCCTAGAAAAGTCTGTCAGAGTGTTTTTCATCATTTTAGGATGTTAGCAGTGTATCATAACAAAATGAGGAAATTAGTGAGAAGGTTGTATTATGCAAAAAGTCCAGCACTTAAGCTTAAACAATTAAACAGTGCTCTTTTGCATGGAACTGAATTAAATGTGAAGAAGATTTGTGAAGAAATTGAGATTTGTTATTTTAGTGAAAAAGAGGACAGTGTAGAAATTGACACAGAAATTCAAGGTAATGTGGAAGACAATGTACAGATTTCAACTACAGAAAAGTTTGACCAGGAAATTATCAGGTTTAAGGTGAAATCAAGTGAAAGGCCGAATTTTACTTGTGTGTGTTGTCGACGAACTCATTATAAGCATCAAACTTGATTAGTTGATTTATACGTAAAAGTGAAAAGATAAATAATTATGAGTGGAAGGATTTTGCAACTTATTTGTGGGTGGAGAATTCTTTTGATTTGAGTTCTGATCAGCGTATTTGTAAATATTGTTATGATAAATTAAATCAAAACACAATGCCTGCTAGAGCTGTTCATAATAATCTTGAGTTGGTAGACATTCCTCCTGAATTGATGGATTTAAATACATATGAGTGTATTTTGATTCAATGTGTCCATCCTTTTCAGGCAATTGTTCGCATGGAACCTAAGATAGGGAAATTGCCTCCTTTAGATTTACAGAGAGGATTAAAGGGAAGAGTTGTTTATTTGCCTCTACATTTCAAGAAAAATATTGATACAATTGGTGTAGAGACAGTGGAAGAGGAACCTCTGGTTATTCTAGTTAATGGGGTTCCGACAAAGAGTAAGAAAATCTGGCAAGATTTAGTGGATGTTAGGAAAGTCAAAAAGGCAACGTTGTATTTGGTCAAAAACAATGAGTACTACAAACATGTATGTGTTGGAGCAGAGGAAACAGCTGCAGATGAAGACAGTGATTGTACAGCTGGCCAAATTGGAAAAGTTGATGTGTCTAGAAGTGAAGAAATATATGAACATTGTACTGTTCATCCTTTGCATTCCAAAGAAGTAATGGGGAATGCAATTGACTTGTTTCAAATGAAATCAGCAAAAGGAAGTCCCATTAGTGTATGGGAAGAAAGTTTGGAAGCTCGTTGTTTTCCACAGCTATTTCCAACAGGTCGAGGTGGACGATATGACGATCGACCACTTCAAATTTCAGCATCTGAATACCGGACTTTAAGATTATATGCTGAAGATCCAAGGTTTCGTCAATGCACCCATATTTGTTTCATCTACTGTATGAAAGTGACTTGTCTGGGCTTTCTTATGCAGTAAACCATATACTGAAAAGTGGAGCACATCTCCAAAATGTTTTGGCAAGGGACTTTATGGAGAAAGTTAATCTGCAAGATAATATTTTGGAATCTCATCTAATCAATCTCATGGCATGTCAGCGTGGTACAAACGAGTATTGGTACCGTCGTCATGGGGAATTGAAATGTATGCTAAGAAACTTAGGAACTCCTACATGGTTCCTCACTCTTAGCTGTGCCGAGTATGCATGGGACGACTTACTTCAATTTATACGCGAGGCAAATGCAAATATACAAAATATAGAAATCAAAACACCTGGAGAACTGTGTTCTTTGGATCCAGTGAATGTATGCAGATATTTTAATCATAGATTTGAAGCTATGATGTCTTTCATTACCAACAAAAAAAATCCTTCCCTTGGAGAGGTTTTGGATTTCTTTTGGAGAAAGGAGTACCAAGCGAGAGGTGCTCCTCACATACATATGTTGTTGTGGATTAAAGATGCACCCAAATTTGGAACAGATTCGTATGAGACAGTGATGAGCTTCATTGAAGAGTATTCAACATGTGCTGTTCCGAAAACTACTGAAGAAAACAGTTTAAGGCAACAAGTTTTACGCTTTCAATCTCATCGTTGTGGAAAGTACTGTCGTCAAAAATTCAGAAACAAGGACAAGTTCTACACAAAATGTCGTTTTGGTTTTCCACGAGCAGTGATTTCTAAAGGAAGAGTAAATAATTTGATGTCTTCTCTGCGACATACTGTGACGAGGAAATCACCCAAAAATACATACAATTTAAAAAGAAATGAAGAGTACATCAACGACTACAACCCAGTGATTTTGTCCATGTGGAATGCTAACATGGATATTCAATGCGTTGCTGACAACTCTATTGCTGTGGCTTGATATGTGACGTCTTACATCACAAAAAAAGCAAAAACAGAACTGAAGGAAATGTGGGAGGACATTTCACATGAAAAGAGTATAAGCAAGAAATTATACAGTTACAGTCTAAAGATGTTGTCACATCGAGAAATTGGAGCATATGAATGTTCCGATCGATTGTCATCAGCAAGTCTATATGCCAAATCTAGAACCATCATTTGGGTGAGTCTAGGTCTTGCTGCAACACGAAACCGAGTTTTGAAATCTGTACAGGAAATAGAGTATTTGGCGGAGAAAGAACCAGAAAGTACAGATATTTTGAAGACAAACATGTTGGATACATACTATCCAAATAGAAGTCCTTATCTTGAGAACGCTTGTCTCTATGAAGTTCTGCAAAGATATATTTATAAGAGGAACATCAGAAAAGATATCAATAATGGAATCTATGCTGTCATTGGATGTGAAGGATGTCTAGTGAAACAGAGAAAAGGTCATTTGATTAATCATCGAAAATTGAGTTGTGAAAATCCAGACAAAAGAGATTTTTACTATTTGGCTCTTTTGCAACTCTTTAAACCATGGCGTACAGAAGAGGAACTACTTGGAGATTTTCTCTGTTACGAAGACTCTTTTAATGCAACGAAGGATACCATAGAATGTCCTGTTTTTCCAAATTATCTGGAAATGTTGAATGAAGAAATAGAACAAGAAGCAACAATTGCTGCAGAGATTGTGAGAGACAGTTCTCAAGACAGTCAGAGTTCTGCTTCATTGAGTCAGGATCCACTAGGAGGACCAATTATCCAAAATGAAGCTGCCACTGCCATGGATGAGGTGGAAAGAGCTATGGAGCAAGCTCAAGAGGATGTAATTAATTTAGAAGATTTGGTGAAACAATTAAACCTTGAGCAGAAACAGATATATGACGAAGTCACAGAACAGATTGAACATGGATTCAGTCATGAGAAAAAAGAGTGCTCATGTACATCATTTAAGCCTGTGCAACTGTACGTGAGTGCGGGAAATGGAAAAAGTTTTTTGATTAAAGCAATTGCAACTTATCTGCAGAAAAGGACTGAATCACCACTGTCTTTTGTTGTTACCGCTCCAACTGGGCTGGCAGCACATAATATTAAAGGCATTACTGTACATTGTTTACTGATGCTGCCAGTGGAGCATGATAACAAATTGCAATACCACAAGCTATCTGGAGATGCGTGTTCCGAAGTTTCCAGAGTCCTCAAGAAAATAAAACTTCTTATCATTGATGAAGTAAGCATGGTCTCAAATCTAATGCTTGCTTTTGTGCATTTGAGAATGCAAGAAATTCTTAGAACAGAGTATGATGTGTTATTCGGAGGAAAACACATTATTGTTTTTGGAGATCTACTGCAGTTGACTCCAGTGAAAGGACAACCAGTGTTTAAAATGGTCACGCATGGAGATACCAGGAAGTGCCTAGGAAGCATTGGAAACGTTAATATATGGTTAAATTTCAAATATGCAGAACTACTCCAAAATATGCGGCAGGCAAAGGATGAAGATTATAAAAATATTTTACAAGATGTAAGAATCGGAAAAGTAAGTCAGCATGGGAAAGAAGCTTTACATGGACGATTAATTTCAAATTTGTACCCAAATGAAAACATTCTTCCAGAGAATATTTTTAAGAAAATTAACGAGAAGAAATCTGGCATATGCTTGATGCCTACTCTGAAAGAATGTTCCATGTTCAACAACAAAATGTTAAAGTTAGAAAATGAAGAGATAGTGAACTGGAAGCTATAGATAAAATAGAGCATATGGGAGCAACAATTATTTTGTCAGAAAATTTGAAATCAAAATTGGATTCATTAGAGAAGACTATATCTAAAACTGCTGGTTTTGAAAAGACTCTGAATGTGTGTTTAAATTGTGGTATCATTTTGAGAAGGAATTTAAATGTTGAAAGAGGTCTAGTAAATGGAGCAATGGGTCATGTTGTTGGTTTTGTGAATTACAAAAATAGATATGGAATTGAAATTTAAAAAATTAAATTTGATGGCATTGACGAAATAGAACAAATTTGTCGTTGTTCAGCTAGATTTTTGCTTGTGAAAGACTTATATGTTTGCCAAAAACAGTTTCCTGTTTGTTTGGCATATGCAGTGACAATTCATAAATCTCAAGGTTTAAGTGTAGATAGTGCTTTGGTGACCATTGGAAGTTCAGTGTTTAAAGAGGGTATGGCATATGTGGCATTATCACGAGTCAGAACTTTATCAGGATTGTACTTGATTGAGTGTGATGAAACAAAGATTTGTGCTGATCTAGATTGTGTTAAAGAATACAATAGGTTATGAAGAGAGTATGCTCCACATTTGTACATGTATTTTGTACATGTATTTATATAGCGCAAATCACCGACACGGTATCTAAGCGCTTGCTTAGGGAACCCATCCTGGTATTCCCCTGTGAGATACCCCGGCAGGGTAGCCACAAGGTGAAGGCCAGGCATCCCGCCGCGAGGGGCCGTAGTGGAGATTAAGCAAGCTATTGCCCAGAGTCGCAGAGTGCCTCAATATCCTCTGTTTGAAAAACGTGTGGTCGGCCGAAAAAGAAGAAATGAGAATAATTGCAGTGAGGTACTAGCAAAAAGACAAAAAGTAGATGAAACAGTAATTGTAAGCAGAAAGAAAAAGGATTCTGTTGAAGATGTTGTTGGATTTCAGTTTGAAAACAGTTCTGGTGTCAACTGCTATGCTAATGTAGTGGTTAATGTTGTTTTTTTTCTTCAAAATTTACAAGAACATATTGTTGAAAATCGGGATCAAACATTCTGCTGTTTATTGAATTGTGTCTTTGAGAAATGTAGCAGTGATAGAGCAAAAATAGAAAGTGTTTCAGAAATTAGAAATCTTCTAGACATATGTTCTGGTCAAAATCAATTTTCACAGATTATTCAGCAGGATTGTCAGGAATTTTTAATGTATATGTTTGATGTATTGGAAGATGAAGATTGGAAGATGAAGGAGTAGAAATCTTTTTAGCCTTTCTTATCAATGGCAGCATGACTGTGACACTTTATCAAGTAGTACTAGAATAGACACTGAAAGATTTATATATTTGAGTTTACCAGACTGCAAATCAGTGCCTTTTCATAATCTAGTTAAAGCAGCTGATCACAATATGGTGTGTACCCAATGTAAGTCTACAATGCTGTCCACATTATTTTTACAAACTTATTGTAAATATGTGATTTTAATGTTCCAACGATGTAGACCTGATGGAAGTAAATTGTCAACTTCTATTAAAAATTTTGTGGCTTCTCAGTTATCAATTTCAGGAAGAACCTTTGCAACTGTAGCTATTATTTATCATGACGGTCCTTCAACAACATCAGGGTATTACACATGCTATTTAAAAAGTTGTAAAGGTTGGACCCTTTGTAATGACACTCATTTGACTTTCAAACAACGTTTGCCTTTTGACTTAAACAATTCATATCTAGTGTTTTTAGAATCAAAATTTAAGTAAAGGTAATTGGCCTATGAAGACGGGAGCAGTTAATAAAGGTTAGTTTGCTGTTTAAAATTATATTCTGAGTAAAAGTGATCAAGATAATATAAAAAATTGAGTTGTCATATAGGTACTGTAAGTGGATCTCATAGTAAGTGATATCAGTATTATAGGAAATGATGAACATGAGTGAGTCAGAGATGGAATTACGAACATTTTAATATTGTGAAAATGTTGTTTGAGCCTTTCTTTCAGAACGTCGGAAAAACGGTAATTTTAGAGTTTGTTTTAATTAATTTGAAAATATACTGATACATCTGACACTATTTGGCCTTAAGGAATGGTGAAGGAATGAGCAAAGAGTTATGACTGAACAGAAGGAGTATATGAAAATAATGAAAATATTTCAGATGTTCTTCGAGGTTTTCTTCTAGAAAGTCGATGAAATGGAATTTTTAGAGAACATCAGAGTACTTTCCAACGAAAAGGACCTTCATGATATACTATTTCGCCTAAAGGAAAAGTAAGTGAATCAAAGATTAGTGTACATTTGTTATTTTTAAGTTTAGATGTTTTTTTTAAAAACACAATCTTTTTGATTGTGTTTTTTTTCCCGCTGTCATATGATGAGTAGTTTGAACTCACTTTTTTAAGTGAAATTTAATATATTCTGAGAACAGCAAAAATAAACTATGTAACATGTTGTACAAGTTAATCTATAGTTTGTATTCTGTAATTTAAATTATATTCCCATTGTCTCACACTCACTTTCCTTTTTCCACCCTCTTTCAGCTCTTTTTACTCACTTATAATGTCTTTCTTTCATTCTCTTTCAACCCCGTTCTTTTACTCCACTACTTTCACAACCCCTCATTCTCATTTCAACTGTCTGCATCCCCTCTTTCCCTTGCATAACTATTCAAATTTCAGTCTGTCTGCTTTACTTTCCTTTTCCGTGTTTTCCTCCTTTGCTCTTTTAGTAATTCCTCTTTACTCACTCACCAGTATTGTCGCACTCTATCACTATAAATCATCCTCTCTCCCTCGCTTATCTTTGTTTCCTCCTTTCTTTTGACCTCTTCTCTCTATTTTCCGTTCACTACCTCTATGTCCTTAGTCCCTCACTCTCCTTGTGTTATGTTCACTTGTGTTTATTTACCTTCTATCATTTTTCTTACAACAACTTCACTGCTCCTCTCTCATCGTTCTTCAACCTATTTATTTTAGTCCGGTTCCATTACTACCCCTCATTTCCTATCTTTCAGTGTCCTTCTCTTTACTTTCATCACCGAATCACTTTCTCTAAGTACCACTGCTGTAGTCCTCTTCTCCTCTCTTTCCTTCTTTTGCTCCCTTACTCATTTTTCTTTCCTCACTCATTGTACTCCACTTCACTCAGTCTTTCCCTTAGTCTTTCTGTCTACTAACTTCCTCACTCCTTTTCCCTCAATCCTTCTATATGAACCTCGCTCCCTTCCTCCCTTCACTCTATGACTCTCCTTCACTTACTCTCAGTTATCTTCCATTCCTCATTCTTCTAAAGGCATCCTTTATTAGACTCCTTTCCCTCTCAGTCATTATCTTTTTACTTACTCCTGTTTATTGATTTAGTTTTGCTAACTCATATTCTTTTAGTATCTTTCTTACCTTCAGTTCATTTTTCTCATCTTCTCTTCCTTTCTGTCAGTGAATCTATATGCCTTACTCTTAGTAATTTGCTCTCCTTCTATTTCTTTTTCCCTCTTTTTGTCCTTCTACCTTACTTTATTTCTAAATACACTGTTATTTTTAACCTGTTCATTTGTATCTTTAATTTTAAATACATATTTTACTAATTATAACTTATTTTTTCTTCTCCCTTTACAGATACAAAATTTAGTAAAATAATGTAATTAAAGTTACATTTATTATGTGGTAAGTGTGACTAAAAAAATGTAGTTTGTCATCACCTTTTGCTTTAACCTCACTACTATGTTCTCAACCTACCTCACTCCTGTTTCTTTACTCTGCTTTCCTCACTTATTCATATTCTCCATGTTTAATACCCTTTCCCTATTTCCCCTCCCACATTCAACTTCTTTCAGTCCCCATTCTTTACTTCCCTTACCCTCTGTTCCCTTCCTTTGCTCCCTCACTCATTCTCTTTACTTTAATCATTTACTTCACTCCTACACACACACCTCCCCCAACACACACACACACCTCTGACATACACCCCACAGACACACCACACACACACCTCTCACACACACACACACAGACACACACACACACTCTTCACACACACACACCCACACATCCCACACACACACTCCACACACATACCCCCACACTCACACACCCCCCACACATATCTTACACACCCACACCTCCACCCATACCCAAACACCCCACACACTCACGCCCAGACACACACACGTTACACACCCACACCCCCACGTACACCCACTGACTCCCTATAAGTCACCCACACTGCCTTACTTACTTTTCTTTCCTGTTTCACTCAGACTCTTTCAGTCACTCCTTCCTTTACTCTCTCTCTCTTTTCTCTCTCTCACTCCCCATGTCTTAACCTTATTCACCTTTATCCACCCTCTTTCACCCCTCTTTACTTACACTCCCTGCTCTTTTCTCACCCTCCCTCACCGTTGTTCATTTATTCCGGTTCCGTCACTACCCCTCATTCCCCATTCTTTACTGTCCTTCCTTTTACTTTCAACACCCACTCACATTCTACCAGTACCTCTACTTTAGTCTTCTTTTTCTCTCTTCCCTTCTTTCGCTCCCTTATTCATTTTCCTTTTCTCACTTACACCCTATTACACCTTCTCTGTTTTTTACTATGTAATAAACAATCCCTCTGTGTTGCTCCCTCTAGCTCTTTTTCTATTAACATTACTCTCTCTGTGTTCTTCCCTCATGCTCACTCTTTCTTTCTTTATTATTTTTTTTTTTTTGGGTGCGCGCCCCGGTGCACGCCCCGGTGCACGTACCGGTACGCGTACCCTGCAGAAAAAAGATTGACAGAGATTCTTTAAAAATATAGGTTTATTTTTATAAATAAAGGTAGTTCTAAAAAGAACTGTTTTTTTTATTCTTTTTGTTGTTTTATATTTTTTTATTGTTTTTTGGAACATTTTTTACTTTTTTTGGCAATTCTGAACACTTTTAATTATTTTTTTTTTTTATGGGGGGAAACAAAAAACAGGGAATTGAAAACGGCTCAACTGGAGCAAAAAAAAAAATCAGGAAAAAATTAGGGTTTTTTGGGGCAATTTTGGTTGTCACCAGCAAGAACGATGAGCTTTACGCTCTGCTCACCATAGCTGATGGTCTTACCACAAAAAATACAAGTCACCCTAAATTCACCAAACCGTGGTTGGATGATTGGCATCGTCTCCCTTGTGTCTGGTCCCGATGGAGTGGGTTCCTTTCTTTTGGAGGTGCTGGCTGAAGATTGGGAAAGGTTACTGGCCATTTCTCTCATCTCTGCAGCAGCATAGTTCCTGGGATGCTTGCGCTGGATATGCCTAATCATAGTGTAATTACCAAATGAATATTTCCTATTAGGGTTTCCCCTTGAAAGTTCCATGCCACAGATTAGGCAAGTCACCTTTGGTGCATTGACTTTCTTTTTGCCCTCTGGACTAAAAAAAAACTCCCATACTATGTGCTCCTTTGGCCTATATGGGGTATTCTCTTCTTGGAGGAATGTCCTTCGCCCCTCCTCATCCTCCTCCTCCACTTCTTCTTCCTGACCACCAAAGTGATGTTGTGGTGGTCCTCTTGGTGGTGGTGGTGGTGGTGCAGATGCTCCAGCTGCTGCTGCTACTGTAGCCATTTTAAAGTAGAAAAGAATAGAGACAGATCTCCAAACAGGTCTTCCTCAGTCAAAGGACAAAGTCAGAATAAGGAAAAAAGGTGGGGGCTTTCATCATTTGGAAAACAAAACTGTTCTGGACCAATGAAAAGTGTTATTTTCAAGTCACATGATCCGAGTTTTCATCATTTGGAAACCAAAACTAATCTGCACCAATGAAAAGTGTTATTTTCAGATCACATGACCCGACGCGCTTACGCTACGCGCCCCGGGGAGCGCCCGGGGGTGCGTAGCATAAGCGCGTCAGGACGTTGCGCGATCGTATGCGCTCGCGTGCTTCCGGGTGCGCTTACGCAGTGCGTCATATGACGCGGTCACGCGAAACGTCACGATGTTGTTTTCGTTCGCGAGAATAGCGCTAACGGGACGCTCACGGTATGCGCCCCGGAACATTGTGCTTACCCGTGCGTTCACCGGTACGCGCCCCGGGAGCACTCCCGGGGCAAAAAAATTTTTTTTTTTTAAAAACTATTACATAATTATACAATATAAAATTCGTTATAACATTTTTTACTTTTTATACCTATAGAGATTTGCTATTAAAAAACCATTGAAATTCACTGAAAAAACCATAGGTTTCACACCAGTTATAGTTAGGAATTAGCATTTAAAAAACCTATTAAATTCACTGAAAAAAACCATAGGTTTCACACCTGTTATAGTTAGCTGGAAGTTTTACTCGCATAAAAGCATTGAAATTCCCACGTTATAGTTAGTTGGACTCACTATAACTTGCGCGTGCAATGCACTGCTGATGACATCACATATTACATCACTCATGACATGGTCAGTGACATCACTCATGACATCACTGATGACACCATCCTTGTGACAGAGTGACAGACCTCCTTTCACTGTAATGTAACCCTTGAAACACATATTCAAAAATAGAAACTAAAATTTTCAAAAAAATGGAGATACCCATACCAGTTACAACAACCAATTCAATAATTCCACCATCTATATACACATCCACTCATTCACCAACAGTTCTATATAATCATTCATACGTATACTCACTCATAATATGTAGTGATACACCTATACATCCTGTTACACACCGACAGTCATCCAAAAGATACTCTCACACATACTCACACATGCAAATAAACTATTGAACATCCATTTATTTGCATGTACAGCTATACACACACTACCACCTTACTTCTAAGGAACCTTACACATACTTACTCTCTTAAACAATCACTTATAGAAACACATACTTATTTAAACAGGAACTTTTACAATCCCTTACTCTCACATATGGTCACTTATATACATCAATATTCACATATGCTACATTAAAACATATGTAGTTACTGATAAAGACAATAGTTGGACAGTCATTCAGTCAGTAACACACACATATACACAGTCATCCACCCATACAGTCCTGCACATATGCTGTCTTCAAAACATATACAAACAGAGAGTCAGTCACTCATGCATCTATGTTCTAAGTAATACCCCCACCAAACATATAGACACTCATATTGATATTAAAAAAAACATCTAATAACCCATATACACACACATGTAGCTACTCACCAACCCATGCAGCCACTTATACACAAAGTGAAACACTGATACAAACATTCAAATATTTAAACAATACTCGCTAATATATGTATTCACTAAGATACACTTAATAAGCCAGTTAACCAATCATTTTTTTTTTAAAAACATCCATTAAGACACTTATTTTAACATTTATTCTTCCATTGACCTTTACATATACATATATAAAACATATTTATTTTTCAGAAAGATACACATTCACTGGATGGTGTCATCAGTGATGTCATGAGTGATGTCACTGACCATGTCATGAGTGATGTAATATGTGATGTCATCAGCAGTGCATTGCACGCACAAGTTATAGTGAGTCCAACTAACTATAACGTGAGAATTTCAATGGTTTTATGCGAGTAAAACTTCCAGCTAACTATAACAGGTGTGAAACCTATGGTCTTTTCAGTGAATTTAATAGGTTTTTTAAATGCTAATTCCTAACTATAACTGGTGTGAAACCTATGGTTTTTTCAGTGAATATATATATATATATATATATATATATATATATATATATATATATATATATATATATATATATATATATATATATATATATCCAGCCAGAAAGCTGCTTAGGACCCCTGCCACTTCCAGCAGCGTGCCTCGGACGGGATAGCGAGTCCCCATAAATCCACCACTCTGCTTCCTTTGTAAAGAAAGGATTGTCCGGGCCACTTCTGAATTGAAAGCGTGTTTGTTTAGGACAGCTGTCCTAAATAAACACGCTTTCGATTCAGAAGTGGCCCAGACAATCCTTTCTTTACAGAGGAAGCAGAGTGGTGGATATATATATACATATATATATATATATATATATATATATATATATATATATATATATATATATATATATTCACTGAAAAAACCATAGGTTATAGACCATATATAGTTAGGAATTAGCATGTCATTTGAGATGTCATCAGTGATGTCATCAGTGATGTCACTGACCATGTCATGAATGATGTAATATGTGACATCATCAGCAGTGGATTGCGGGTGCGCGATATATAGTTAGTGCAACTAACTATATATGGAATTTCAATGGTTTTGTGTGAGTAAAATAAGGTTTTTTAAATGGTAATTACTAACTATATATGGTCTATAACCTATGGTTTTTTCAGTGAATTTTCAAGGTTTTGTAAATGCTAATTCCTAACTATATATGGTCTATAACCTATGGTTTTTTCAGTGAATTTCATTGGTTTTTTAAAAGCTAATATCTGTAGCTGTAAAATGTATTCTTCTTTAAATCCAAACATATATTTTATATGTTTATTAATAATTTTTTTTTTAATACTTTTTTTTTGTAAGCTCCCGGGGCGCGGACAGGTGAACGCACGGGTAAGCGCAATCTTGCGGCGCGCCCCGGGGCGCGTACTAACACGCGTCCCGGAAGCGCTATTGCCGCGAACGAAAACAACATCGTGACGTATCGCGTAGCCGCCACGCCTTGCGTAGCCGCGAGATGCGTCTTATGACGCACCGCGTAAGCGCACCCGTAAGCGCATACGATCGCGCAACGTAAGCGCCCCGATGCGCTTACGATACACGCCCGGGGCGCGCCCCGGGGCGCGTAGCGTAAGCGCGTCAAACCATGTGACTTTAAAATAACACTTTTCATTGGTTCAGAACTTTTTATTTTCCAAATTGTGTGAACCCCACCCATTTCTCTCACTATTGCTTTGTACTTGGAGAGAGCAAGAGCTGTTCTATCTACTCTATCTCCTACTTTTCTGATCTCCAGCAATGGCTGCAAGAGAGTCATCCAGCAGTGATTCAGATGGATTTTTAGATGAGGACCCTCCTCAGCAAAAGAAAAAAACCCATTTCATCTGGAAATTTTACGACATCCCTGAAGGACAGAAAAAAGTCAACGCTCCCAAAGTAACCTGCAAAATATGTGGGAGTAGTTTATCCAGAGGCAATCCTCTGAAAAAATATAGTTTTGGGCATGCTAATTTGATCAGGCATGTGAAAAGAAGACACCCTAACAACTTTGCCAGGGAGAGTGTCAGAGAGCTGGCACGGAATGTACCAACAGATGGCGGCAGCACCTCCACTGGTGGAGCAACACCTTCGGGACCACCCCGTGGAAGAATGGTCCCTAACATTCAGCCGGTGTTTGCAGGCATCAAATTTTTGTGCACGGAGTGTGACGAACTGCTCTGCTATGGGGAGCAGAGTGTTGAACTGATTGCCCTAAAGAAGCAGCAACACCGCTGCTCTGCCAGTCCCTAAATTTTCAAATTTTTTTTGCTCCTGTTGAGCAGTTTTGCAATCCCTGTTTTTGTTTTTCCCTTGACAAAAATCCAAAAAAAATATAAAATTGTTTTAAAAAGTCTAAAAAAAATATAAAACAACAAAAACAAAAAAAAATATATAAAACAACAAAATCAAAAAAAAAGTTCTTTTCAGAACTACCTCCAATTTATAAAAAGAAGCTTTTTTTTTTTTTATAAGTCTGTCATTTTTAATCTCCATGGTACGCTCCCCCGTAAGCTCCCCGGTGCGCGTACCGGGCGCTCCCCCCCCCCCGCGAAAATCGATTTTTTTTTTTTTTTTTTTCACCCGCGGGAGCCTTTTATGGCCCCCACATCAAAAGTAGGGGGTCAGGGGGGTGTACCCTGCCCCCTTTTGCTCATTTCGCCCCTTTGATTCTTGCCACCTCTTGAGTCTCAATCCCACCGAGACACAAGATGGCGGCCGCTGCGGACTGTTTCGAATGTTTACAGACACCCGAGAACCAATCAGCTTGCCGTGCGCAAGTCGCGTGGCGCGCCTGGAGCGCTCCCCGGTACGCGTACCGGGCGTGGCTCGGGCGCGGCTCTAGATATATATCTTTTTTTAAACCTAATTTACTCAAAATTCACAGGACCACATATCTTGAGACCTAGCAAAGGCACATCGGGCAAACAATATCTACAATTTTGCCAAGTTTCGTGGAAATCCATTCAGTCGTTCGGGCTAAAAGTGAGGCCAACCGCCCTATGGAAAACTCAATGTTAAAAACACGTTTTGGGACCCCCCTTTTTTCTCGACCCCCCCTGGACGACCCCCCCCCCAATTTTCAGGGGCTGCTCAGAAACAAAATGTGCCATTTTCCTGAAAATTTCAGCCAATTCCGTCCACAAACGCCAAAGTTATTAGACATAGAATTTTCAAAAAACCCATAGAGAAAAAATCCTAACTATATATACCTACTGGCGGTCGCCAGTAGGTATATATAGTTAGGATTTTTTCTCTATGGGTTTTTTGAAAATTCTATGTCTAATAACTTTGGCGTTTGTGGACGGAATTGGCTGAAATTTTCAGGAAAATGGCACATTTTGTTTCTGAGCAGCCCTTGAAAATTTGGGGGGGGTTCGTCCAGTGGGGGCCGAGAAAAAAGGGGGGTCCCAAAACGTGTTTTTAACATTGAGTTTTCCATAGGGCGGTTGGCCTCACTTTTAGCCCGAACGGCTGAATGGATTTGCACGAAACTTGGCAAAATTGTAGGGACTGGTAGCCCGATGTGCCTTTTGTAGGTCTCAATATATGTGCTCCAGTGGATTTTGAGAAATTAACGTTTAAAAAAGATATATATCTGTAAGCGCGGACCAGGCAGCGCACTGGTTCGCGGACTTTTCGCGCAACGGAGCTTTGTGAAGCGAAGCTGATTGGTTCTCCGGCGTCTGTCAACATTCCAAACAGTCCGTAGCGGCCGCCATCTTGTCTCTCGGTAGGATCGAGAGACAAGAGGAGGTCAAAACAAAGGGGGAAATAACTATAAGGGGGCATAGTAGATCCTCGCTGACCCCCTAGGTTTGATGTGGAGGTTTTAAAAGGGCCCCGCGGGGCAAAAAAAAATAATAATCATAATAATCGAACGGCTGAATGGATTTGCACGAAACTTGGCAAAATTGTAGGGACTGGTAGCCCGATGTGCCTTTGCTAGGTCTCAATATATGTGCTTCAGTGGATTTTGAGAAATTAACGTTCAAAAAAAGATATATATCTGTAACAGCGCACCGCTTCGCGTACTTTTCGCGTTACGGAGCTTTGCGAAGCGAAGCTGATTGGCTCTCCGGTGTCTGTAAACATTCCAAACAGTACGTAGCGGCCGCCATCTTGTCTCTCGGTAGGATCGAGAGACAAGAGGAGGCCAAAGCGAAGGGGCAAATGACCATAAGGGGGCATAGTAGATCCTCGCTGACCCCCTAGGTTTGATGTGGAGGTTTTAAAAGGGCCCCGCGGGGCAAAAAAAAAAAATAATAATAATAATCGAACGGCTGAATGGATTTGCACGAAACTTGGTAAAATATTAGGGACTGGTAGCCCGATGTGCCTTTGCTATGTCTCAATATATGTGCTTCAGTGCATTTTGAGAAATTAACGTTCAAAAACAAGATATATATCTGTAACAGCGCTCCGCTTCGCGGAGATAAAATTATATCTGTATTACCTAGGTGTTGCTAACACCAGTTAGCGACGGCTAGTAGGAGATAGCGACCATCTTGGGTCCCACTTTGCATGTGAGTGATATTTATCACTAATGACATGCAAAGTGGGCATGCCAAGATGTTAGCGACTGGAAACAGTCGCTAACATCGCTATCTCCTATTATCAACTTTTGGAAATATTCGAGATAAGCGCGAATATCTCCAAAAAGTAACAGCTGCCCTGAGCAGTTCTTAGCCATGTTATCCAATGGGAGGTGGATAACATGGCTAAGAGCATTAGCTCGGTAATGCATGAATATCGCGGAGTTTTCAGCGATATTAATGCATTGCGCTCGTTTTTTATCGTATTTGCGATAAACCTTGATAATAGCAAGGTTTATCTGCGATAATTTCTGACGGTAAAAAAATCTTTGCAATGCATCGTTAGGGATAAATATCGCTTAACTTTGGTAATATGCCCCAACGTCTGTTAACGTTCGATTCGAAGGAAATCATGAATTGTTGAAAAACATTGTGTGCGCCATCTTGTCTTTTTTCAAATGCCACACTTTTGTCGTGCACGGCAGCCATTTTAGATGCCTTGACCAGACCCACTCTGTGCACGCTGTCGATCCTTAGCATGGCTCCCCACCCTCGCAAGCATCTCACCCAGGCAGTGGTCACCCCCGCTCTCTGTCTTATGCATGGGTAATAAACCTCCCCCCATCTGCGCTGCTCTTCCCTGAGAATCACACCCTGTGCCCGCCCGACACCTCCCTTTCGCCCTATTCACTACCGCACCCTCTGACACTCCTTTTCCTCTGTGTCCGATTGTCCAGGCCGGTCCTAGGCTATCAGCTAGCCCTGCAGATGTAGTTTATGGCCACAGCTGTAAAGAATCACCCCTCTTCAAAGGAGTTATAGTAGATCAAGGCCCACACTCGATGAGATCCGTCACAGCAGAAGCGTTGCTATTATCTGAAAACCATCCTGTATTGTGATTGGGGAGGGGACCGAGCGTGAAGCGGAAGATTCCAGGGATGACTCTTTGTACATCAAAGTTTTTACAATTATGTGTCACATTAAAAATATATAGCACTCCGACAAAGTAGTAAGATTATAAAACTTTAATAATTTATAAATATATACAAGAAAACAAAAATAGTAATAACATATAAACATTTTTAGAGAAAAACAACGAAGTAGCGGTCGGCTGTGCGAATAGTCCCAACGCAGCACAACGTCCAGATTTCCGGCGTGGGGCGTCGCGGGGGGTGGGTCATCAGTAGCAAACTGTTGTGCGAATAGTTCCAAGGCAGCAGAACGCGCCGAAATCTAGATGACACGAAAGTGATGTCTAGTAAGTTGCCACCCAGCAAATAACGGCGTGGGGCGTCGCGGGGGGTGGGTCATCAGTAGCAAACTGTTGTGCGAATAGTTCCAAGGCAGCAGAACGATGGCACCAAGGTGATGTCCAGTAAGTTGCCGCACTGGTTTTGGTATCCTACAATGCTGCTCCGAATAACGGCGTGGAGCGCCCCGGGGGAGGCGGCGTGAACGGGCCTCTCCAGGTGGAGTCTCATCTGTTTTAGTGGGGCGCCCCTTTACCGTTTCAGTTGCCATTCCGTCCGCTTTTGGTCCACTGTGTCAAAATCCGCCATTCAGCTGAGTTGCGCCCACTCTTGCGTTGCAGCGATAGGCGGCTGCCACAGGACTCTCAAAATGGCGGCAGGCTCTTTCCTTTTTGGGCGTGGTCCACTGAAATGGCCCTGGGACACCTTGGAAATCGGACGCTTGTCTGCTAGGTCTTGGACCCCATTCTCGAAAGCGTCCCCTCCGCCTTGAGAATTCATCAAAAGTTTTGGGGGCCCCGACTCCTGCAGGCTTCTGGTGGGGAGCGGCTGCCATGATTGCTCGCGGAATGACCACGACGGAGCTACGAGATGGTGGTGCTCTCATGGTGACGCCAGTTTAGTCTGAAACATCCAGAAACAAGGTGGGGCTTTCATCGTTTGGGGGAAAAAAAAAGTTTTCATCCAATGAAAAGTGTTGTTTTTAGGTCATATGATCAAGCCTTCCATCATTAGGAAACCAAAAGTAAAATGAACCAATGAAAAGTTTTATAAACAAGTCACATGACCTGTTATGCGGCATAGGGTATAAAATGCGGAGAAAATACGTTGGCACGTGAGGCGGCGTCAGTAGCGGACCGATGTGCGAATAGGCCGAAGGCAATACAACGCGCCAAGATCCGGATGGCACCGAGGTGGTGTCATAGTTGAGAGTTCTGAGCAGCGGTTGTAACACTGTCTGAAGCTTATTTGCAGCTGCTGCAGCTTCACTACGCGCCAAGATCCGGATGGCACCGAGGTGGTGTGTAGCAAGTTGCCGCACTGGTGTGGCCATCCTACAATGCTGAAAGTCGGCGTGGGGCGCCCCGTTGGCCTGTGAGTTTGCGTCAGTAGCGGACCGATGTGCGAATAGGCCGAAGGCAGCACAACGCGCCAAGATCCGGATGGCACCGAGGTGGTGTCTAGTAAGTTGTCGCACTTCTGTGGCCATCCTACAATGTTGAAAGTCGGCGTGGGGCGCCCCGTTGGCCTGTGAGATGGTGTCAGTAGCGGACTGATGTGTGAATGGGGCCAAAGGCAGCGCAACAATATTTTCTACTATATTTCCGGAGTAGAAGACACCACAAGGCGCTGAGATGCCAAGATCCGGATGGCACCGAGGTGGTGTGTAGCAAGTTGCCGCACTGGTGTGGCCATCCTACAATGCTGATAGTCGGCGTGGGGCGCCCCGTTGGCCTGTGAGATGGCGTCAGTAGCGGACCGATGTGCGAATAGGCCGAAGGCAGCACAACAATATTTTCTGACTGACACCACAAGGCGCTGAGATGCCAAGATCCGGATGGCACCGAGGTGATGTCTAAGTTGCGGACTGATGTGCGAATGGGGCCAAAGGCAGCGTAACAATATTTTTTGTATGGAAGATACCACTAGGCGTTGAGATGCCAAGATTCGGATGGCACTGAGGTGATGTCTAGCAAGTTGGTGTGGTCATCCTACAATGCTGAAACTCGGCGTGGGTCGCCCCATTAGCCTGTGAGATGGCGTCAGTAGCGGACCGATGTGCGAATAGGCCGAAGGCAGCACAACGCGCCAAGATCCGGATGTCACCGTGGTGGTTTCATAGTTGAGAGGCACTTCATCTGCAGTGGGGCGCCGAGATCCGGATGGCACCGAGGTGATGTCTAGCAAGTTGCTGTACTGGTGTGGTTATTCTACAATGCTGAAAGTCGGCGTGGGGCGCCCCATTAGCCTGTGAGATGGCGTCAGTAGCGGACTGATGTGCGAATGGGGCCAAAGGCAGCGCAACAATATTTTCTGACGAGAAGACACCAAAAGGTGCTGACATTCCAAGATCCGGATGGCACCGAGGTGGTGTCTAAGTTGCGGACTGATGTGCGAATGGGGCCAAAGGCAGCGTAACAATATTTTTTGTATGGAAGATACCACTAGGCGTTGAGATGCCAAGATTCGGATGGCACTGAGGTGATGTCTAGCAAGTTGCTGTACTGGTGTGGTCATCCTACAATGCTGAAACTCGGCGTGGGTCGCCCCATTAGCCTGTGAGATGGCGTCAGTAGCGGACCGATGTGCGAATAGGCCGAAGGCAGCACAACGCGCCAAGATCCGGATGTCACCGTGGTGGTTTCATAGTTGAGAGGCACTTCATCTGCAGTGGGGCGCCGAGATCCGGATGGCACCGAGGTGATGTCTAGCAAGTTGCTGTACTGGTGTGGTTATTCTACAATGCTGAAAGTCGGCGTGGGGCGCCCCATTAGCCTGTGAGATGGCGTCAGTAGCGGACTGATGTGCGAATGGGGCCAAAGGCAGCGCAACAATATTTTCTGACGAGAAGACACCAAAAGGTGCTGACATTCCAAGATCCGGATGGCACCGAGGTGGTGTCTAAGTTGCGGACTGATGTGCGAATGGGGCCAAAGGCAGCGTAACAATATTTTTTGTATGGAAGATACCACTAGGCGTTGAGATGCCAAGATTCGGATGGCACTGAGGTGATGTCTAGCAAGTTGCTGTACTGGTGTGGTCATCCTACAATGCTGAAACTCGGCGTGGGTCGCCCCATTAGCCTGTGAGATGGCGTCAGTAGCGGACCGATGTGCGAATAGGCCGAAGGCAGCACAACGCGCCAAGATCCGGATGTCACCGTGGTGGTTTCATAGTTGAGAGGCACTTCCTCTGCAGTGGGGCGCCGAGATCCGGATGGCACCGAGGTGATGTCTAGCAAGTTGCTGTACTGGTGTGGTCATCCTACAATGCTGAAACTCGGCGTGGGTCGCCCCATTAGCCTGTGAGATGGCGTCAGTAGCGGACCGATGTGCGAATAGGCCGAAGGCAGCACAACGCGCCAAGATCCGGATGTCACCGTGGTCGTTTCATAGTTGAGAGGCACTTCATCTGCAGTGGGGCGCCGAGATCCGGATGGCACCGAGGTGATGTCTAGCAAGTTGCTGTACTTGTGTGGTCATACTACAATGCTGAAACTCGGCGTGGGTCGCCCCATTAGCCTGTGAGATGGCTGTTCTTTGGATTTGGGCCTGGTCCACCAAAATGGCCCTGGGACACCTTAGAACTCGGACGCTCGATTTTTTTTTCCTTTCCTGTACATGCAAAAAAAGGTAAATGCCCGGTACGTTACACGCTTCATCTGCCACGATGAACTCTCCAGAGGAACCGAAAAAAAATATAGTTGTGGTAACTATACCATGCATCGTCATATGGAGAGGTGGCACCAATTAATTATAGTGCTGCATAAAAGAGAGATTTGGAGGAGAACCCCTGACCTGCTAGTACATTCATCAAAGAAGTGGCACTGAGAGCTTCAGAGGCAAGGGAAACGGTCCCAAATATTTAGAAGAACTTTGGAAAGATTAAAATGACATGTTTAGATTGTGGCAAATTAATTTCATGTGGACAGATGAGTGTTACTCTAATAAATACAGCATATGAAGATCATCATAGTCGATGGTTGGTAGAGACATTTTGACTATATCCTGGACCTGCCCGTCCTCGCCCAAAATGGCGCCAGAATAAATGGGACTCGTAACTCCTTGTTGTGTACTGGTTGCAGAACCTTGAAATCACGAGATACGTATGCAGTTTTGAAGCACATGGCGGGCGGGGACGAGAATTGATTGAATATTTCGACATCCCTATTGATATTAAGTTCTGATGTGTTATTGATTACTGTACTGTTGAAAGTTCGAATTAACGTCACCCATGGTACTTGCCCGCAAATGTATATCTAGATAATTTTATTGTAACTGGCCCTGTCGTATTTTAATTATAAAATGTACGTCCACCGATTCCGTAACTGTTAGACACCTTAGTTCTTGCAACCTAATGGCCCGCCCGTTACGTTCCTCTACAGTGTAAATGTCTATTCATCATATACGATTACAGTTTGCTCTGTGGCAGGCCCACGTGGTTATAGGCTCGTATTTGTATAATGAAATTTTCTCAATAAAGGTTTTTAAAAGAAAACATGGTAGTAGTATATACATTGGTAAAGTTTTTAATAATAGTGACTGTTTTAGAATCATTAAAAGGCAAGTGAAATAAAGCAGACCAATTACATGAAGGGTAAAAGGTATAATACGAAGGAACGCAGTAAAGATAAATGGTCAAGGGCTGTTGTGTTTTCTATTCCTGCAACATAAAGTGATCGATAAGAATCTCATATTCAGGCGTATCGGCGACTAAGACAGCAGGTCGACCCTCTTTTGCTCAACGGCTCCGTCATGGGACGAAGAAACGCTCTTTTTCTCGAAAAAAGAATATATTTTACTTGCAGGACAGTTGTAAAATTTCCGGGAAAGTACATTAGCCTGGAACATTATAACATATATTTAAGAAAAAATAATGTTCGGAAGTAATGAAAAGCGTAATTTTTAGGTCATATGACCAAGCCTTTCATCATTACAATAAGAAAAGTAAAATGAACCAATGAAAAGTTTTATTAACAAGTCACATGACTTGTTATGCTTACGTTACGCGCTGCGCGCCCCGGATGACTTCCGGATGCGCTAACGCGGCGCGTCATATGACGCATTACGCGACAACGCAGGTACAGAATATAGTCAAAATGTCTCCACCAACCAGCGGTCGGAACACAACCCCTTTCAGCAGGCTAAATAGTTCTGTTAAATGACAACAGAAGGGACAGGCAACAAGAACCATCAGTCAAAGAGGGGAGAGCTAGTTCTTCTCTACCGGGTTACATTGGGGCGCTACCGGAACTGATCGAATTGGTAGTCTACAGTGTTTCTGGATGTTTCAGACTAAAGCTGGGGTTAGCATGAGAGCAGCACCATTTCGTAGCTCCGTCGTGGTCATTCCGCAACCAATCATGGCAGCCGTTCTTTATCGTTATTTTGGGCGGGGTGGGTGGCGGAGCCGAGTTGTTTTGCAGCCATCATTGTGTGGAGTTCAGTTCATCTCACTAGTTTTGTATTTGTCATGAGGGGTTGTTCCTAATGTTTCTATTTTAGCGAGGTCAAAAAGAGATCCCATTAGTGGCCTACTGATTTTGCTCGATTCCTTTTCTTTTTTTTTTACACGATTTTTCGTTATCTGCAAAGACTGAACAGAGTATTGCAACTCTGTGTTTGTTTGTAAATAGAGAATGAACCAAAGAGAACTAATTCTAAAACAGTAAATACTTGGATAACAATCAATCAAATGGAGAGAGAAGCAGGCACGACGGATTACAATGGGGGCAAAGACCTGCGTTAACTACCTTTCACTATCTGCAAAGAGAGAGTACTCCTAATAGAAATGAGGGGGGGGGGGCACCATTCAAAGCAGATCAGTGTGCATAAACACGAAAATGTTTTCACTTACCACGTACTTGACATTCGACAGCTTATGATATTTGCTATTAAAAAACCATTGAAATTCACTGAAAAAACCATAGGTTATAGACCATATATAGTTAGGAATTAGCATTTACAAAACCTTGAAAATTCACTGAAAAAACCATAGGTTATAGACCATATATAGTTAGGAATTAGCATTTAAAAAACCTTATTTTACTCACACAAAACCATTGAAATTCCATATATAGTTAGTTGCACTAACTATATATCGCGCACCTGCAATCCACTGCTGATCATGTCACATATTACATCATTCATGACATGGTCAGTGACATCACTGATGACATCACTGATGACATCTCAAATGACATCACTGATGACATCACTGATGACAACATCCAGTGACTGTATGTTTCTGTAAAGTTAAAATATATCTTACATATTGAAGAATGAGTGGATGTATAAGTGTCTGGATGAAGGATTTAGTAGGTGCGTGACTGACTGTATGAGTGAGTGATTAAATGTGTCTCACTGAATGCATGGGTTAGTGACTAAACTGTCTTAATTTGTGCATCATTATGTCTGTTGTTCTGTAAACTGCTGCATGTGTTGATCATTAGCTATACGAGAGGCTATATGTGTTATTAATTGCTTGCCCAAGTATTTCTATGGGAGATTGAGTTTGTGTGGGGGTGGCTGGAAGGTGTGTGACTCTATGCATAGATGTGTGAACAGTTTATTCACTAGGTGTATGAGTTCAAGAGTGCATGTGGAAACAGCTACATGGGCAGTTGACTGTGTGCATGAGTGTATTGATGAGTGAATGGATATCTCAATGCTACATGTCATAGTAAGTACATATGTAAAACACAGTACATGTGAGAGTTGGCATATATAAATAACTGTGCATGAGAGCCACCGAATGAGTGAGTGGTTGTATCGATCATTGTGAACTTGTATCAGGGATTGTATAAGAGAGTAAATATGTGTTAGTATATGTTTCAATAAGTAAGGTGTGTTTAACTGTATAGTTGAAGAAATGGAGATGAGATTGTTTCTTTGCATGACTGACTGGGTGTGTGAGTAACTCCATGGATGAGTGGAAGTGTGTGAGTGTCTGTATACACTGAGTGTATCTAAGGTTATATTAGAGTCTGAAGAGGTTTATCGTATTAGCACAAGAATGATGTCAAATGAGATGTCATCAGTGATGTCATCAGTGATGTCATTTGAGATGTCATCAGTGATGTCATCAGTGATGTCACTGACCATGTCATGAATGATGTAATATGTGACATGATCAGCAGTGGATTGCAGGTGCGCGATATATAGTTAGTGCAACTAACTATATATGGAATTTCAATGGTTTTGTGTGAGTAAAATAAGGTTTTTTAAATGCTAATTCCTAACTATATATGGTCTATAACCTATGGTTTTTTCAGTGAATATATATATATATATATACTAGCAGCCCGTCCCGACGTTGTCCGGGTATGAAATAGAATGTGTGCAATGTGTGTACTTGGCAAGGGCAATTTATTTTAGAATCTCGCGGTAGACAAAAATTTTTGTTTCATTAGAATAGGGACAGAGAAGGGCCAGCTGCAGCCCTGGTTGATGTTAGCAGGCGCGTGTAATGTCGTTGAATGAGAGAGTTATCAGCCGCGGGTAAATCCGTTTAATGAGAGAGTTCAGTGACAGCGAGTAGGAGAGGCTGCAGTAATTGTCCCCGCAGACACGCTCATTTGCGTGTTCCCCCGCTTGAGGCCCAGATGCAGGCCTGTTTGATGTTAGCAGGCGCGTGTAATTAGTGTACTGATCCGCCGCCTGAGTCCGGCTAGAGCCCTGGTTGATGGTAGCAGGCGCGTCTAATTTTGTTGAATGAGAGAGTTCAGTAACAGCGCGCAGGAGAGGCTGCAGTATTGTTACTTACCAGGCCTCCAGCTGAACACGTTTGTCATGCCCCCAGCACAAGGCCACAGCAGACGATCTTCTGATTAATGTACGACCCACATGGCACGAAGGGCGGAACGTAGCACATGCGTCCAACGTTTCTCACGCCCCCAGCGTGCCCCTTGATGCAGCACAATTGCGTTCTCATGGCATGAAGGCCGGACACACGCCCCCAGCGTTTCTCACGCCCCCAGCATGTCAAGCCCCCAGCGTGCCCCTTGATGCTGCGCAGCAACGTAATTGGCGCTTGTATGTACGACTCACATGGCATGAAGGGCGAACACACGCCCCAGCACATGCCCACAGCCCACGATGTGATGTGGTGATGGCCGTACAACACGCCCCCAGCGTTAGTCACGCCCCCAGCCCACGCCCACAGCACAACGCAGACACGCCCACAAGGGACTACTTTGCTGGCACGGTTCTTTTACCTTTTAAATGTATATGGTGTCCTATGGTACAATTGTATGTCTTGCACTGTATGATTGTGATGAACACCACTGTTTATTGAAGAGTTAATAAAAACAATTAAAAAAAATGTATATGGTGGCCGTCTGCATAGCCTATGTCCTTCTGCTGCAACTGCCCTTTCCAACTCTGTATTGGGTGTTGTGATTGGTGTGGTTACTGAGATTACCCACCTCAAAGGTTTGGGCTCTCTCTTTATAATATTAGTATGGATATATTCAATGGAAAAACCATAGGTTTCTGTGACGTTATAGTTAGATGGACATTTCACTCGTACAAAACCAGAGAAATTCGGCACAGTTTTTTAATTTACTGAGTGAGGAGTTAGTATTTTCCAGGTATATGGTGCCTTTATGGACAATGCCAGCAACAACTGTACCACCTCTTTTGTAACCACAACAAGGATGCTGGCATGCCCCAACTTGTGGTCTTTCAATCAATC
Organism: Lissotriton helveticus; assembly: GCF_964261635.1. Lineage (NCBI taxonomy): Eukaryota > Metazoa > Chordata > Amphibia > Caudata > Salamandridae > Lissotriton > Lissotriton helveticus. The sequence goes on along the minus strand of NC_136057.1, from coordinate 1,562,316,300 downwards.
AGGATATTGTAAAGCACGCTACTCACCTGTGAGGGTCTCATGGCACTGGGGGGATGGTGGTGTGCAGTTTCGTTTCATTTGAAGAGCCATATCTTGAGGTTCTTCCTGAAGGTGTGCAGGGTCGGAGAGCATCTGATTTTAACCGGGAGCTCGTTCCAGGCTTTGGCTGCGACGTAGGAGAAGGCTTTTCCCCTTGCTGTGTTTCTGCGGATGCGGTGGGTCACTGCTAGGGCGAGGTCGGCAGTGTGGAGGTTCCTTTTGGGTGCGTGGAAGAAGACTCTCCCATTGAGGTATTTGTGACCGATGTTGTGGAGGGCTTTGTAGGCATGGGTGAGGAATTTGAAGGTTAATCTCTTCTCTACTGGGAGCCAGTGGAGGTCCCAGAGGTGTTGGGTCATGTGTTTGTGTCGGGGGTCCGAGGACGAGTCTGGCTGCAGTAGTCTGGATGGTTTGGAGCTTGTGTAGCAGAGTTCTGTTGATTTCGGTGTAGAGGGCATTGCCATAGTCCAGTCTGCTGGTTATGAGTGCGTGGGTGATGGTCTTTCTGCATTCGGCGGGTATCCACTTGAAGGTCTTGCAGAGGATGCGAAGGCAGTTAAGGTTCTTGGAGGAGACGGAGTTGATTTGGCAGGTCATGTTGAGGGAGGAGTAGAGGATGATGCAGAGGTTCCATGCATGGTCCGTGGGAGTGGGTGGGCTCCTAAGGTCAGTTGGCCACCAGATGTTCTGCCAGGCAGAGATGGCCGGTACGAGGATGAGGACCTCAGACTTCTCTGAGTTGAGCTTCAGGCAGCTATTCTTCATTCAGTCTGCGATGTCCTTCCTTCCATTTTGGAATCAGAGTTGTGTGTTTTCGGGGTCCTTTTTGAGGGCGAGGATGAGCTGGGTGTCGTCGGCGTATGACACTATGCTGAGCCCATGTTGTCTGACGATGGCAGCGAGGGGGGCCATGTAGATGTTGAAAAGCGTGGGGCTGAGCGATGATCCTTGGGGTAGTCTGCAGTTGATCTTTGTGGGTTCAGAGAGGAAGGGAAGGAATCTGATCCTCTGCGTTCTTCCGGAGAGAAAGGATTGGATCCAGTTGAGGGCGATTACTCTTATCCCGGCATTGTGTAGTCTGGCTGCGGGAGTGCAATGTGAGACGGTGTCGCAGGCTGCTGAGATGTCTAGTAGGAAGAGGGCTGCAGTGTGGCCCTGGTCAAGTAGCATGCGGATGTCATCAGTGGTGGCGAGGAAGGTGGTCTCGGTGCTGTGGTTGCTGCTTAATCTGGACTGGGAGGGTTTTAGGAAGGAGTTTTCTTAGATGAAGGCGGTCAGCCAAACGTTTACTAGTCTCTTGGTGACTTTGGCAGCAAAGGGGAGGAGAGAGATGGGCCAGTAGTTTTTCAGGTCAGACGGGTTGGCCATGGGCTTCTTGAGGAGAGCTTTAACCTCAGCCCATTTCCAGTCATCTGAGAAGATGCCAGATTCGAAGGAGGTATTGATGGTCCGTCCTAATTGGGGTGCGATGGCAGCTCTGTGGTAGATGTTCAGTTGGCAGGGGTCCGTGGGGTCTCCTGAGTGAGTGGTCTTCATGGTCGCGGTTGTGAGTTCAATGATGGTGGGTTACCAGGTTGTAATGGTCGGCACATTGTCGGAGGTGGAGGGGTGGTGTCAGGCGTCTGTTCTCTGAAGTTGTCATAGAGGGTCTTGATTTTCAGATGGAAATATGAGCTGAGCTTGTCGCAGAGTTCCTGTGAAGGCGTGACATCCGTGGCTTCACTGGGGGGTTTGGTGAATTGCTTGCTGACTTTGAACAATTCTTTGGCGTTTGTCGTGTTGGAGTCTATTTTGTTCTTGATGAAGGAATGCTTGGTGCCTCTTATGCGCTGGTGGTAGTTCTTTAGGGTGATACTGTGGTTGTTCAGGTCTTCCGTGGTTTTCTGGTTTCGCCAGGTTTTCTCGTGGCGTCTGCAGGTGTGTCTGGTTTCTTGGAGTTCGGTGGTAAACCATGAGGCCTTCAGGGGACAGTGTTTGGTGGGCTGGCGGAGGGGAGTAAGTTTATCGGCGCTGCTGAAGATCCAGCAGTGTAGTTCTTTGGCTGCAGTGTTTGCATCAGTAGTGGCGCATGGGGGGTCTAGGAGGAGGGTGGAGTTCAGGAGTTCCTCTGTGATCTTGCTCCAGTTCCTTCGTGGCGGGCGAGGAGCGGTTTTGGGTGCGGAGGGGGTGTTGAAGGTGAAGTGTACGTAGTGGTGGTCAGTCCAGATGGGCTGCGTGGTGTGGCTGAAGTGGAGGTTGGACCCTCCTGCGACGATGGGGTCAAGGGTGTGTCCTGCTCTGTGGGTGGGAGTGGTGAAGAGCTGCTTCAGTCTGAGGTTGGCGAGGTTGGCGAGGAAGGTGGTGGAGTCGTGGTCACTGAGGTTGTTGAAGTGGAAGTTCAAGTCTCCGAGTATGAGTAGTCCATCGAGGTGATGGCGTGGGGTGCGACAAGGTCAGCAATGGAGGTTGCGTCCTGAGTGCGGGGTCCGGGGGTCTGTAGGTGAGGGTGCCACACAGCGTTGTCTTGGGGCTGGTCTGGATCTGGAAGTGGAGGTGGAGGTGTTCTGTGTTAGAGTGGCAGTCGCTCGTGCTGGATGTGGAGAGCCAGAGGGGGGTCTTGTGTGAGATGGCAAGTCCTACCCGTGGGCGGTGGGGCAGTCCTTTCTCTGGATCTTGTATCCATTGGGGACAGCGGTGGCGATGTCAGGCCAGAGGTGGCATTGGTCCAGGTTTCCGTGAAGAAGGTGACGTCGGGTGAGAGGGTGTCGAGCAGGTCCCAGATCTCTACGGCATGTCTGTGTAAGGACCGCACATTGAGGAGGATGCCTGACAGGGCTTTGGTGGTGCCGGCTTTCATCGGGCCTTTGGTGGTCGCAGGGGTGCTGTTGATGGTGAAGGATCGTCAACAGTGTCTGCAAGAGAACTCTCTGTTGGCGGTGTTAGGAGTGGATCTTTCGGAGCCGGCGTATCTTTCGGGGTTGAGTGCGTGGAGTGTGGCGGGGTTGTATCAGTGGGGTCCCAGAGATCCAGGTTTCCTGGCGCTGGCCGCATTTGGGTGACAGACGGGCGCAGACTGGCTTGCCTTAGGCGCGCCCGAACCGCACATCCGCTGCGCAACCGTGCAGCGGCCGCTATTATGTAGGGTAGGGGGAGGGATGTGAGGCTGGGAGGCAGGAGCAGGGCGGTCAGAGGGAGGGGTCATGGGGTAATGCAGCGGCGGGAATTGCGGGAACCAATATACCAATAACAACCAACAGTTTAGTACAGTAAGGCACAATAACAAAAAACAAAAGAAACCACAGCGCAACAATAAGGGCAAACAAGGGGGGCTGAGCAAAACCAGAATCAGAATACCAGAATCAGCCCGGAGGGCGCAAGGCGCAGGGCAGTCTCAAACCTTACATGGGTGGGGCTTCCAGTGGCAGCGCAGAGCACAGCAGAGCTGCAGGGGAGAGTGCGATCCTTGGACCGAGGTCGGAGGTCTTTCTAGCACATTGGCATGTTGAGCCACATCTGATGCCGTTCACCATTTTTTTCTTTTATAATTCACTAAGTAAGCTTTGTACCATTTTTTAAAAATATTAGTCTACAATAGCTTGAATATTTTACCTTGATTGAACATTTCGGCCTCACATTATTTAAAAAAGGGCTCATACTTGACCAATTGACTAGTGTATCTGATTATCATAAAAATCTCAACAGTTCATTATATATGCTTCGATGCTTTGTTTCATTAGAATTGTCTTGCAAATCGGAAAAAATCTGTGACTATTTAAAAATAAAACAGCTTATCTCTGTACCCACATCAGTAGTAAGAGACCATTTGCTAAAAACTCAAAATATATGTGCTCTAATATGGCCCACCATGAACTCTTGGAAGTTTGGGTCACATACAATTATTAACCAGCAGACATGTGACTGTCTCTCACAGTAGACCAAACGCAAAAAAAGTATGTTACTACCAAATATACTTGTGAAGTAGAATGCAGTAAATGAGCTGCAAAGTTGATGTAGGGTACGGGAAGTGCCGTGTTCCATGCAATCAACCATGTTTGTATTGCATTATGTTTTTTTATTTCAAAGTTGTTATTGAATTAAGAAGAAAACAAATAAAACATAAATAATACATGAGGTAAACAATAATACATAAAGTGGCTTGAAATAATGCATAAGGGAAAAGTCGCATAATAGTTGCACTGTGGGGCATATTATCAAGGGCACCATCGCCGTTTTAGTGGGAAAAATCCTGATAAAGTGGCAAAAAAACTATCGCCCTATTAGCAAGCTGTCGCTAACTACTGTTAGCGACAGTTTTCCGGAGATAGCGAGCAAAAAAACTATCGCCATGCATGGAAGCGATAAATATCGCTAATGATATGCGAGGTAGGCGTACCCTCGCTAAATCTCATGAAAAAAGTAGCTAACACACGATTGCACTATTAGCAACGATCGCCTGGACTTGCTTAGCCACAAAAACAATCGCGCTAAGGCCCTTTAGCTGGAGATAAATAAGAACTGCTAAAACCAGTTCTAAAAAAGAAAAACTGGAGATAAAAAGGAGACCATTTAAAGGGAGACCAGCCCAGCCAAGCCACAAAGCTGAGGACCTGCAGATGCCATGGAGGCAGTAATCATTCAGCTCGGAGTCCCACAAAGGCAACAACCACCACCGCCACCACCACCGCCTCCTGGACCACCACCAAGGCAGCGCCAAAGACGACAGCGGCCAATGCGCAGATGAATCATCCTTGGAGACCTACAACCACAGGTTGTCATAACCAACTACAGGCTCAAACAGACATCAATTGACTACATCCTGAACCACATAGCCCACAGGCTGACACCACCAACCCAGCGGATGGGAAACAGCCTCAATAACGAAGTCTTAACAACGACTGAACTGAACAACGAATCCAAAACAGCGACCTTTATATGAACCACGACATCATCAACCACGACTTACATGAAGAACGAAAGACTAAACAACGAATTAAATGAACAGCGACTTCCTTACTGGCCAATAGGTGGCACTAATGTCAAAGAATATGTTAATATAATATGTTATATATGTTATATAATATGTTTTTAAAAGTCAAGAATTACAAACGAAATGGTTTGAGAGTGTGTATACGTCTTTTCAATTCTAGGTCTTTTTGATGCCTAAACAATGAAAAGCCGCGTAAGCACCTACCTCTAAACGCCTTGGGAGTTTGAGAGATCTGAGAATGAGGATGACGTCAGTCCAGTGATTTGACAGCGTTTACACTTGTAGCCATGTGAATTGTTTATGGTGAGCATTGTTGGCGCAGGAGAGTTCCACTTTGTTTTTGCAAACATGTTATTTACGTTTGCGTTTACGATAGGAGGCACGGATTTTGACGCTCAATACCATTACTGAAACAGTGCGCACAGGAGGTTTCATATTTTTTCCCCAAGCAGTGCCTAATTTGACCAGGTGTTGGCAACCATCACTTATTTTTGGGGACCAGCACTGTTCTCAACATCAGAAATGTTCCAAGTGCAGGAAAGGGAAAACACATAGATCAGAAACAGGAGGAAGAGAAGGGAGGCAACACTGTTCCAAAGGAAGAAAGCAAGAACCTGCATGGCCACGAAAAAGGGGCAGGTGGTGCCTGGGAGTGAATTAAAGACTTCTAGCCATTGTATTTTAAGCACCGATGCGTTGTCCCCCGTAGCAATCTGCTGTCAGCCAGAGAAAGTGCTGCGGCGTTGTGACAGTTTTGTCTATGCTGCATGCCTAGATGTTATTTAATCCAGAATAATGCCCGTGGGATAAATCGGTGTGCCTTTCCCTTACGCATTTGGTCATATATACCAACGTGGAGGGCCATCTACTAATACGCTGGTAATGATTGGAAAAAGAATACTGTGCGCACCTGAGAAGCTAGAGAGAGTGTTTTTTTAATGTTGAGGTCTGCCAGGTACTTTTTAAAACCAGCGTGAGTGTATTAAAAATAGCACAAACATGTGTTCAAACTGGTTACCTCGAGCTTTAGTAGCGGTGGAGGAGGCTGGATTCTTCTCTTTTCTTCTGTGTGACGTTCCATGGAGCTGTGCGCCAGCTCAGTTTGGATGTAGTGACATTTCCCCGTTTTCATCTGACGTGCAGAAATCAGGCTGCTCATGGTATGTTCCGTTTTGAACATAGTGGGAGATTCGGGATATATGTCAATTAAATATTTTTCGTGGTTCAGGAAGTCGTGGTTAAATACATTAGTGGTTTGCCTTACATCGTGGATTAGCCTTCGTGGTTTAGGCACTCGTGAATAACGAGGTAGTTGTTTGATCATATAACTCAGCGGATAACTAATATCCCCCCGCAAACAAAGCTGCTGGCTGTGCTGCATTTCCTGGCCTCAGGGACATTTCAACCTCCAACATCCAGACTTGGCGGAGTCTCACAGGCAGCCTTTTCAAGATTTCTCCCTATTGTGTTGGATGGCATAATCAGCCTGACACCACAGCAACTCCACTTCCCCAACACAGTGCGGGAACAGCTACTGGTCAAGCAGGGTTTCCATGCCATATCTGGATTCCCACAAAGGCTGGGTGCTATAGACTGCACACAGGTCCGATTAGTGCCACCTGCGGACAGTGCACACATATATCGAAACCGAAAGCACACTCACTCAATGAATGTGCATGCGATAGTGGACCACCGTGGACTGTTCACAAATGTCATTGCCAAGTTTCCAGGGAGTGTGCATGATTCGTACATCTACCAGCAGTCAGTCATTAACCAGCTCTTCCAGGATGGGACATATGGGAATGCAGTCCTAGTTGGTAAGTAGCAATCCAACATACCACTTGCATCAGCATTACACACATGCAAAACAGAAATATGCTAATCTCCATGTCACAATATCGCATACAAGATGTCAAACAACATCACCCCACACCAGACACATTAACACCATGAACTGTGGAAACTGCAGCTAGATACATTGACCAAACTCACTGTAAGTCGTACACCACTGCCCTCCCAGCAAATGTTGCAAGATGTGTGAAACATGCATGTGTGATGGAGAAACATCACTCACAAAGAAACTTGCAACACAAGTCGCACTGTGCATGTCTTGTGCTGGACAGGCAGGATGAATACCACTGCAGAGTTTGACATGTTGCCATATAGTGTGCAAATGTAGTCCAGCTTCATGTCACTTACCGTCAGTGACCCAGTAGCACACAACGTGTGGAAACTTATGACGGCTGCATGGAGGATGCAGAGGCATGCGAGGCAAATGCAGACCACCAGGTACACCTGTAGGTATATGGAGATTGAGCCTCAAATATGGATCCGAGTCTGGACTTGCAGTGTTCATAAACATGTCCCTGCTTCTTCACTCATTCTGCTCACATATGGAATGTGGAGTCATGCCATATAATAAAGTAAATCCAGTCTATTTTGTGATTTGTGAGTCAACAAAGTGTATGAGGCCACCAAGCAGATGTCCATACGAATAACGCTCTTTCTACGAACAGCACCTCTTTTGAACTGCCAATAACTTACTGGCAGTGATTAGCCCTCCATGTAGCAACTCCCTCCATACATGATGCAAATTGTCATGCGATAAGGTTTTTCCTATTGGAACAGTGTGAAGATAAGCAGAGTATCATCACCGTATGATACAATTGCGGCCCGTGCACCTACAACCATGCAGGAAAGTGGTAACAAATAAAGATCAAACTGTCTGGCATCCAATAGCCAGCCATGAGGGTTACCATGTAGGAGTGGAGTAATTCCAGAAGAAAATCTTGCATGTACAACATGAACACCCCTTGATGTAATGAAATAACTCATCCATCTAAGGGCTAAGGTCTTCACTCCACATGACTCCAGTCAAAGGAGAATTAGCCCATGAGAGATGGTGGCAAATGCTGTACTGAAATGCTACAGGATCCGTGCACCAGTCTGACCCATGGCTGCTCGTTGTCCCAGAGTTACACTAGGCAAGAGCAACGCAGTTTCAGTGGAGAGTGTAGTTTGGAAAAAAGATTGAAACATGTGTAGCAGGGCCTTTTAAGTGCAACGGTTGCTGAACTGTAGATTAATTCAGTTTTCATCAACTATCCCCCAGGAAAGGTAGTGTCAAAATGGTCCACAAACAAAGATGCAGCTCATGGTCCCTGTGAGGTAACATCTCAATGTACAGACCATGTCTTCTTGACATTCAAAGGGGACTGTACATAATTAGAATGAGTGGGAGGACAGGAATGACCTCAGTGGCATGAATGCAGTGACCTACCTGCATCTGAATTACTGTGCGTGATGGTTCCTGCAGTTAGCCTGTAATGCCAACAGTTGCTAGCTTCATAATCACATCTGTTGCTAGAGATCAAAACTCGTGTACGGTTACTCCTTCGACTGCTATATCCACTGTGGTCATGCTACCCATGCCCTGGTGATCCTCCAGATGAAACTTGACAGTAACCTCTTCCACCTCTTCAATCAATAAATTGAATAATCCATTACCGGACCCCTCAAATGTATTAAGGGGGCTGAGTCAATCTCACATCACATTGTAAGACTTTCAGTAAGTTAAATATGTTTGCAGATGAGTATTCCGACATATTGATTTACGTGGCATACAACTTGCGTGGGATGTCTTGATCAGTTCGTAAGTTTGGGATTGTCATTGCTTGTAAGCTACCTTAACTATGAGACAATAGTTATTAGGCCATTGGCATGTCATCTGTTTGCACCATTGCTAGTCCCTATTGTGAGTTCCTGTTGATTTTGGGTGTAGACATCATAGCTGTCCTGGCATTGTCAGTGAACCATGGTGCTAACTCATTGAGTGCCTCTGTGAAGCAGGTTTCTACTTGTCTGTAGGCAATGTCAATGTCCTGAACCAATATGCTTTCACAATCATGTAAACTCAGAGCAAATGTGCTTGTCATAAATCATCCCACTGCCTGTGGTTCACTGTTTGATTGGGTTTGCATGTTGTTACAACTTGACATGGCATGTGAAAAGGGATACTATGTTGGTAGGGTAGGACCATGGAAATGGCCACGAGCATTACCAATTCCATGTTAGCCATGTCAGTGAAGAATGCAACCAGGAAGTGGACTGCTTGGTGTGTGGGAGCAATGTCTAATTTGTGTCAGATGGTGCACCATGAGCCCATCACAGACTATTGGTGCCTCTGTTTTCACAAAATCTTCCAAGTGTATGTACAGATACCCTAAGATGCTGAATAATTTGTGATGGGTCGCTCAATTTAGCTCTATGAATACCTACAGCAATTGAACAAATGTGAGATCCTGGGCCAGTGGTGTGGAAAATCGGAAAGAATGCTGTGTTGTTATCGTCAATGATGTTGAGTGTGGATACACATCCTTCACATTTGGACATGTCTGCTTCTCCCATTCAGCATGTGAAAGAAAGTCTCTAACTCATTGCTATACCATCCCTCCTTGTCACTCATGATCCTAACTTGTGATCCCATAGCCTCCAGGTACAGCATCAAGGATGTCACGGGTGGAATAATCAACAAGCAACGTCTTGGCAATGAGCATCTCACTTGGGCTTTTGTCCCTTGAGTATGGTGTGGTCTACAGATTCATGGAAGCTAATGGTTTGAATATTCAGCTTGTGGAAGGACAGGTCTCGACCCAGTTGTGTGACCGTAATCAAGTGTGTGATCTCATTGTTGCAGTGTCCACCATTGAAAGTATTCTTGTCTACCTTGAAAATTTGCTGACATACATTTACAAACGTAGCAGCCCTGCTCTGCAGTTCCTTGGCTGTGTACCCAATACACTTATGGTGTGTATGACTTGCATGATTTTTGGACCTGGTCCGGGCTGGGTGCAGACAGGTACCAACGTGATAATAATAATAATAATCCACATTTGTAAAGCGCACAATCACCCGTAAGGGTCTCTAGGCGCTGGGGGCCGTCGGGAAGATTAAGCAAGCTATTGCCCAGAGTCACATGGTGCTGGGCTAATCTGCCGCCGGTGCCAGGGATCGAACCGTGATCCCCAGATTCCGGAGTCAGTCGCTCTAGCTGCGGTGCCACACCTTTCCTGGTCCTAGCTGTGCATAATGACAAGTCTAAGCCCCATTGATAAAATGGATCTCAATCTGGTTGAACCCTGAGTTGGAGTTGAATCGTGAAATACTCAGGGATTGCCTAGCACTTGAACGTGGCCATCTTATCCCCTGGCTGAGCTATGTCAAACAATTAGCTGCTGAACTGGGTCGCCCAGAACTGTTTAACTCACCAAATAAACTAGTGAAGGGTGATGTGAAATGGGTAAAAGACACGCATAAGCTAATGGCATGTTTGGCCAGAGAGGACAAGGAGCTGGGTAAACAAACAGTAAGGGCTCATCAATTATTAAAAACCTCAGGTGAAATTGAGCCCTACTTAAGAATCGTTAACAACGCAAATCACCGATTCTTATTGACGAGATTCAGACTGAATAAATCCCACCTTCTTTTCACAGAACGTCCTGGGTGGACCAGGGAGAAAGATTTGGGGATCTGTTCGTGTGATGGATTCTCCATTATGGACACTGTGCACTTTATGTTTTTTTGTGAACATCTTCGACCCATCCGCAAACGGTTTATTATTCCTCTTATTAGAGAGAAGGGCTTTAAGCAAGTCAAACCAGCCCTTTTGTATTTGCAGCTGCTGACAAATGTTTTGGAGATTTAATATAGCCAACTTCTTGACTGTAGCTATAAGATTAAAGAATAAAATTAAATGGAATTAATTAACGTAGCGGTAGGTGAATTGATGAATTGTGACTGATGGTTTTTTAACTGACATTTGCAGTAGTACTGAAATTGTCCCTTGTACACATTGATAATTTGTATCTTTTAGTCTTGATAATGTATTTTATATATTGCTATTTTGCACTCTTTTATTGTACTGTTTTTAAATGTGGCCTTGACTTTTTCATGTTTAGTATACTTTTATGGGTTTTTTTATGAACCGAATAAAGTACTTTTGACTGACTGACAAGTCCAAGGTGTGCCCTGCATTGTGGATCAGTGTGGTGACAACCGTGGTCAGCCTAATGTCAGACATGTCATATGTCAACATGGACAATGTATGTTGAGCACTCATGGCATGTGAGTTGGAGTCCAAGAGAGGAAGGAGCACATAGTACAGGTAGTGGATGGTTTTGCATCTGCAGAAGTAGATGTTGCTGGTGAAGCTAACAAGGCCACAAAGGTCCATTCATATAAGGGGTAGCTAACTGTGGTTTTGGCTCAGCTCATGACCGGAAACAGCATGTGTTGTGCATTGCTGCAGGCTTGCCGAATGCAGCAGCACAGAAAGGCAAGTGTGTGTTGTGTGTTATCATGCCTCCTACATAGCTAATGATAATGACAGTGCATTAGGTGGATCAGTGTCAGATGCAGACGGGAGAAGAGCCACTCATGCAACTGAGCTGCACACCAAAATGATGTTGGATAAAGTCACAGCAGAGAGCCAATATCATTTGCAAACATGCACTTAAGCATTCTGCAGCAACACATGGCCAATCAGTGAAGGGACTTTTGGTTTATCGACCCCCTGGTCCGCTCGGAACGTTCTTTGCAGACCTCGACTCGGTGGTGTTGGGACTGGCACTGAGTGCAGAACACTGTATAGTAGCGGGAGATTTTAACATTCGGATGGATGATCCATCTGACCCCGCCGCTATAAAGCTTTCCGAGGCCATGATTCCGCTGGGTCTTATCCCTCATTTGCAGGGCCCGACTCACGTTAAGGGGCATACTCTTGACCAGGTCTTCTCCACATCCCCTTTGGTGGTGAAAGAGACTCTCCCGGTCCTGTGGTCGGATCATTGGCTCGCCAAATTTGCAATCAGTGGCACTGCCAGGTCGTCCATCCCTGTCCCACAGCAACGGGGACGAGCGTTCAGAGCGTTCAACAGAGTGACCCCTGAGATGTTGGCTCAGGCTGCCTCGGATCACCCCTGTCTTCTCTCCGGCGACCTGGAGAGAGATCTGGAGTCCCTGCAAGCATGGCTTTCTGAGAGGCTTAATGACCTGGCCCCGATGTTGCCCCCCCGCCTGACATCTAAGCGGGTTTCGGCCCCTTGGTTTACCACTGCACTGTGGGCTACGTGGCAGCAGTGTAAGGTAGCCGAAAGGGCCTGGCGGGCACACTATGATAGCATGGACAGGTCGGCCTACAAGGCCGTGGTTAAGGCCTACCACCGGGATATTCGCCTTGAAAAAAAAGCCTATCTTGCGGGGAGAATTGAAGCGGCCTCTAATTCCAGCAAGGAGATCTTTACCATTGTCAGAGAATTTATTTCCCCTCGGACCGTCACATCGGAAGAGGTGCCCTTAGAATCCTGGGCGGCGGACCTTGCTTGTTTTTTCACAAGCAAGATAAAACGCATACAGGATTCCTTTCCATCGGGGGCACCCGGTAGGCCGTTTACATCCGAGGCGGGCATGTTCCCTTCCGCCCCGCAGGGTTCCATATTGGCTGTGTTTCCATCCTTGCCAGCCCCTGCCTCCTTAGCGCTTATGGGCAATTTGAAATCTGGGTCTCCACTTGACCCCTGCCCAGCTAAGCTTTTGGGTAAGTTGGCGGAAGTGATCAATCCACTGGCGAACCCTCTTCTCAATCTGTCGTTGAGTCAGGGAGTGGTTCCGCCAGTGTGGAAGCAGGCAATGGTCATCCCGCTGCTTAAAAAACCGGGTCTTGACCCGAAGGCCCCAGCCAATTATAGGCCGATTTCGTTGTTGCCGGCTCTCGTAAAAATCTTGGAGAAGCACGTTCAGTCGGTGCTCTCCAATTTTTTGGAGACCCATGAGATCTTACATGACTCCCAGTCTGGCTTCCGCTCAAATCGTAGCACCGAGACCGCGCTCCTTGAGGTTTCTGAAACCATCAAAGGGGTGCTGGATTCCGGGGGCAAAGTCATGCTGGTGTTGTTGGACTTGTCGGCGGCGCTCGACACCGTCCCCCATGATGGCCTTCTCGCAAGACTCTTTGAGAAAGGTCTTCGGGGGACGGTGCTCAGCTGGTTTTTGTCCTTTCTAGCTGGCCGCCGGCAAACGGTCTGGACATCGCCTGACACCGCCATGATGCCGCCTTTGGGAGTCGGGGTCCCTCAGGGCTCTATATTGAGCCCGACCCTCTTTAATATCTTTATGACCCCTTTGGCGGCGGTGGCGGAGTCATTTGGTGCCCGGATCGTGTCGTATGCCGACGACACCCAGCTCCTCTTTTCTTGCGAGAGAGGGGCAGACTTTGACGGGGAGAGTATCCGGAATTGCCTTGGGGCGGTGTTCACATGGTTCCAACTGAACAGCCTCAAGTGCAATTCCGATAAGTCCGAGGTACTCTTCTTCGGGTGCGATACGGAGCCTAGCTGGCAGGCCTGGTGGCCCATCGATATGTTCCCTCCGTCCGGCTCTTCCCCTATGGCTAAGAACTTGGGGGTTAAGATGGACAAGGGGCTGACGATGAAAGCCCAGATCCTTGGGGTGACCGGCACCTGTTTCGGCCTATTAAAAATGCTGCGGAGGTTTTTGCCTCTTTTGTCGGAGGAGCACAGGAGGCTGACTGTGCAGGCCCTGATAGGCTCCAGGTTGGATTATGCCAACATTCTTTACCTGGGCCTACCTGAGTACCTGCTGCAGCGGCTTCAAGTTGCGCAGAATGCGGCGGCCAGGGCCATTTTTGGTCTAAGCAGACGTGCTAGCGTCTCGGGGTTTCTGTTGACGCTGCACTGGCTACCCATCCGCAAACGGATTGCCTTCAAGGCTTTGACTTTGGCCTACAAGGCACTCCACGCTGTGGGAGCAAAGCATCTCCAAAAGAGAGTGGCCTTTTACCATCCGGCTCGCTCTCTGAGGTCAGAATCTCTATTTTTGGCGGCGGTCCCTCGAGTTAAGAGAGCCCGCCTGGGCGGTCATTCCTTCAGCCTGCTGGCCCCACAGATGTGGAACTCGCTTCCACTCCCTCTTCGGGGGGCTGCTACTCTTCTTGACTTTAGGAGAGGTCTTAAAACTTGGTTGTTTACCCAGTAGTCCTCCCAGCAGTCCCTTTTTATCTGTTTGTTGTTCACTCTCTTTTACTGTGTTGTGTTATTCCGAATTAGTTCTCCTTACCCAAAGCGCCGGGACACTCTTTTTGAGTAACCGTTGCGCTATACAAAAGAATAAATAACATAACATAACATAACATAACATAACATAACAATGTGATAAACATCTTTACATAAATGCCAACACACAAATCCATGTACATCAACAACACATCCAGCACAACCAATGACTAATTCCGCTTTCCCTTATATGTCACAGGGGACCAAGGATATGCACTTGGACCATGGATGATCACACCAGTACGAAACTCCACCACCCAAAGCCAGAGGCAGTACAATGCGGCACACAGTACGCTGGGTGTACGGCACATACCCCCCATGATCGCTGGGGTACGGTGCGTACCCCTGCGATCATGGGGTGTATGCGCCGTACCCGGGGGGGGCGTTCCGTACCTGTTTCGGGGTGAACTCTGCTTTTATGGCTGTTTTCAGCTCCCGTAGGAAAAGGGTCGTACGGTGCCCACCCAACACGAATCGTACTTGCCGGGTCGGAAAAATCGGCCGCGACCCGTATAGATGTCGCGTACAGCGGGTTCCGAGGGAGAGTCGTACGGGGATTTCATTCGTACGGTCCCTGTACGATTCGTACGGAGTACGGCTCCTGGTACGGATCGTACTTCGTCGTTCGTACGGTGGACGTTGCAGGGTACGAATCGTACGGAAAAACGCTCCGAACGGCAATTCGGAGCACTTTTTACTAGATCGGAATCGACCCCCTGGTGTATTAAAGTCAAGATTTCGGTGTTTGGATATCTCAGGTGGCAGCCTGCTGTACAGGCCAGAAATGGTGCATAAAATCATCCTGGCATGTTGTGTGTTGCACAACATATGTGTCCGTACTAAAGCTCCATGGATCCAAGCGCCAGAACCACCTGATGAAGATGAGGATGAAGAAGAGGCTGGTGCTGTACACCCCACACCTAATGCTGCAGGACTTGCACGGAGGAACCGTATCATTAACAATTTCTTCGACTGAGTCAGTCACATTGTGACGCTCACCCTCTGATGCGTGTCAGAGCCAAATGACCACATACGTGGTGTCAGTCAAATAAAATGTTACAAAAACATACCATGTCTACGTGTCACTGTCTGCCATGGGCACTGTACTCATTAAATAGTTACCTGACTCAACAAGTGGTTATAGAAAACACTACTCCATGGACGTTGGCAATGTGTCCACAGTACAGAAATGCTCTGCAGTGTGTAAAATTTATGACACCATACTCTTCATGGTGCTACATAGGCTACACTATGTCAAAAGGTTGTGTCACATGATTTCAATACAAGCAAACTAGGGTGTTGTTTGTGATGAGGATGAGATTTATAATCTGCTGACATTGTCCCAATCCAGGTATATTGGAGTGTGTACGTTGTGTGATTCTTCTAAATTAGGAGTGCGTGAAATTGTATAAAGGATGCCAATAGTGCATGCAACCTCCCAATATACAATGGTGCATATCATCCAGACGCCTGTCAAAAACATGTCTGTCTTTGCGGCAGGAAACTGTCCCTAAAGATGTGAAAATGGGCTTGCTAATCTGCCCATTACAATTCCTACAGAAGCCCGCGCAAGATGTGCAGGATATCGAACCTCGGACCGTATATGAAATATATCCTGCATATTAGCAAGCACATTGTTGCTGTATAATTGCCAAATAATATCTGCACAGATGGCCATACTGTCAATTGGGTTCCTGAACATATGCCTCAAAGATGCATGTGTGTAATCGGGTAAGAGCTGCAAAGAGGGCATGTAATGTCTGGAAATCTGGAAATGGGGCGTGAAATGTGGCACCATATGAAATTGGGGCGTCAAGTTGGGGTGCAAAGATGGAAATGGGGCGTGAAATGTGGCACCATATGAAATTGGGGTGTCAAGTTGGGGTGCAAAGATGGAAATGGGGCATGAAATGTGGCACCATATGAAATTGGGGCGTCAAGTTGGGGTGCAAAAATGGAAATGGGGCGTGAAATGTTGACCATTAAGAAATATAGGGGACAAATTGGAGTAACACGGAGATGTGGTGTCTAATGGGGTTACAACATTTATCTGTCTGTCAGAAGACATCAGCCAGGAAACAAGTACCACATACAGATCAATAAGGGCAACCATAACTATGCTGACCAGCTACTTGCCAAAAACAATAGACCACCACCAAGACACGCAAAACAGCAACATCTAAAAAAGGACACCATGCATGGGTGAAGACACCTCCTACAGCTGGACAGACAAGTATATGAGGATACACACTGACACCTGGCTCATTCATAGCTGCCAGTGAGACACATCTGCCATTGCATATGAACCACTACGTAACATCAACATCTGACAATACTCATGCAGGTACACACACCTGGAAGTGAACAGAAAGTGATGGCCCTATGTCATGTGTCCCCCATGGGTGAGTAGCACATGTAAAAAGAAGAAATCATCACTGATGGCCCACTGGTGAGCAATGCCAACATGACGTGACATGTGTGGTGGCTAAGCTTTCCAAATAGTGCAGACATGCTTGGCCTAAGGCGCTGCCGGGAGCTACCTTCCTACGTGCACATACATTCGTAGTATGCTGAGCTGCTGCCCATGTTGGTGAGTGGTGGCATAACTACACACCTGCTGCAGCCCGTAGACCAATTCAATGGCAATTAAAGGCATGCTCATTGCACCTCCGAGCCACGGACTCATGAACCACAGACTACACTCATAACAGATGTGAGGCGCAGGCCATGTGAGGGCTTGGATTAGCTCTGCCCCCCAGACTGTGGCAAGTGGTGCAGTTTCCAGTACCATGCCACTGGGAGGAGGATTAGGGACACAATGCACAGGGGATTGCAAAGTTTGCCATGGACATCTGATCCACATGACTGGAACATTGTAGCTACTTGGACCCTGACGCCAACCCTCGGCGTGGTCCTGCACAATGACGCCTAATCACGGAAGGATGACCCAGATGGTCACACACTACATCCAGTGACAGAACACTACGCTCACAGATTTGTTAAAGAGAGACCTAGATGCACCACGGTGTACTCAAAGAGTCCTGCATCCAAACTTTTGCTTGGTTAAAGTGGGGACGCAGACATAGGATAAACTTGTGGCGCGTCACGATGACTCACAGTACATCCGGACATCCCTGATGGCCTTCCCAGAACCCCACACACCCCTGACCTCTCCTGAGCTTACACTGTCTGATCTTGGCCACTCTGGATCTAGTGGTCGGTGCAGGGAGACAACTGAAGGTCCGTTTTGATCCTGCATGCTGGGGTGGTGCGGTTGTGCCTCTGCTGGCCCAGCCGCATTACACAGTCTCTGCATAGCCCCACTTCCACCTACTCTGCTCCCCTATGCTGTGTGGACAAGCTATGATTGCGTCCATGTCCCTGCACTCACCAAATGCTGTGCCTTTGGCCTGGGAGCACAAGTGTGAGGGTGAGTACTCGATGTGTGAGAAACATTGATAGGTGTGTCTACAGACGATCAGCACCTGTGACATACTTAAAATACACAACAAGTTACTTTTAATGGACACTTTCCCAGCCAACTCTACTCACACTGCAGATGCGCAGCACACTGTTGCGCACACAGACGGAAGCTCTTGCATAATCATCATGACATAGTAGTGCATGTAAGGCCTCCACCCCTGCGCTACAGAGGCAGGCGGATAGGACAACCCTCACAATTGCACCACGCACAGCTGTGCCTTAGCAAACAACATCCCACTCTCCAGCTGGACACTGTCCACCAACCCCAAAAATGTGGTCACGCCTGCAATGTAGCTCTACAGTTGCCCTACACTTCAGCCTGCACTCCATGCTGAATGCTGCTGCTCTTGTGTGGCTGATACACCTGCAAAGGGTGTCCATCACAAAGCCCCACTCAGTCCACACCAGGTGGCATCATGTGGCTGAGACCCCAGCCACATGTCACACGCCACTCGTACAGGAGGGGAGACGGAGGTGCACTGACTTCCCCTCTGTCCTGCATGTGCAAAGCACACTTTAATGCCAATGCAAACTACAACGGAGCATGGCTCAGGCAAGCAAGAAGGAGCTTCAGTACCATTGGAAAAGCTGGGTGAGTCAATACGGCGAATATGCTCTTCCTCAATGTAATAAATTGTTAATGTGGCTATAGAGCTCACACATCTACGTGCAGATCAACACCAACTGGTAGATTGCACCATTCACACAGAAGCTGACATTGCTGAAATTGCCATGCATGTTGCATCTGCAGACCAACATATACGAAACATTCTCAACCATGTTGAATGCTGAGAGACGGAGTCAATGATGTCGAAGGGCGGACACAATGCTAGAATGTATGCATGGTGGGCTGGGAAGAAGGGCAGGACGGTGAAGATCCGGATGTCTACACTGCGACTAGCCTAAAATAGATGCTACCGGAAGGCACACTCTTATCATGCGTCATAGTGGAACGGGGAAACAGGGTGCCCACCAGACCATTGCCAACAGGTTTTAAGCCACCTACATTCTGGATCAACATCCTCAACTACAGGGACAGGGATGCCATAATGCAATTAAGTTAATAACTAAAAGACATCCAGGTTCTCAATCATTCTAAATTTTCTTCCTGGACTACACATCACCGGTCACTAAACACAGATACACATTCATGACAGGCAGGGATCGTGTTAGGCAAGACAAGCTTCTGGACCCTATCCTGTTCCCAGCATGTCTACATGTAGTATCAAAGGGAAATACTCACTTTGTTAAAAATTCCATGACAGGCTGAATATTGGATGGACTCATACGCCTCTGCAAACACTGACACTGTGCCCACGTATCCGCAACAGCATTTGCACAATGCATCCTCCCACACAACTAATGATGATCAAACACGGAGCCAATCTCACACTTTACAATCTGCATGACTGGCATTGAGCCAAGTGCAGATTTAATGTTGCAAGGTACTGAAGGCCATAGCGGACATCACAGGATCTCAACCGGACAACCCGGCTCTACCATGAGCCCACAGGACTAGATCAGCCACATTCATTCCTCCAAAGAGCCACAGGCATATCAATACTCTCACTAACTGCCCAATGTCACTCCACAAAGGTGCAGCTACATCGCCTAAAAAGACGCACTTGTGCGCCACTTGGGTGACACACCCTTGGGAACTACATGGACCAGCAGTCATGGCATGCACATCCTCAACTGTCTCGTGTCACAATCCATGTGTACTCCCACATACCTGTTTTTTGGCTGTGTCACGATCCCTGACTCCATGACAAGCCAGAGTGCCCTCTCACTCCCAAACTCTGCACCCACACGTTTGACATATGTCGGTAAGTATCTTCAGGCTGGATGTAGCACCGTGTGGCGCATGCCCATTTGCAACTGTCTGTCAGCTGTGAACTTCACAAGAACCTGTCAAGACACTTGCATATCCTTGGTCCATAATGTGGTGCGTTGCACACACACCTCTGCCATTGTGTGAATATTGCCTTTGGACAAGGTTTTGTGGATTGACTGTAGCACATTTTCCCAATTGTGATCACTTATGCGTTTGGAACTGTTTGCATTGCCATCTAAGATCTGTAGTACTTCAAGTTACAAACTTTCAGTGCCATGGTAGGCAAAACTGTGACCACATTTAATAGTTTCAACGTCTACATGCACATGTGCTCTCAAATTGAACACACTCTTCACCTACTATGACCTCCCTCAAAAAGGGGCACATGGAATGTCCGGGCCATACACACTCCATCATGTGGTTAGTAATTGTACTCCTATCTCAAACAACACCATAGAGAGCTAGTGCAGCTACAGGAAATTCATTTGTCTAAAAGCAGGAATGCCACATCTACATCGTCTTTGTCTGTCACAGTGGGATGCGACGGGATACTCAGTGTATGCAGGAGTGGAACAAATATGGGTCAGACTGGGGGTATCCTTTCAATTTGTGGACGACAATTTAGAGATCAAACACAGGTATGTAGCAGTTCATGGCATACTAGACATGAGGCCAGTACTACTTGCCTCGCTGCATGCAAACATGGACAGGGGCTTTCTCCTATCACATTTTGCTATTACTCACTCAATGGCATGTCCCAATAGATTACCTTGCCTGATGGGCTATTGAAATTGTGACATTGTTATAGCAGTGCATTGGTGCAATGGTGGCACCACATGTTTACACATATAAACCTATTTTTCACTATCTCTGGATCTGTTTCAACATGTACACTGCTCGTATTTACATTGGTGTACCTTCTGGATGTATCAGTCTCCAGACCCTATTTTCCAAGTTTGTACCTTTACGACATTTTTACAAAAGCACATATGTGTGATTTAAGTATGATTTATTTACAATATTTACAAATGTGGTGAGCATATAGGGCAAGTGCAGAGGGTGCCCATTGGAGGACCAGACAGAGACAATTGATGTTATCAGGTCCAAGGGAAGAGGCATAGTTCAGTCCACAGACTGGTTGAAGTGGCAAGGAATGGGGTGATATGGCAGTCCATGGGGGGGGTCCAAGGATGTTCCAGGGGACAGTGGAAGTAGTGCACGAGTGGCACGTTACTGAGCACAGCAAGACACAAGAAACTGGGGCTTTGGCACAGAGGGATGCTGTAGTGTAGTTCCTATCTTCCCAATAGGCTCTGCGCATTGGAATAGTACCTACAGCAGTAAAGGCCTAGGCCAGACGTTAACTAGGTCTACTACTGTCGATACTAGACTTAATTTTTGGGTTTGCCAGCTAAGCTCAGAGTTCGCTAGAAACTTTCTCGAATGTTCAAGGAAGGATTAACTCCCCTGATTAGACAAGAAGGGATTTAGTTTCTGACAACCATAGAACATGACAACTTTGCTCTCCCCTAATCAAGAGTCAATCTCAAGAGTCGTGTGAGCACAAGGCAATTATTTTACTCAGTCAGTACGTGCATTCTTAGTCTCATCAGAATGTAGAGAAAAGGAAGAGACGGGCGTGTTCAATAAAAGATGTTATTTATTGATCAGTCTCTTTTCTCGTACAAGAGAAATGGATCGATATTATTGCAATACTTATTGTTAAGTAAAGTGCATACATTGGAAGCAATAGTATAAAATAATACTGTAAAAACATTGATATGGTTTCTGAGCCATATGATGTTTAAAATTATTAAAATATATTTACATACACATATACATTTGACTAAACGTACTCAACTGGTGTTTCTAAATACGCCTACCCCGTGTACCTGACCTAAGTCTAATGCGTGGGCGGGAATAGAAAGTTACAGTTTAAGTTAAGTTTGTTTTTGCCAAGTGAATAACTAAAGAATTCTCTGTGAGGGGTTATTCAGTTCTGTACCTGGAATTTAGGATGAATGAGGAATGGTATCTCTTTCTCTGCTCTCGATATTCCAGGCTGCCTGCGAGGGCTACCCGGAAGCGCCGGTGCTGGGTCTCTCGGCTTGAGATAGCAGCGCGTCTCTCAGCACGTCAGGAAGGCGGGGCTGTTGCCTGCGGGGTCTGCTTCTGCTCTCGGCTTCGGCAAGTATGGCTGCTCCGTCTTGTCACCACGCGTGTGTTTGCATAGGGCAAGGTCGGCAATATTTATACCTTAAAGGTGCCGGGATTGACGTAAGGATGGACATAGGTACGTCAATAAAGATGTCATACGACTTGCTCGTTAGCACATTCTTTACTAAAGTTCTCTGTGAAATCAAAACAATGGCCGCACGGATTATCCAGGTTGTCATAGGTTTGATTTGTTATGAGAACGTCGTATGCCTTATCAGGGGCTGGAGGAATGTCGCTTGTCTAATTAGATCTCAAGCGTTATGACCTAATCAGATAACATGTTCCTGTGCCGTAGTGTGACTGCGTCAGATAACGGTATCTGCATCATGGGGGTTTTCTTGCCTCATGGGCTGACTGTTAGTTAACTAGCTAGGTAGTTTAACCAGAATAGGGTCAGGAATAGGGGGATCGATTCAGAACCTATAGAAATACACGACACCCACTCCACGCTAACTATGGTCATATCTACTAATCTATGCATAGTATAACATAGTACAACATACTATAGAGTATAGTGTATACCTTACCACCCCAAAATACATAAATGCATTTTGAAATTTTCAAATATACTGAAAAATTGCAGTCATATATATTGTATGCACTTAAGCTATGAATTAAATGCAAAAGTAAGCACGCATTTTATGCATTATTGCTTGTTGGTATATGAGAAATACACATGAAATGGCTCTTAATATGGCTATACAGAAAGAAAAGTCGAAACCATTTCATCACATAATATATTTTGTGAACATACCAGCGGGCAGCTAAAGTCTATATAAAGTCTATAAAGTATCTAAAAATAGAAATCTTAGTTCTCTAGGAATAGTTTTCTTACTTTAAGCAGAAGATCAGTGTCCCGGGGAAAAAATATATAGAAAAATATTTTAAGGGCTTGCTGAAAAAAGTTGCTGTCCGTGGACTGGATTGTAATTGTTCATGTGACTTTATTTTTAAAGTTGAAGGCCGAATTCAGGGAACGCCGTGTGCGAGTTTACTCAAAAGTCTCTATTTCTGTTCCGGAGAGAACATCATATCATTCAGGCTTTCGAAAAAACTGTCAACAGCTTCATGGGAAAGTTCCTCTAAGTCGGAAATAGGGGTAACCATGCATTCGTGTGCATGATTGTCTCCATTGACATTCTGATTTGCATTGCTGACAGAAGGTCGTACCTGTTCGATGCTGCTTTCATCTTGAACTTCACTACTCTTCAATCGTAGTGGTGAAGATTCCAGGAATGCCGTCATCAGAATTGGCAGCCTTTGAGGGCAGCACAGTGCGTGAACCTTGGTAGGAACCAACAGTGTATCTGCATCCACCGGCGCATCCGATTGTAGCGTCAGACAGGTGTCTAACACGCATTCTTCTCCTAATAGCAGACACCTTAGTACAGGTAAAACACACCTTTGCCACATTGGTCGAAATGATAGAAACCAAGTCATGTTTAGGTCTCTAAGCCGGGAGAGTCCCAGGATTTTTGATATCCGGTCCCGGTATCCAATGGCTAGGATCGTATCTTCCATTGTCGCGAGAGTTTGATCTGTGACATGGGTTGCCATAACGAAAAATAAGGACTAGGAATAGGATTCCTGCAATTAGTCCCAGGATCAGGGGAAGTCCGCCAAAAATCGAATGGCCGAAATCTGGAAAAATACCCAGTATGGCTTTGAATGGTGTTAATGCCATCGAAAATACTGTCTTAAATACCTTTGAGACCCCAGTGGTATCAGAAATATTTAAGATTTCGCTCAGGATTTCCGCGAAATGTACGGGGGAATTAGTTGATAATAATGTATGTATCTCTGCAGTCGTCCTTGCGACTTGTAGATCATACGTTTCTTTAGATGACGTGAGCCTTGTAGGCGTCTGAAGAAGCACTGTTTTCATTCTGCTTAAAGTATCTATTCGAATAGAAGTAACTTTCAAACCGGGCCATGCCCTTGCCTCCCTGTCTGGAAAGGAGCTGGGGAATAAAGAACGTCCACAGCACTTGACCTTCGCCGTCGTAGTGACGAGATAAGGAGTCCCGGGCATAAGACTACAACATCTGCGGTCTACAATAAGAATGTAACTCCCATTATAGAGTCTTTGAAAGAATGGTTCTATTTCAGTTGCAGGTGCGCCTTGCTGGTGACATGAAAGGTTGTATGAATTCCCTTCACAGGCTCCGTGCAAACTAATACCGTTACACAGAAGCGTGCCGCTTAGTGACATAGCACAATTGTTGCCACTAAGAAACACTTTCTGTCCTTTGTTACTGACACATGCATGTGAATAGGGCAGGTTCCAAGTTGTTTTAAGGTACCCCTTTCCCAATTTCTCGTACATGCCAGCCTGTATATATTTTTGGCAGTATTGAAACCTGAAGGTTGAGATTGGAATATTTATGATTCCGTGGATTATCCATTCACTGACAGGTCGTTCTGACATTGTCATTGGTAATCTTTCTAGTTTTTCAATGCTCAAGATTGTATAATCAGCACCCTTCTGCGCCATACCGATTTGTCTATCAGTAAGGTTAAAGATTTGGAATAGTGACGTTGTGTTGATTAAACGCCAAGGCACGTAGCCTGAACGCAGATTTTGTAACGTCCAGCCAAGCTGTACAATAGAACGCAATTGTGACTGTCCATGTTGTAATAACAGTAAGTCTTGCGATAATATATCGATTGCTGAAGACACAATGCTGTCCAATGAAAAAATTCTGGAGGACAGAGTCATTAACCCATTGTCCACTACAGAAAGTGATTTTTCCAAATTAATACGATCAATTTCACGTATTCTCTCTGCTGTCTCAATTTGAGTAACCTTCCAGGCCTCATTGTATGCTGCATATACAGAGGCTGCTATGAAACGCTTATGACGCTGTTTGCGTGGTCCCAGTATGAAATCACGCAAGTCAGCACCATCAGTAAGTAAAGTTAGGTGTTGCTTAATTTCAGGCAGTGTGGAAGTTTGTAGCCATTGAAGGCATAATTTGCCCACACTGTAGGTTGTTATTATCCCTGGGTGATGTCTTTGGGGATATCTAGGGTCTGGCCTGGTCATTTTGAAACCCTGTGTTTTATTCAGGAATCTATCTTGACAGTTATTTGTATCTGTGGGCCAGATCAACCATTGTTTCCAATCAGGATGTGTTCTGTTTTGGTTAAGTATATGGTTTATGTCTATTTCTTCATCTGTTTCAGAGCTATTGCTAAACATTGTCGGCTTTGGAATAGACAGGTTATTTAAATCTTTGATTTTGGCTAAGCCAAGACAGGTGGTTTGTTAAACAGTGTCATTTAAAAATATCATTTGTTCTGGGATCATGCAGGCTCTAAACAAAGCTTCTAAACCCTGTACTTGCCATTCTTTTGTACCCCAAACACTTTTCAAATCAACATTTTTGTCCCAATAATCAAATCCAAAAGTATTCATTTTTTCAAAGAACGAATCAGAATAAATCAATTTTGTGTTGGTTATCATGGTTTTCATCCCTGTCTTGTTTGACAATTTGTAATAAAATGTTTCAGCATTAGTTATGTTAAAACCTGAAAAATATGAATATTTGTCATAAACGGTTCTAGAGCTCCCTTTTGGAGGTGTAGCACAATGTTCCCATTGATTATAATTTAAAACATTTCTAGGTTGTGCAGATTTATGCAAGAAATGGTTACCATAATGGTTATAGCAATATATACTATCATAATTTGTAGAACCCTGCAAATAATCATGTTTTGTAAATTTAGCAGACATTACTAAGTCAGACATCATATTATTTATACTTTCAAAGTCCCAATCATCAGCAAATGAGTTTGGTTTTGCAAAATCACTCAAGGAGATCTTGATTTGGTGTGGATATTTCAGGATCTCGACCGGACCATAAATTTCATAGTCAGTGTTGTCCCAGGCTACCCCACCAGGTATTGGAATTGCTGTGAAGTTGGCTGAAGAAGGTTCTGAAGAAAGTTCTCGTTTCTTGACGTGTGAAGATGTGTGTGGTTTGAGGACCAAGTTGATGTTCTGACTTGCTGTGTCCATTTTAGCATATTTTCCCTCAATGAAGCGTCCCAAAGTAAATACCATGATGAGCCAAAGTATGAGGATAAATGCACCAAAACCCACCCAAAATTCAATCCATGGAGAAACCAGATATGTTTCTTTCAGTTGTTTCAAAAGTTCATTAGCTTTGTCTTTAAAGGATTTTGATGATGGCTGTGTCTTTTGTTCACTGAAGCCGTCAGAGGAATCATCGAAGTTGATGAAGTAACCAGATGCAGTTCTGTCAATTGTTCCAATTGGTTCAGGATTTTGTTTTTTGCATTTTCACTTGGTACTTCAGTATATATTGGTGTCTCTCTGCTAAATGTCTTTATTTGGGTTTTCAGAGGTCTTAGTTCTATTGCATTGTTGCATAGTCCTTGTTGTTCTTCTGTAGGCGTTTCGAATGTGATGAGCCTCTTTGATAGGACCTCTGTACTGGTAGCAAACCTTGGTGTTCTGCTACTTATTGGGAGTCCACTTGGCCTACTGTTTGTTATCGGCCACATGTTGTGGTTTTACCAGGTCGATGGATACAACTCGGTTCTCCTTTTTTCCAGCAAGTGGCGGTAGTACAACTGATCTTGTCCCGTTGACAGACAAGACAGGAACTGCTTTTCTGTAAGAAGGCCCAAATTCCTTCTTTACCGCGATCTTCTCCCTGACTAGATCCCCGACTTTTGGAATCCAGACAGGTCTTGCTGGGACAGGTGGTGAATCTTCAGTGGTCGTTGGCTGTTGTTTCAACTGTATGTTGCTCAGGTCTTTTCTTGTTTTGTTTAAGTCCTGCAAAATAGCCAAACGGTCTTTGACATCAAAGGTTTTTTCTATTACCACTGAAGTCTGACTATCAAGGTCAGAGATCAACATCCTAGTTCCGAATAATAATTCGTACGGACTGAATCCCTTCAGAGAATTTCATGGCAAGTTATTTAGACTACGTTGGACACTTATTAGATGTTTGACCCACCCAGCTCCCGAACCTAATACCTTTGCCGTTATAGATTGCTTTATGTCACGGTTTTTTCTTTCAACAATTCCGTTCCCCTCAGGGTGAAATGGAAAAGAGTACCGCAATTGCACGCCCATGCTGACCATGGCCTCCTTATAAGCCCGAGAGCTAAAAGCAGGACCATTGTCCGAATGCAGAATGCCAATTGCGTATGTGCCGATAAAGACCCGCAAATCTTTTATAACAGTTCTGGCGTCAGCCGTTCGCTGGGGCCACATCCATATGAATCTCGTGCATGAGTCCACTGCAACCAAGATATATTTATAGTTACCATCCCTTTGTAAGGGACCGCAGTGGTCTAGATAAACACATGCTAATGGTTTATCCGAGATTAGAAGGGGCGTCTGTGCTGGACGTCTCACAGTTGATACTTTCATTTTTTGACATATTTCACATGCTAGAACATAGTTCCTTGTTTGTCTTCTCATTTGTGGCCACCAGTATCTCTGTTTTAATAATGATACTGTGGCTGAGACGCCAGCATGGGTAGAAGCAAGCCCTTCGTGTGCCGCTATTATTAGTCCTAATCTGTGTTCCATGTTTGGAATTGCCCTATCCCCCACTCCAGGGATTCGAGCAAAAGGAACATTGTTTTCATCAGTTATGTATGAGTATTTTACTGGAAAGCCTTTAGGGAGTGGTTCTATCGAATCCTTTTCTGAAGCGCTGACAGCTTGTAATATTTCGCTGTCTATTTTTGTTTTTGACCGGGTGACGGCTGCTACGGAAGCCGTTTGCACAGCTGCTTTCGCGGCCTCATCAGCCAATGAATTCCCTGCAACGTGAACGCCATCACGTTGATGACTCAGTGTATGTATCACGTGAGTCTTTGGTAGTTCTTTTTGTAAAAGAGCTACTTGTTCCCAGAGCATTTTATGCTTGATTGTGCCACCTTTCGCATCCTTGAAACCGTTCTGAAGCGTATTTATTACAAGACTGAACGCAATAATACGAATCGCACACTATAAGTGTGGGGAATTCTCGATCGGTATTTTCAAGCGCCATCTTGAATGCTAGTAGTTCAGCTCGCTGAGCTGTGCAATCTCCTAGAGATTGTGTTTTAGTGAGGGTTGGTTTAAATTTCCCTTCGTGCCAACGACAATGCTACCACTTCCTCCTCAGCAGATATGCACTGTCATCCTCATCTCCATCATCTTGTGTGTCATGTGCCTCACAGGTGTCAGTTGGTGTTGTGGCTGCAGCCCTGCGAGGCACTGACACACCTGGTGTTGGAGCTGAGGATGTGGAGGCCGCTGCAGCATCCATCTGCACCAAACCCTGTGGCAGCAAGGAGGCAACAAGCAGGTGCAGGGCATTATAGATCCAAGCAACCTAGCGCATGTGTTCAGCCCTGGCAGCCAAATCTTGGGCCTGCATCTGCTCCATGCTCTCCATGATCTTGCGGATGTTGTCCAGATCCTTGCTGACACTGCTGGAACCACCCTGAGCAGACAGTGACTGTTGCCTCAGGATCATGACTCCAGCAATGTCAACCATGGACCGCTGGAGAGCATTGAAGGGGCTCTGGGTGTCTGTGAGTGTCTGCATGCAGTCCCTAATGGGACTGAGACACCCACGTAGGCCCGCAATTTGGTCTGCCATTTGCTGAAACCCCACCTGCACCCTTTCCCACAACCGTTCCTGGAGCTCCATGATCCGCAGTTGGAATGCGCGGGTGGTGGGATCTGGCTCTTGAGAACTAGCTGGGGCGGTAGGTGCCTGCTGCTCGTTGGTGTGAGCAGAGGGTGGGGTCTGCCGAGGGCTGCTGGGTTGCCCTGCACCAGAGGCTGGCGAGCTGAGGTCGTCGAGCAGGAGTTGCAGGGTGTCGATGTTGATGTTCGCATACGCGTCCATGTCATCAGCGGGTTCTAGGCCAGGATGCTGTTCTAGAGGAGCTGTCTCGCCCTCTGAAAGGTGATATGGGAGAGAAATAACATGAGTGTTTGTCATCAACAATCATGTAGTAGTTCATTAAAGTTTCAGACAGCAGGACAATGTTAGACACTACTGATTTGGAGGGGAGGACATTTATTTTTCCAAATGGTGACAACATAGAAGATTTTGCCTATGTGATATTTTTTGGGGACATGGTGGTCTCACAGTGCCCTACTTGCATGAGGACATAGCTACATGGCTTTGCTTTAGCACAAGGAAACTGGCACTTGAGCGGAGATTCTGTTAACACCTTGCTTGATGATATGCCCTGTGATGTTAATTGACACTGGCAATCGGGCGGCCTTTGTGAGCCATCGTTGCATATGCTCATCCTTCCCCACAATACTGTTCCTAACTTCCCCTCCCCCTTAGTTTTTGGCTCTCTTTGTTCCGCTTTAGATTCACGCTGTAGAGCAAATGGATTACAGACATCCATCTCAACGCACAAGCCACATCCTTAGTGGGGACAGAGTAATGGAAGGCTGATACGTGTCCTGGTGTCATAGTGCCTTTCTGCCAGCCTATCAACCATACTGCCTTCAGTATTCCACTGAGGGAGTTGCTATGCGTCCAGCTAGCCGCAATGCCTATGATATGGTTGCTTGCATTACGTAATGGCGTCCTACATGTCTCGTAAGGCCCACAGTGTCCGACATTACGGGGCAGATTTTCTATAATTGGTGCCTCCCTGCATGTCTGCAGGGATGCCACAGTTATTGTGCAAAACGCCGCAGCCAGCATGGATGTGATGCATATACAATGCGGCGCAACATGGGCCAAAAATGAAAATGACGTGTGAGCAATCTATGCCGTAAATGTGTAGCATTGCTGGATTGGGTTTGCAAGTGCAACGCAGCCAGCCGCAGCCGGCAGTGGGAGTACCTGCAGGGCGGTGACGTGGGTAGGGTGGGGGGTAGTAATGTGTGGATTAAGGAGTCGTGCAGGTAAGTGAACATTTAAAAAATAAATTATGAATTTTGTAGGACGCATTGCATCGCATTTGTGGATACAGTGCACTCAAAAAAATTTGTTTCATTTATTTACATGTTTTCATATCTGGGAAGCTCCGTAATCCCCTCCCCACGTCTCCGGCCTGAAGGTACTCCCACGGCTGAATGGAGCCCTTGATCTTGGGGGCCCTTTCCCTACATTGCTGCATCATTCCTCACACCAGCTCCAAGCAAGCGCAGGGATGTGACGCAGCATGGGACCAAAAGTGAGTGACTGGAATCTACTAGATTTAAATCAGTCAATAGAATGAGGCGTTCCACCGCCGGAACACCACCTCCTGTGCATGAATGCCTCCCACGGGGCCCGGGCTTTGGGACTTTACATATCTCAATGAGGCATGGCCTTGAGGATTGCCCACAGCATCCTTTGCGCCACAGCTGCCTCACAAAAAGGGATGCAATTGCAGACTTTAAGAGGCGCAAGGGACTTGTAAATATGCCCCATGATGTATGTTTTGTGGTGTTCAGATCTCACCTAATGTGTGTTTCCTTATAACAACTGCCTGATGCAGTTTCACGTAATACACAATGCATTAAAAGTACGAGAAAAGTGAAACATATGAACAGTAACCTAAATGTAAATGCTCTTAAACTTATTCCAATATCGTCCAGGCATACTTTTACTCATCACCATGAATAAACACCACTATAGCATGCAGTTTCACCATTGGGCCCTTTGCGACCTATCAGTGTGAATTTTTTTGTCGCATTTAAAAAAACAGGCCGCTTTCACATATAATTTTCACTAGGTAAACCTTTGCGGCATGTTTGCGTCAATATTTTCGTCGATATAGCTATATTTTTGCCGCTAACACACAGGAAGTGATGTATTACTGCTTCCTGTCACAGGGGTGTGGTTTTGACTTTCACTTTCTCTTTTCAGCACATTGCTTGTGTATGTGCAGAGGAGGAGGTCTATGGTGGTTGCTGGTGTTGGATTAGGATTTTGAGAGTGGTGCTGTGTGCTGTGTCCTGCCTGAAGTGTCTGTTTGGTCTATTTGTATAATTTTCAATTGTTTGTGTGTCTACTGTCCTCAGTTTTGTGGTGTTTTGTGTGGGGTTAGTGAGTTATTTATATAGAGTTAGTTAAGTGGGTTATTATTTATTAGTAGTAAGTGTGTTAGGGGGGTCAGGGAGATGCCGGATGTGGGAAGGTCAGGGAGGATGAGTGAGGGGGCATTGGGGGAGTTTCTGTGGCTAGTGAAGTTTTACCTGCCATTGATGTTGGAGGCTGGGGGACGGATCCTGCAGGGCTATACTGTGTATGTTCGGAAGGTGCGCTGGGAGCGGATGAGGGTCCAGATGGAGCGATACTTTGGAATTGCCCGGAATGTGCACCAGTGGAAGCACCACTGGCAAGACATGCTTGCGCGTGAGGCAGACCTGCACGATTACACCGGAGTGATGACTGGCCTACAGGGTGGTAAGTACTAAACCCATTATTTTTATTCACAAAACATAGGTATGTAAGTGAGTAACGTGTGTGACAAGTGTGTATGACATCTACATGCTATCTCACAACCATGACACTGTGACAACGTGTTACTGACAATGTCATTAGCCTAAAAGATTTGCTCATGATTCACATTACTTAGGATTGGGAGAACTACCTCTTCCAAACACATTGTGTGCAACAGTGGGTGTGTGAGTAGTCAATCCAAAGAGCCCTATTCGTATAGCACCAGAAAGTGCCAGTTGGAGTGAGTAGTTATGTTGTCATTGAGGCGTGAACACATATTTGCACCGTGAAGACCACATATGGGACTGAGGTCTCCTGTGTGTCACTTGCCAAAACATTACTATGTAATGGTGAGTTCCCACATGGCAGTAAGGGTGGCAAGGCACAGAGGGTATTTGCATGTATAAGTCCATGACAGGTGTCGTCAGTAGAAGAGATGTGGGCAAAGACTGTGTGCAGGATGCCGTGTGTGTGTCCAGTATGGGTAACTGTACAGATCGGAGCAGAGCCATTGTGTGTGTGACCTATGTGCAGGGCAGAACACAGTGTGACAAACGCTCAACTCCATGAGCAGCAGGACTGTACCTACACGGCCCCTGTACATGGGTCATGTGCAGAAATGTCCTTGTCAGGTGAAAATGCACTACGTGAGTTTTACTGCTTCAGAGTGTCTTACATCCCAAAGGACTGCGTATCAGCCTCTAACAAACTACATAGGGGCCCTCATACACAGTACAACTTAGACATGATGCCTGTGTGGACATAGTGCATTGAAATTGTGTGACACAACTCTTATGTGCATGTCTTACAGCACTGACGTTATGTGTGGGCCACCACTGCATTCACAGGCCATGTGTGCATGGCAGTCAAATTGAACAAGGTCATGCGTACAAATTGTCATTCACCTACACAGTGAGGTTGTTTTTCCTGTGACTGAAATGTTGTTCCTCATGTTTATGTCACGTTTCTGGATGCCATGTAATGACACATATTTACATTTGTTCACTCACAGATGGTCGACAACCCATCACACAGGGTGACGTTGATCGATTCAGGGACCCAAACGCCACTGGTGAGTATTCGTATTTGTATTTGAAATTGCCATGTTGTGGTGTCATGATTGTCATTACCAAATGGTACACGTGGTTGTTTGGCCATATAGGTGTGTACCGCATGTCACTCTGCCACAATGTGCAGATGTATTTTTTTATTCCGATTTGTCTGCAAATAGGTATTTGGATGTGGGAAGACACATATCATTCTCAGTTGTGACTTTGCCCATCAAGGGACAATGATACAGCTTTGATTTCCTGTGCATGACATACAGCACAGGTTCTAGCTAACTAGTCAATGATCCAAGGATCCTGCAGGCAATACACTCCTAGATGTTCACATTTGGGGGCATATTATCAAGAAGAGGCGAAAGATTTATGCCCGCTTTATCTGCTGGAAACTGCCACTGAAGCGGCGATAAAGGACTTCATAATATGCCCTTGCTGTTGGATGTAAAGAACGAGTTGGTAACCCTAAACAGGCACATCCTTGAGATCCGGGAGAAACTGGCACTTCCATGAACATTCCATTGGTATCCCTCATGCCCCTCTTCTGCCTTCCATTAATGTTCCTTTTTTTAGATGTGTAATTAGTGTTTGTTGTAATTAGATATAGATTAGTTGTAGATTAGGTATAGTTCGTTTTGTAGTGTAACTAATTTATAGGATAGGTTAAGATAGTGTTGGGGCTAAGTTTCTTAGAACTTTGGGTGAGGGGTTGATGTCCTTTTTTAGTATGTGTAGTAGTGGATAGTTAGTATTACATGTGTAGTTTAGTTTAATATGCGTTTAGGTATTTTAGATATAGTGTTAGTTGTAGGGATTAGTATCGTTTTTTGTAAGTTACATTTGTAAGAAAAAATACTGTTGAATTTATTACTGCTTGCAATGATGTCGGGTAGGATGCAGAGTGTGGATCTTGATACATTGTATGCTACTCATGCCATCTGTGGAGTAATCCCTCGACGTGTGACTATGGATGCGACCTGTTACTCTGCTGCATGTATAGTGTTAAGTAAACCTTAGCTGTGGGATCTGTTGACTTGCATGGTTGACAGATTACGTCGGACTTGAAATGGCCTAGACTATTGACATCTAATTCTTGATCCACAACATATGAATTGTGATGCGCAGAGTTGCACAGCACAATGTTGCACATTAGAAATTGTACATAGGAACATGGCATTGTGAGTGTCAGAGCCAGGGGTAGTGGATGAGTTTGCTGTGCGATAGTCAATGAATGGTATATTTTCTCCCAATCCATGCATGTGTCCCAGGTGAGTGTTAGTGGATATTGCAGGACAGTGGAATGAGGTGGTCAGTGGAATGAGGTTAAACAGACTACTAAGGTAAGACAGGTCTTTGTACGTGACTGTCTGCAATTTTTTGTTGATAGACACACAAATGAGGCTAGGCTCACAGCATACACTGAATCTTGGATGCAATTCTATGGGAGAATTCATCACGCCTCTTGCCAACACTTTAGTTGCCTTTTTGTACTGCAAGGCAGGGATGTTTTTGTCACCGATCTGGGTAATGTGGCCACACATCTCATAGCACGACCCGGACGACGCACATTGCATGAGATTGCTGGTGTTGTGTAAATCTTCTATTTTTTTAAATCTCCACACACATTTGATTTGAGTGCACACAGACACATACAACTGTGATGGGACATTCTGGATGCACTGTGTACGTTGATGTTCATGTGCACAATTAGACATGGTGCCTCGGACATTGGCACATAGGTGATATTGGGTAAAAGTGCTTAAGTAGTCTGCAGGCAAGTGTGTATGTGTCAGGCTGGCAATGGTTGCGAAAGCTTGGACACTACTCAGACACATGTGGGCAATGCTGCAGGTGTGCAGACATTGGTGAAGGCATACCTGATTGTGCGCAGGGGCATTGACATTTCCTGCACATACACAATGTGGCATCCGAGTGACATGTATAGTTGTGCATTCCTTTTGTATGTGCATGGTGAATTTGTAAGGGGTCAATTTTGTAAATGGTCTACATGTAACGTTGTTGTGCCACTGTGTGTTTTGCGGATGCACTCTCACCCTGCTTGCAGGCAGGTTGCTCCCCCCACCACCACACGGCCGCCAGCTGCCTGGGGCTTGCTCCCTGCCGCACGCCTGTGTTGCTGCTGTTTTCCGCTCCTTCATGCCGCTGCATCCCTCCTCCTCCGCACCCTGCTCCACATTGAGCACCCCACTCCCGCCTCCCAGCTGCTACTCCCTCCCTATCCCCCTCTTATCTAGGCCGCACAACGGGTGGCAGATGCGTGTAGAAGGTGCAACAAAGGCAAGCCCATCTGCGCCTGGACCGCGCACAGTGCCAGACCCCTGCACCGCGCAAACGCCAAGAAACCAGAGTCCGCTACGACGCCAGCACCCTCCACACACTTAACCCCGTCAAGAACAACACCGCTTCCAAGCCGCCAAAAAAATGGACTCACAGACCTTTCTCCTGCCACACCTGCAGCTTCACCTACAACAGTACCATAAAACCTCCTAGGACTGGACCCAAAAACCTCCGCTACATAATCCTTAACACCCGCACAACACGCAAACACACCGTATATCTCTGGGATCTGCTCGACACCTCCACCCTAGACCTGGACCTCCTGACCGTGACATGGGGGAACAACTCCTCTGTGCCCGACATCGCCATAGCCATCCCGGATGTCTACAAGATCACCCACAGGGATCCCACCGGCTGAACTGGAGGATGAATAGCCATCGTCCACAAGTCCACCCTCAAGCTCGCCACCCATGCAGCCAACATCCTCAACACCGCCAAACACCAGCACTTCCGGATCCACACCGACCACAACACCACCCTCAGAGGGACACTGTTCTACAGCCCCCCCAGAGCCGAAACTCAATTAAGCAACTCCATCGCTAACCTCACCAGCACCTACACACTCACCTCCATAGACTACATCCTCCCCGGTGACCTGAAATTCCACCTCAAAAACAACAACGACACCAACTCCACCACCCTGATCGACAACCTGGACAATCTCGGCCTCAGAAAACTCATCACCCCACCCACCCACAACGCTGGTCACACGCTGAACCCCATCTTCTCCACAGGCACCCACACCACCTTCTACCACACCACCGAATTCCACTGGACTGACCACCACTGCATCCATTTCCCCTTCAAGGAACAAACCACGCAGCACCGCACCCAACAGCTACTGTTGGAGCTAAGTCACCGAAGAACAGCTGATCTCCACACTCACCCAAAACCCACACACCGACTACACCAACCCAGACACTGCAACCCGCCACCTCAGACAGTGGATCGACGACTGCGCCAACACCCTTGCCCCACTGCAGAAAACCTCCAACAACCACACCAGCAAGAGAGCCACCTGGTTCACCGACGAACTGCAGAGCTCCAAACGTGCATGCCGGAAACTGGAGAAGAAGTGGCGCCACGAACGGACTCCGGACAACCACGCAGCCCACATGGACGCCATCTGCAAATATCACCACCTCATCAGATTAGCCAAGGGATCCTCCTTCAAAGAGCAGCTGGATGACAATGCACACGAGAGCAAGGAGTGGTTCAGCATCGTGAAGGAACTCTCCAACCCCAGCACCAACACCAACAACATACCTCCCTCACAAGAACTCTGCAACTCACTATCCATCTTCTTCCAACGCAGGATCGCTGACATCCATGACAGCTTCAACACGAGACATGCCCCAAATATGCCAGATTCCACCTCCCCTGTAATCACCACCAGCGCCAACCCCCTGACCTCCTGGTCCAACGTCAACAATGACAAGATCCACAAGGGCTTAACACTCCATCCACTCAGGCTCTCCGTCAGACCCGTGCCCACACCATGTATTATACAAAGCAGACGCTGCCATCATACCCCAACTACAGAACAGCAACATTTCCGGTAAGCTGGAAACACCCTCCTCAAGTTGCCCAAGGCGGACCCCAAGGACCTCAAGAAATTCCAGCCCAGCTCCCGTTCTCAGTGAAGCTCACCCAGAACAACAACATCAACATGCAACTGGACCGCCACATGGGAGACAACAACATCCTTGTCCCATCCCAGTCCCAACGAGACAACAGCACTGAGACAGCCCTCATCGCTGCCACAGACGACATCAGGCGCCAACTGGACAACGGTGAAACCTCAACCCTCATCGTCCTGGACCTGTCAGCCGCCTTTGACCCGGTCTGCCATCGCACTCTAAACACACGCCTCCTATGAGCCATAATCCAAGAGAAGGCCCTTGACTGGACCATGTCCTTCCTCTCCAGCAGGACCCAGAGCATCCACCGCCCGCACCAACATCATCTGCGGCATTCCCCAGGGCTCATCCCCCAGCCCGACGCTGTTCAATGTCTACATGGCCCTACTCACACAAGTGGCCCACAAACACAACCTCAAACCCCAACAAAACCTACCTCCACGAGAGAATATAGGCCGTCACCCACTGGATGAGGAACAGCCGTCTGTAGCTGAAATCGGACAAGACGGAGGTACTCATCCTCAGAGCCACCCCATCAGCCTGGGACTACTCCTGGTGTCTGACCACACTGGGAACAGCACCGATACCCACCAAACATGCACGCAACCTACGATTCATCCTCAACTCCTTCCTCTCCATGTCTACACAGGTCAACGCCGTCTCCTCCTCACGCTCCCTCCACATGCTCCGCAGGATCTACAAGTGTATCCCGAGCTAAACAGGTAGAACGGTGACACAGGCCCTCGTCAGCAGCAGACTGGACTACGGCAATGCCCTCTACGCAGGAATCCCAGACTGGACCACGGCATCTACAACGCATCCAAAACGCTTCCGCCTGACTTTTCGTCCACGTCCCCCGCCACTGCTACATCACCCCCCACCTGAGAGACCTACACTGGCTCCCCGTCGACAAGAGGATCACCTTGGGGCTCCTCACACACACACATAAAGCACTCCACAACACTAGACCTGCCTACCTGAACAGCCGAATCAGCTTCTACACCCTCACACGCCAGCTCCGCTACACCAGCCTCCCCCTCGCCGCTGTCCCCCGCATTCAAATGACAACCTCCGGCAGCAGATCATTCTCCTACCTCGCCGCCATGACCTGGAACACCCTCCCTACCCACCTATGGCAGACCCAAGACCTACTTGCCTTCAGGAGACTCCTCAAGGCCTGGCTCTTTGGCAGTAGCTGCAACCCCTCCCCTCAGCAGCTTGAGACCCTCACAGGTAAGTAGTGCGCTTTACAAGTACTCTGATTGATTGATCGGGGTGCTCTGGCATTGGGATTTGACTATGTTTGCCTAGCTTTTCGGTGCACATTTGGTGTTCTGTCTGGCTTGCACAATGGTCCATGATATGACATGTGTTCAACAACATTGTAGTAGCTTTTTCATGAGGGAGATGCTGCTTCTACAACACAACAGTGCTTGCTGATATGCACTAATATATTCAAATAGCAAAAGAGGCTTCTGGTATGCACCAGGCCTACTATTTACATTCAATTAATCATATTGGCATGCCCCTCCTCAGTACTTTGTGAGCTGTTACTTCCGCTAATGCATCGAATACACTGCTGTCATTCCTGGTACTGTGGCCCTATGGGGCCTATTATCAACAAAGTGGGGAAGAGAGGCGGTAGCCATCTTGGCTTGACGGCTCTCTTCACAAGTTTGTAACCGCTAGCCTGCAGCATATTACCAAGGATATGGTGCAGCCTAGCGTTTCCCCCTGCCATGGTGGTAGTTTTTGCTACTTATCGCCAGTACAGACAGCCTTGCACCGGAGTGCAAGGGTGTCTGTGAGCAGGGAGGTTTGTTTGTGTTCAGACAGGAGTTCCTTCATGCACATAAACAAAGAGTAAATGCCATTTTGTAACTTACATGTGTGATGCTTTATACAGCACACATGTGAGTAACAAATTTGCTATTTTTTAATTTTGTTTGTTTATGTACAGGAAGGGACACCTTCCAGGACATGAACAGCTGTTTGAAGTGATTGCTGGCCTGCCGTTGTAGGGGGCTACTCGAGCTGCTCGGCGGTTTCTCTTTCTGACCTGCCAGTGTTTTTAACTAGTGTTCTTACCTTATTTTAACAGTGTATTCCTTATGGTATAGGGGCTGCTGGGGCTGACTACTTGGGGGCAGAGGCTGGCAGCCGGGGTGCGGAAGTGATTCCTCCGCACACGGCTTTCCCGCGTGACATTTTCCGCTCCTCTGATTTGGCGGGGACCGTCCGTGCGAGCGGTCCCACCTCTCTGGAAGGTAGAGGTCAAGTCGGGGGCCACACTGATAAAAGGAGATGCTGACGCGAGCGCGCAGCTGTTTGAAGTGATTGCTGGCCTGCCGCTGTAGGGGGCTACTCGAGCTGCTCGGTGGTTTCTCTTTCTGACCTGCCAGTGTTTTTAACTAGTGTTCTTACCTTATTTTAACAGTGTATTCCTTATGGTATAGGGGCTGCTGGGGATGACTCCTTGGGGGCACAGGCTGACATCCGGGCTGCGGAAGTGTTTCCTCTGCACACGGCTTTCCCGCGTGACATCTTCCGCTCCTCTGATTGGCCGGGACCATCCGTGCGAGCGGTCCCGCCTCTCTGGAAGGTAGCGGTCTAGTCGGGGGCCGTACTGATAAAAGGAGATGCTGACGCGAGCGCACAGCAGGCGCGCCGACGGCGCGCCACAGGTAAGCCAAAGGTAAGCCCGTCTGCGCCCATCCGCGCTAAGGACACGCTCAGCGCCGGCCATGCTGCCTCTCCCTTGGCGTACTTGGAAGGTAGGCCGCTCGCTTTGTTACTCTAGTGTAGAACTCCATTGTATTAATAGAGAGGCTAGATGTAAGGGAGCTCTCTATTTGGCAGAGACTACCTCTCCACTGGTTTACCTCTTGGTTCGTTGTGTTTCTATCTAGGACCCTAATTCAATATTTCCGATTTATGCCCTTGTATGGTTATAATAAATAATATCCTTATAAGGCATACAAATCATATCCATATTTAGTAATAGCCCATGCAGTCCAAATACGGCAAGGCTACTCCCCTAGACTCCTAGAAAGTACAACGCGTTCTTTAAACAAACCAAGCCTCCAGCAGCCCGGGAAATCCCCCTGCTCTTGTTTTGATTTGATCTTGGTGACGTCTTATGTCCAACCTTACGTCAAACCCGGCACCTTTCAGGTATAAATATACCAACGTTGCCTTAAGCAAACACACAGTGGTTTGGAGCAGAGCGGCTATCTACTTGCCCGGAAGCCCAGCTGATGCGAGGAGCCAAAGGAAGCCGCCCCTCCCTTTTGACGCACTGAGAGAGACGCTGCCTTTTTCTCCAGCCGAGAAAATCCAGCTCCGGTGTTTCCAGTCACTCTTGCGGGTTGCTGGGATATCGAGTCCTGAGAGAGAGATACAAGACCTCCTTCATTCTAAGAACCAAGGTACAGAGCTTACTAAACCCTTAAGAGAATTCTTGATTCAGATCCTTGGCAAAAACCCAACTTAACTTAAACTGCAACTTACTTACTCCTTCCCACTTATTAGGCTTAGGTCAGGTACACCGGGGTAGGCATAGATTAGAAGCACCAGTTGAGTATGTTAGTCAATGTTTTTATGTATGTATATATTTTATCCATTTTAAAGTATCATATGGCTAAGAAACCATATCAATGCTTTTACAGTATTATTACATAATACTCCTTTTACTGTACGCACTTTACTTCATGATAAGTATTGCAATTGTGGCAATCCATTTCTCTTACATGAGAAAGAAGACTGCTCAATAAATAACACCTTTTATTGAAAACGCCCATCTCTCTATTTCTCTGCACTCTGGTGAAACTAAGTATGCACGATTGACTGAGTGAAATAGTTGTCTATTGTTCTCACACGACTCTAGAGATACACTCTTTATTCTGAGGGAGCAAAGTTGTCATGTTATATGGTTGTCAGAAGCTAATCCCTTCTTGTCTATCCAGGGAAGTTAAACTCCTCCTTGTTTACTCGAGAAAGTTTCTAGTGACTTCTGAGCTAGCTGGCAAAACTAATTAAGTCTAATGTAGTCAGTAGAGACCTAGTCGACCTCAGTCCTACGTCTACACAACTGTTTATATTATTCCAATGCGCAGAGCCTATTGGGAATATAGGAACTACACTACATGACGCCCAACGTTTGGTAAGGCGATAATCTAACGCAAGACATTAGAGTAACTCAGTCATGCTTTTTCACACAGACCCCTTTTCCCGTAAAAACTCCAATAGACTTCTGGAGTGGGTAAAAGGTTAAAATCCGCCGGAATTTAGTAGGAAGAGATTCCTATGTATAGTTTTTGGTTTAGTCAACGTTGAAGGATACAGTGTTCCAAAATATTGTGCACCTAATCTTTGTTTCCTTGAAACTTGATCTGCAACAAAACTTTCCTTCAGTAAAATGGTGGAAAGTGAAGACGAAACAGAGAGAGCTAGAATAGCAGCTCAACTCCTAGCGGATGACACAAGTCTCCAAGATGAAGACCCGAATGCTATACTCATTCCGGTAAATGTAAGAAGAACTATAACTAAAGAACGTATAGCAAATGGAGTATCATCGAGAGGTGGTACAGTCATATTCGTGGTAGAGGCCCATGAATATTGGCAGACAGAGGTATTCTTTACATGGATACATTTTCCAGCAGCACACTCTGTGACACACGAATTCCACTATTACAAAATAGGGGAACCTCCGGATGAATACGCTCCTTTCGAGGACGTTGAAATCTCACTAACTTACCAAGAGCACCTGCTCTGGTTTAATGGCGCCCTAAAACATCAAAATCACATCAGCAGGCTCAGTCCACTAGGTAGACCAGGAGCCACGTGGCCGGTTCTAGCCAGCTACACACCACATCCAGACATTGAAACAATGTCAAACCAGGAACTTTTAACTCAGCTAAAATTGCTAATTAAAATACATAGACAATTAGTCCAATATGTAATGCGGACTTCAACAGTCCAACCAGCAATAAAAATTCCACAGACCACACCTCACCAGGGGAACACAAATAAAATCACACCACAAAATATACAATCAGCCATTGGCAAAATACCCGCAAAACGGGAACAAATTCCATTCTGGTTAGCACAAAAAATAACTCAAATAGAGGCAGTATTTCCTGATACTACACCTACTGAGAAACACAGAATTCTGACTATCTGTCTTCCAATGGGGATCGCACCACATTTGGAGGACTGTGACACTTGGGGCACAGTCTTTGCTTCGATATACACAAAAACACATGGTGTTCCGTCTATGGCGGTAATACCAGATGTGCTAAGACAGATTCAAAATGAATACGGTCCAGAACCTGCTTTAACTCTGGGTATGAAATTACTGAAAGACTTCAAGCAGGTCTCGGCTATATTA
Source organism: Lissotriton helveticus (assembly GCF_964261635.1). Lineage (NCBI taxonomy): Eukaryota > Metazoa > Chordata > Amphibia > Caudata > Salamandridae > Lissotriton > Lissotriton helveticus. The sequence continues at coordinate 1,562,274,748 of NC_136057.1, read as the reverse complement.
TTAACCAACATAAAAGGAGAAGCAGCATCTGTGGCGATCCGCCAGAAATTGAAAGAAACAGATATAGCAGAACAACCTTTTGAACTTGCCAGAATCATAGAAAAATCCTATGAAGAACTAGGAAGAGATAGTTTGGGTGGGAAACCAGTAAAACCACAACTACTTGAAAATCCTGAACACTCCAAAAAAGAGTTGGGATGGTAATAAACAATCCACTCCCAGAGAAAAACGTTTCCAGTCCAGAGGAAGGTCTCCTCAACGGAGAGAAAGATCTCCGGACCGAGGACACAAGTCTCCCCAGAGGGAGCACTCTGAGAAAAGATACAACCTTAGAGATAGGGATAAATTGAGAACACCTGATAGATATCAACATATTGATACACGTCCCTCTCGATCTTTTCAGACTTCCTCACAGAAATCGGAAAGAAGAGGACGGTCAGAACACAAGGAAGAGCACGTCAAGTCCAAAGACAAGGAACCTGCTCATCAAAGTAAAAAATTACAATATCCAAAGAAGAAGGTAGCTAGTATTAAAATAATAAAACATGCCGAGGATACTGAGGACACAACTGAAAAACGGAGAGTGGGCCCAGACAATGCTAGACAGCGCAGCAGAAGTGACCATAGCTCGCAAGATCCTGGTGAATCTTCTGGAGACACTGGACACGAATGAATACATTCAAGTAGAAACTGCAGACACCAGAGTTAGCAAACCCCATAAATTATACGAAATAACATTGCGTATAGAGGGGGACAAGACTAGGAAAGTAAGGGGTCTCTTTTGGGATAACCTTTCAAAAGGCTATGACATCCTGTTAGCTGAGAAAGACTGGCCACCAGAGTTTGTCAAGGAGTGCCCTCATGGCGAAGAAATGATTATGCCTGCCTTCTCAAATCATATTCCAATTCATAAAAAATAGACATTAGCAAGAAAATGGGCAGTGGCCCAAGCTCCTGCATTATATAAAAATCATGTAGGATGGGATGAGGATTCTCCTCCTCACAAAATCCAGTTAAAAAATCAACCCACTGCACAAAGGCAGTACCCGGTTAAGCAAGAAGCTAAAAAGCAAGTCAGGGAGATCTTGGATCAACTTGAATATCAGGGATAGATTGAAACATGCACCTCACAAATGAACAATCCTTTGTTTCCTGTCTCCAAGCCAGACGATTCATATCGTCTAGTTTTGGACTACAGACACCTAAACTCCTGCTGCAAAACATTTGCAGTACAAAACTCACACAGTGCAGCACTAATGAATAACATTGTGCCCAAAAAATATAAAACAACATTAGACATCTCTAATGGATTCTTTTGTCAAAACATAGCACTTGAAAGCAGGTATTTGACCGCTTTCTCAATAATGGGGTCGCAAAAACACTTCTGTCGACTCCCACAGGGATTCAAGAATAGCCCAGGATTATTCTCAGCAAGAGTAACAGAGTTACTACAAATATATGATGATGAGGCATTATCTTATGTCGATGACATCTATCTCACAGATGATGACCTGGAGACACACTTGAAAAGAGTGAACACCATAATACTTGGGTTTGCAGCTGAGGGTTACAAATTCAACTTTAAAAAGTCACGAATTGCCCATCTAACTGTCCTATTTTTAGGATATGAATTATCAAGTGAAGGCAAAAGCCTAGCAGACAACTTCTTAGAGAAGTGTGCTGTACTCCAAGCAACTAAAACGCTGAAGAACTTACAATCAAAACTAGGTTTCCTGAATTTCGGAAGAACATACATTCTAAATTATGCAGAGAGGGTTAAACCTCTCTATGAATTAATAAAACCTGATTTCAAACCAATAAATTGGACTCAGAAACACACAGAAATTTTAAGATCATTGCAAGCAGACATGTTAACTAAAACAAAATTACAAACATGTGAAAACATACGCAACCTTGTAATCCGAGTCATCCCAGGAAGATGCGGATTCACGTACCTAACCTCTAATGAGGGAGAAACGGTATCAATAGCTTACAAATCACATTTGTACACACAAGCTGAAATGAAATTCAGTTCTACTGAAAAAATTCTAATAGCGGTTCAAACTGCTGTAGCAAAAGAAAGAGCCCAAGCCCAAGGCAGAAGAATAACTGTTTTAACGGCAGAATCAGCCCTTGAGGCATTAACAAGCCCACGCAATCTGAATGCAGTGGCATTAGATTCGAAATGGATACAATGGGAAAATTCTCTTGCTGCAGAAGACGTGAAATACTACTTTGACCCGAAAATGAAAAAACTAGAAAATCTAGAATATGAAGAAGAATATCCTCTGCCAATCGAAATTTTGCTCTCGAACAATACACATGTGTAATCTACATAGACAGATTTGCACAACACTACGATGTAGAGAAAAAATCCTACAACGCAGCGTGCGCGATTGTTAAAGGTCGCTGGCGCTTTGGTAAATTCAGACCAATAGTCACCAAAACTGAATGACTCATAAACTGTTCAACTCAGCGAGCTGAAATAAGATCTTTAAAGATGGCGCTTGAAAATACGATCGCGAATTCCCCACACTGATAGTGTGCGATTCGCATTTCTGCGTAAAGTCTTACAATAATGACATGCAGACATGGATTCAAAACAGTTACAAAGATGACACAGGTGCCACGATAAAGCATAAAAAGCTTTGGGAACAAATAGTTCTTTTGCAGAAAGAACTACAAAAGACTCACGTGATCCATACACTGAGTCATCAACGGTATGGCGTTCACGTTGCAGGGAATTCATTGGCTAACAGAGCCACAGCGGAAGCGGTCCTACCGGCTTCCGTAGCCACAAAAAAGCGTTCTAAAAAATACATAGACGGAGAAACTATGCTAGCGGTAAAAGCCTCATTAAAAGGCGACTATGCAGCATTACCTCTAGGCTATCCACTCAATAATACATACATAATTGATGCAAACTCCGTTCCTTTTGCTCAAATCCCTGGAGTGGGGGACAGAGTAATTCCAAACACGAACAGGAGAGTCTTATTAATAGCAGACGCACACATGGGAGAGGGTCTAAGACACCTAGAGATCGTGAAATCTCTAAAAGAATTACAATCAGAATACTGGTGGCCGGGGATGAGCTTGCAACATTACAAATTTGCAAAAGATTGTCCTGACTGCAACAGAGATCGCAGTCGTGAACCAGACCAGACTAATGCCAGGACACCTCTATTAGAAAGCATAAGGCTATCTATACGCAAAAATCCAACAGGAGAAATGCAATCCCATAAATATTAAGACTAGATTCACTTAAAATGCAGACACCAGCGCTCGGCTGACGCCAGAACTGTTATAAAAGATTTGCGAGTCTTTATCGGCACATACGCAATTGGCATGCTACATTCTGACCAGGGTCCTGTGTTTAGCTCTAGGGCTTACAAGGAGGACATGGCCAGCATGGGCATTGCATTGCGGTACTCTTCTTCATTCCATCCCGAGGGAAATGCGGTAGTGGAAAGAAAAAACCGGGACATAAAGCAATCTACGGCGAGGGTATTAGGTTCGGGTGATGGGTGGGTCAAACATTTAACAAGTGTCCAACGTAGTCTTAACAATCTGCCAAGAAATTCTCTAAAAGGTCTCACTCCCTACAAACTATTGTTCGGTACTAGAATGCATATCCAGGACTTAGATAGTCACACTTCAGTGGTAAAAGAAAAAGCCTTTGATATCAAAGACCGTTTGGCTGCTTTACAGGACTTAAATGAAACAAGAAGAAGTCTGAGTAATATAAAGCTAAAGCCAACAGCCACTGAAGGAAAAAAACACCTGTCCCAGCAAGACCTGTCTGGATTCCAAAGATTGGGGATCTGGTCAGAGAAAAGATCGCAGTGAAGAAGGAATTTGGGTCTTCTTACAGAAAAGCAGTACCTGTCTTAGCTGTCAGCGGAACAAGATCAGTAGTACTACCGCCCCTTGCTGGTAAAAAGGAGAACCGAGTTGTATCCATCGACCTGGTAAAACCACAATCATGTAGCCAATAATAAGTAGTAGGTCAAGTGGACTCCCAAGAAATAGTAGAAGACCAAATCTTGCTACAATCGAAGAGGTTCAAACTGAAAGACTAATCACTTTTGATAAACCTGCAGTGAATAAAAAAGGACTATGCAACAAAGCCATGGAACTTGTGCCTCTTGAAACCCAAATTGCAACAGTTCGTCAAGAAACACCTGTCAACAATGATGTAGCATCGGACTATACTAATGTCTCAAAGAAAGATCCAAAGACTAAGGAAAATCTGGAAGCATTTCCAACAATTGACAGAACTGCATCTGGCTAGTTCATCAATTTCGATGACTTTTCTGATGATCCAAGTGAACATGAAGAAACGCCAGCAACAAAAACTTTCAAAGACAAAGTAACTGAACTCTTTCATCAACTCAAAGAAACCTATCTGATTTCTCCATGGATTGAATTTTGGATTGTGTTAGGTGTACTTTTCCTCCTGCTTTGGCTCATCAGGGTTCTTTGTTTGGGAAAATTCATCAAAGGAAAATACAGTAATATGGACACAGCAAGTCAGAACATCAACTTGGTCCTAAAGCCTCACAAGTCATCTCACATCGAGGAAAGAGAACTGCCATCAGTGAACATCACAGTCAATCCAATACCCGGTGGGGTAGCATGGGACAAAAAGATTATGAAATTTGTGGCCCAATTAAGCTCTTGAAATATCCACACCAGTTCAAGGTTTCATTAAGTGACTTTGTAAAACCAAGTAGTTTTTCTGATGATTGGGACTTTGAACATTTTAATAATATGATGTCAGATTTAGTAATGTCAGCTAAATTCATAGACCATGATTAATTGTAGGGTTCATCAAATTATGAAGAAATGTACTGTTATAATCACTATGGTCATCACTATTTGCATAAATCTGCTCAACCTAGAAATGTTTTAACTTATAACCAATGGGAACATTGTCCAACTCCGCCAAAAGGCAGCTCAAAAATACTTCTCAGGGTTTAACAACAGTGATCCAGAAACGTTTTATTTTAGAATGTTAAATAAGACAAGAATGAAAACAATGTTGACAAATACTAAATTGATTTATTCTGAAACATTTTATGAAGAAATGACTACATTTGGTTTTGAATTCTGGAAAAACAACATTGAAACAAAAACCATCTGGGGTACAAAAGAATGGCAGGTCCAAGGTTTAGAAGCATTATTTAGAGCCTGCATGATCCCAGAACAATTAATATTCCTGAATGACACCATTCAGCAAACAACCTGTCTTGGTCTAGCCAAGATAAAAGACTTAAATAAACCGTCTATTCCGAAGCCCATACCTGATAGTAATAGCACTACAGTTGTGGAGATAGACGTATCCCATATTTTATACTAAAACAGAACAAATCCTGATTGGAAAAAACGGTTGATCTGGCCAACAGACACAAATAACTGTCAAGATAGATTCCTGAACAAAATACAGGGGTTTAAACAGACCAGGCCAGACCCTAGATACTCCCAGAGACAACATCCAGGGATAGTTACAACATACAGTGTAGGGAAACTCTGCCTCGAATGGCTACAGAAATCCACACTGGCTGAAATTAAGCAACACTTGACTTTACTTAAAGACGGTGCTGACTTGCGTGATTTCATACTGGGACCACGCAAACAGCATCAAAAACGTTTCATATACGCCGGTATATACGCTGCCTACAACGAGGCTTGGAAAGCAACACAAATTGAAACAGCTGAAAAAATACGAGAAATTGATCGTATTAATTTGGAAAAATCACTTTCTGTAGTGGACAATGGGTTAACGACTCTGTCCTCCAGAACATATTCACTGGACAGCATTGTATCATCTGCTATTGATATAATAGAGCAGGACTTACTAATGTTACAACATGGTCAGTCCCAATTACGTTCTATTGTGCAGCTTGGCTGGACGTTGCAAAATCTGCGTTCAGGCTACCTGCCATGGCGTTTAATCAACGTAACATCATTGTTCTCTATCTTTAACCTTACTGATAAACAAACAGTTTGGCACAAAAAGGAGCAGACTATACGATTCTGAGCATTGAAAAACTTGAGAAATTACCATTGACAATGTCAGAAAGACCTGTCATTGAATGGATAATACATGGAACGATTACAATCCCAATAACAACTTTCCAGTTTAAGTATTGCCAAAAATATATACCAGCAGGCCTGTATGAAAGGTTGGGTAAAGGATACATCAAGTCAACATGGAATTTACCTTATACACACAAATGTTATAGTAAAGGGAAAAAAGAGGTATTTCTTAGTGGTAACAATTGTAAAAAATCACTAAGCGGTACACTCCTGTGTCAAGGTATTAACTTGCATGGATTCAATACACAAATTCCAGTCCCCGAGAGATGGTTAATATTAATCTCTTAGGCATGAGAATCTAATAGATCGGAGATATATTATTAACATCCGAAATCACCCCCTCTATATTCGTAGTGCGGTGTAGTGCCTCTAATGCCTATCCATCAACACATCACAACTATGTTTGTGAATTTTACAAAAAAGGAGGTTCAGGGCGAAGTTCAACTCGACACACCCAATGATGTCTGTCTACTCAGACAATTCATCCACCCACACATAAGTGTAAATCAATCAGACAAAAAAGTGTGTGGTGAAAAGGAAGGCACCTCACGGGCGAACAACCCTCGGGGAACTTGGCTGATGTTACCAATTCTATGCCCCTTTCTCATCATCGGTTGCCATTCCTTTTCAAAAAGAAAATAATATCCAAAAGCAAAAGAGTGCAAGGTGCTCAAGTATGACTAACCAAATAAAGTGATTAAAATCAACAGCCACACCAATTGTACAACTTTATTACTAGATCTGGTGTGTGCTGGTGAAATAAAAAGGCTGGTAGCTTACTGTCGCATACCACTACCTGTAACCGACATGTTTCACTGCCTTATCTGTTTTCTGGCAGATTCATCAGGGTTATATAGTCGGTCACCGCACCAATTCAGGACATCTGTCTTTTGGAAACTGTCGAGTTTAAACAAAGCCCAATTTAAAAGAACACTCACATTGACCTTCTCCTCACATGCACTAAACAATGTTTTAAATGCTGAAATGTAATATACATGCTCCCTTACCCTTGACCAGCCACATCTTCTCATACCAGCTAGCGGGGGGTAACTCAGCCCTAATTCCCCATTCTCCAAAACCATTGTACATGCACCGGTTTTTTACCCACCGGTACCGCATGGGCCACGAGGAGATCTAACGCATGCTGATAAATCCTTGCTCGGAGACACAAGTCATGCTGACCACCCCCGACTCCTCACCGTACCATACAGTTGATCCAACGAGACGTCGCATCATCCCAGGAACAGCGCTGCAGTGTACCGCACCCCATTTAAAATGCTGTCCTGCTTTACAATGCCGGGACGGCGTAGTCACGTGATAGGACAAACGTGCACAGATCTGACCGAATTAGCGGGCACCATATTTGAACGGTACTCATATCTCAGTTTTTTATATATTCTATCTGGATTGGCTGAAACTCAACAATAAATCCATAACGTCCATCCCCTGCACTGATGATTTATGCACAAATCTTACACTCGTCGTTTTATTGCGCCCCACCAAATCAAACAATAAGGGTAGTGTGTTTGTTAGACGTATGCCTGGGTTGAGCCCCTATTACGGGCGCCATCTTGGAACGGGGTTATTCAACCAGTTTGTACTGTGTAATTTAACCATGACACGCTATTTAAATACCATTCAGCTGTTCTCTACATTACCCATTTATGTGTATCAATTACACTTGCCACTACAAAGATATTATGGAACCACGTATGCATTGGTAAAATTATCATATCTGGTCTCAGTATAAATGTGCAACTTACACCTCGACAAATACACCTCCAAATTAAAGGACGTGTTGTCTCTAGGTAACTGTTTATCAGTAAGTGCAGCAACCAGGTTTCTATGGCCACACTGGGAGCACCTTCTAATGTGCGTCACATAGCCTTCTTCACTTCATTAAATGGGAAAAGGGTTGTGTCATTCCAGGGATTATGCACCAGGTCCTTAGCCAAAAATAGCACATGGTATTGACAGATGTAAAAGCAAGGCCAACAACTCCAAATGGACAATGAGTGGCCTCTCCGGGGTGGCCCAAAGGAACATCTGAGAGTAAACTGTCTATCAGAGATAAATGATGGTTCTACTTCACTCTGTTCCACTCAATTATCTCATTCAAGCCCCGTGTGTCACTCTTTTCTCTGAATATCCATCTTGCTTCCTTGCTTAGTAACACCGCCTCAATGTTGTTAGGGTTACCCTTTACTGTCTCCAACACGGTCCATGTAAAGCCATGTTTCTCCTGATGGCAATGTTGAACCAGTTTCGTTTTCAACTTTCCTGCTTTTACGGTGCTTAGGTGTTCCTGTATACGGACTTTTATTTTTCTCTTAGTGAGTCCAATATACTGTAAACCACAGCTACATAATAATCTGTACACCACATTCGTTGTGTTACAGTTGCTGAACTGATTTAAAAACCATTCCCTTACAGACGGCAATGTGACACTGATGCACTTCTTAGTAAGTGGACACACAGAGCATGTCCCACAGGGATAGTGCCCATTAGGGATGTTTGTCGCTTCAGTTCTGGGGGGTATCCGGTCCCGGGTATGGACAAGCCTGTCCTTTAAATTGCCAGAACGTTTAAAAGCAAATCTCGGGGGTGGCATTGAGAACTCTTTACTGGATAGTAAATTCCAATGTTTCCTAATGGACTGCCTTATCTTAGTGGACATGGGATCAAAGGTCATCACAACGGGCAGACAATCTTGTTTTTCTTTGCTCGTCTTTTCCAATAGAACACTACGTGGAGTATTCAATGCTCTTTTTCTCACATTCCTGACCACCTTACGGGGATAATTACGTTGTTCAAGTTTCATGGTTAGGTCACGAGACTGTTCTAGAAACACCTCCGTTTCCGAGCAATTCCTCCGATACCTGAGAAATTGGCCCACCGGGAGATTATCCCGGAGGGCTCGCGGATGGTACGAGTTATACAGTAGGAGTGAGTTTCTGTCCGTAAGTTTTTGATGGACACGGGTACTCAGGCCCCCCTCTCTCCCTGACTCGATATCCAAATCCAAGTATGTAGCATTGGTGTGACTATATGTCCATGTAAATTTAAGGCTCTGGTCCTGTAAGTTTATCTTAGGAACTCCAACAAAGAGTCCTCATTGCCAGACCAGATTGTTTTTATATTGGAATGATCAACACAGATATGTGTGTAACTACGGTTGAATTGCCTTACAGATTGATACCACAATCTACATTAGGGCTGAGTTACCCCCCGCTAGCTGGTATGAGAAGATGTGGCTGGTCAAGGGTAAGGGTGCATGTATATTACATTTCAGCATTTAAAACATTGTTTAGTGCATGCAAGGAGAAGGTCGATGTGAGTGTTCTTTTAAATTGGGCTTTGTTTCAACTCGACAATTTCCAAAAGACAGATGCCCTGAATTGGTGCAGTGACCGACTATATAACCCTGATGAATCTGCCAGAAAACAGATAAGGCAGTGAAACATGTCGGTTACAGGTAGTTGTATGCGACAGTAAGCTACCAGCCTTTTTATTTCACCAGCACACACCAGCTCTAGTAATAAAGTTGTACAATTGGTGTGGCTGTTGATTTTAATCACTTTATTTGGTTGGTCATACTTGAGCACCTTGCACTCTTTTGCTTTTGGAGATTATTTTCTTTTTGAAAAGGAATGGCAACCGATGATGAGAAAGGGGCATAGAATTGGTAACATCAGCCAAGTTCCCCGAGGGTTGTTCGCCCGTGAGGTGCCTTCCTTTTCACCACACACTTTTTTGTCTGATCGATTTACACTTATGTGTGGGTGGATGGATTGTCTGAGTAGACAGACATCATTGGGTGTGTCGAGTTGAACTTCGCCCTGAACCTCCTTTTTTGTAAAATTCACAAAAATAGTTGTGATGTAGATGGATAGGCATTAGAGGCACTACACCGCACTACGAATATAGAGGGGGTGATTTCGGATGTTAATAATATATCTCCGATCTATTAGATTCTCATGCCTAAGAGATTAATATTAACCATCTCTCTGGGACTGGGATTTGTGTATTGAATTCAGTTGAGTGGAGGGCTTTCCCAGTATTACCTGCATTCCCTCTTGGCTCCTTTGTGTATTATATGTGACGTACGGCGGCTCAGCCGTGAGAGCCTAATTTAAAAAAAATTTGGGGAGGTTCCCCCGTTGTTTTTAAAAAAAAAGATTCTTTTGCACACTCACGTCCTTTTTTGTCTTCGCATTAGCACATATTGTGAGATATCGAATAATTTGGTGGATATCTGGTGTGAGAAAGTATCCATTGTCTCACCAGTAAGGTGATTACATTGAAAAACCGGTATTGACACATACATTTGATTCAGATGGATAAGAATTGTCTGGCATTTACGGATGACCAGATAGCAGCAATTTTGTCAGGTCCATCTTTTTCTTTAGGGGCCCCCTTGCGTGGTACAACATCGGCAAGGGAGGAATGGGAGAAATTATCAACATTAAAAAAGAAACAAGTCAGGGTTGCACTACATGGGGCGTTGATGACTGAATATTATACAGCAGGAGTAGCGCCCCCTAGTCTGCTGGTCAGAATTGAGCCCCGAATATTCCTGGACGATAGTAAGTTTCGCTTGGATTGGAGTTACATCGCCAACAAGTGTACCAGGGATTGGCTGATCTTGATAATAAGTACTGCCCAACGACTCAGTGAAGATCTCCTAAAGGAGATCCTTGAATTGGAAGAAAGCATAGCCAACGATACCACTCTTGTGGACACTAAGGAGCATCTCCAGAGAATACAGGAAGACCTCACAGATTATAAAAACTATGTGGTCAACCAAAAAATCAAAGGGTTGTCCAGAAATCTGGAAAGGTATTCACACGAGTGGGCATTCCCATATGTTAAAGAGGAATATTACCAACAGGGATCTAAACAAGTAAATACAGGCACCCGACAGAGAGGCAGAGGTGGTAGATCACAAACGAGGCGCACACCTAATAACTGGACGTTTGAAAATACGTCCAGTGAGGAAGAGGAAGAACCCCAGCAAGGCAGTAGGGTGAGGTTTAACCAACAAGACCGCCAGAACGAGGACCTTGGGGCCCTGTTACGTTCTTTTTTAGGGCAGGGGCAGAGAACCAACCACAACAGGGGCAGGGGATCCTCAGGAAGAGGCAGAGGGCGAGGCAACCAAAATACCCTCATGGCAGACCCACTCACCCAGGGTGACCCGCAGCAGGGGACGAATGCTGAATTAGGTGAAAGCATAGTGGTGAATCCATCGGACCACATTCTAACATCTAGGGAAGAGAGAGTGCTGAATAAGGGATTGGGATTTGTCCCGACACCGAGACATGATGCTTTCAAATGTCGCATTGAATTCCATGAAACAGTGCGGAAGATCAAATTGAAGAAATTCTTTTCTAATAAGGACAAGGACACTGATGCATTTCGAGGTACTAACCTAAAAAAAAATCTACGTTTTGTCCCCCCATGTCTTCAATGGGTCCTGAAGTGGCAGTTTTTGAAGAAAAGGTCCTTCAAGACATTGAATCATTTGAAAAATCCCAGGAACATCACAGATACACTAACATGACGGCGGACGATTGGGAGGCCATTAAAGGACTTGAACAGAACACATCTCTTACGATCAAGTCCGCAGATAAAGGGGGTGCGGTGGTGATCCTCAATACATGTGATTATGATGCAGAAATACAACGCCTGCTCAGTGTACGCACCAACTATAGATCACTCAATAGGGATCCTGTGGAGAGTTTACTCAAAACCATCCGTGAGATGGTTAGCAAAGCCAAGAGTAATAAATGGATATCGGTTAAGGAAGCGGAGTTCCTAGTGAATGACACCCCTAGGACTCCAGCTTTCTATATCTTACCAAAGATACACAAACCCACCCTCCCACCACCGGGAGGCCCATAGTTTCGGGGATCCAGTCAGTCCTGGAACCCCTTTCCCAATTCGCGGACTATTTTCTCCGCGAATCAGTGGTTAACCAACTGTCTTTTATTAAGGACACCACTGATGTTCTCAACATCTTGGAGACTATTCCATATGATCCGGGGGCACAACTCTTGGTAACAATTGACATCAAGTCTTTGTACACAAGTATTCCCCAGGACGAGAAGTTGGTGGCAGCTGCGCACGCCCTGGGGGATCTCCAGTGGTTTTATGACACTCCACAATCATTTGTCATGGAGTGTGTGGAACTGGCCCTTACTCGAAATTACTTCAGGTACAAGGACCAACTATACTTGCAGACCTCGGGCACGTCCATGGGGGAACTATGGCCCCTAGCCTGGCCTGTATATACGTTGGCCAGTTCGAGGATCACATCGTCTATCCCGACACCAATCCTTTCCAGAGGCAAATTTGCCTTTGGAAGAGATATATAGACGATGTGCTCTGCATATGGTCTGGCAATGAGGACTCTTTGTTGGAGTTCCTAAGATGGCTAAACTTACAGGACCAGAGCCTTAAATTTACATGGACATATAGTCACACCAATGCTACATACTTGGATTTGGATATCGAGTCAGGGAGAGAGGGGGGCCTGAGTACCCGTGTCCATCAAAAACTTACGGACAGAAACTCACTGTATAACTCGTTCCATCCGAGAGCCCTCCAGGATAATCTCCCGGTGGGCCAATTTCTCAGGTATCGGAGGAATTGCTCGGAAACGTAGGTGTTTCTAGAACAGTCTCGTGACCTAACCACGAAACTTGAACAATGTAATTATCCCCGTAAGGTGGTCAGGAATGCGAGAAAAAGAGCATTGAACACTCCACGTAGTGTTCTATTGGAAAGGATGAGCAAAGAAAAACAAGATTGTCTGCCCGTTGTGATGACCTTTGATCCCATGGCCACTAAGATAAGGCAGTCCATTCGGAAACATTGGAATTTACTATCCAGTAAAGAGTTCTCAATGCCACCCCGAGATTTGCTTTTAAACATTCTGGAAATTTAAAGGACAGGCTTGTCCATACCCGGGACCGGGTACCCCCCAGAAGGAGTAGTTTCTGTCCTGTAACTCCAGTTCTGTAGTAGGGGTATCTCTGTTATAGTCATAATCTAGTGAATAGTCCCGCCCATGTGCGTGGACCCCGGAGCAATCAAAAATAATCTCTTACAGTGTCAAAAAATGCAGAAAAGCATAGACACTTAAGAGAGAATTTAAAGACAGATAATGCAGCCTAAAAAGGCTACACTGTCCAGTACTTCAACTAGGAATTCCACCATAAAATCCACAAAACAGCAAAAGCCTGTACAGATTTCCATTGCTTTAACAGCAAACTCCCTCAGGAATGACAGAGAGAAGAACCTGGCCAGACAAGCCCCATAGGCTGCCATTATGTGGCTCAAAACAGGATACTGTGCCTTTAAGAGAATCTTCCAGAACCTTCTCTCAGTATCACAGAATGCACAGCAGGTCCAACTTACTTTCAGTTCTTTTTGAAGGCGTAACACGCCAGACCTGTAGCATTCCGTACATGAATATCTCGCTCCACCAGGGAGGAGGGCGGGCGCTTATGACTATAACAGAGATACCCCTACTACAGAACTGGAGTTACAGGACAGAAACTACTCCTTCTGTAGTAGGGGATCTCTGTGTATAGTCATAATCTAGTGAATAGAATGGCAAGCCCATCCCCACACCAAAGCGGCGGTGGAGAAAAGAGAATCAACACCACTATTGTGCGAACAGATTTCGCAGCGAAGCCTGTCCAACCTGAGCATCTGCCCTAGCATCAGAGTCCAGGCAGTAATGCTTAGCAAAGGTATGAACCGACTTCCAAGTGGCCGCCTTGCAAATTTCTGCAATCGGAACATTACGGAGCAATGCTGTCGTGGCAGCCTTGCCCCTGGTGGAATGAGCCTTAGGCTTACCTCCTAAGGTCTTATTAGCTTTTTGGTAACACAGCTGTATGCAGGACACAATCCACCTAGAGATAGACTGCTTAGAGGTCGCAAGACCCGTCCTGACAGATCCATAATTGATGAACAATTGGTCTGACCCACGAATATCCCTGGTTTTATCCAGATAAAATTTCAGCACCCTCCTAACATCCAGGGAATGCAAAGACCTTTCCGCTGGAGATGAAGGATTCTGAAAGAACGTAGGTAAAGATATAGTCTGATTGATATGAAAATCAGAAACAACCTTGGGAAGAAACTTAGGGTGAGTACGCATAAAACCTTAGCAGCATGAAATACAGTATAAGGTTCTTGGCAACACAACGCCTGAATTTCACTCACCCTGCGGGCCGATGTAATGGCCACGAGGAACGCCGCCTTCCCTTCTGACGTTTCTGGAAGGGTCTTCTGTAATGCTGCTGTTGTTGCTGCTGCTGTTGTTGCCCAGAAGACTGTCCCCTTCCTCTACCCTGCGAACCGAACCGTCGTTGGAACTGTCGGTAGGGTTTCTTTTCTTTGGGCTTCTCCAAGCCCACAGCCGACAGGGTTTCAGCCTCGGCCTTCATCCTGGCCATTTCGTCATCTGCGTGTATCCCGAAGAGGGTGTCGCCGGGAAACGGCAGATTTGCCACTCGTTGTTGCGCTTCAGGCTTGAGCGACGTCAGCCGGAGCCAAGCATGGCGTCTCTGATTGATACCGTGGCAGTATCCATGCGCGGCCAGCAGGGAGATATCCGCCGCGGCGCTGATGGCCTGGTTCGAAACCAGCATCCCGTCCTGGACGATCTCCATGAAGTCCTCTTTCCTGTCGCACGGGACAAGGTCCGCAAACTGTTCCATGGAATCCCACAGTGCACGGTCGTATTGTCCCAACAACGCCGAGTCACTGGAGGCCTTCATCATCGTGGAAGATGTCCCACACGCCTTCCGTCCAGCTGAGTCAATCCAGCGGCTCTCCTTATCCGGAGGCACAGGAGAGGACGGGGAGGTAGCATGTAGTTTCCGAGCCGCCGTCACAATCACTGAATCAGGCACTGGGTCCTTCCGCAAGAAGGCCGGGTCCGACTCTGGAGCCCTGTACTTCTTGACAAGCCTGGAGGGAGCAGCTTTCACCACCGCCGGCGTAAGGAAGAGCTGTTCAGCCGGCTCAACCAGTCCCGGCACCAAAGGCAGGAGGGGGCGAGACAGGTGCTTCGTGTGCAAAGTCTCGAAGATCACAGAAGTTGTGGGCGTAGGGGCCGTCACCTTGATCCCCAACTTCGCCGCCCCTCTCAGGAGAATCTCCTGGAACGTGCCAATGTCATCTATCGGAGACACCCTCGTCTCCGGTGAATCCGACAATGCAGGAGAATATGAACGGGGCCCAGAGGCCGAACGGGACCTGGACTGACGCCTCCTATGGCGATGTCTGGATCTCGAGGAGGATCCGTATCCACTCCTAGATCTGTCCCTCCTCCCTGAGCGTGACCTCGATCTCCTGGGTCTGGGACGCTCCGCCGGCTTCCCCGGGGCGGACGTCTTGGGCTGAGGAGGAACCTTCGACTTAGGAGTCTTCTTCGGAGGTGTCGGAAGTCTGGGCATCGACACCGATCTCGTGGGACCGGAGGAGGAGCACCCGGCACCGGGGCCTGCGGTCCTGACGGAAGAGGCAATGGAGGAGGGGTGGAAGCCCTCGGAGGAGGCCCTCTAGGCAAAGGAGGAGGAGGAGGCTGTATAACAGTCTTCTTTGGTGTATACACCTCTGAATACGCCGTTCCCGGCGAGCCACCATCCTGTTCTGACTGAGGGGAGCCCCCCACAGTCCTCGGCCTGTCCTTACGACCCCCTGACGTCAAAGACCGGTGTTCAGACGTCGACCGTTTCGCACTCCTCGGCGTCGACCGGCTTCTATGCCTCGACGTCGACCCCGACCAGATGGACGAACCTCTAAACCTCGACGACGGGCGCTGGCGCCTCGACGGCGACCTCGACCGCCTCGACGACGACCTCTTCGATCGCCTCGACGTCGACCTCTTCGATCGCCTCGACGTCGACCTCTTCGATCGCCTCGGCGTCGACTTCTTCAGCGCCGGAGACCTCTTCCGCCTCGACGGCGACCTCGCCGTCCTCGACGGCGGCCTCGACGATGAGGATCCCCTCGACTACGACGACGTCCTCGCCCTCGACGGCGAACGGCGGTGTCGCCTCGACGGCGAGCGCCGACGCCGGGCCCTCCGATGCCGTCCACTCGACGCCGACGGCGACGACGAGGAAATCGACACCGGGTTCGACGGCGGCCTGTGTAAGTCCCTCGACGTCGACGGGCGACGTTTTCTCAACCCAGAGCCCTGGGGAGACCGGGAACTGGCCGTGGACCGTCCTCTCGATGTCGTGGTCATAGCAACCGACCCAGACGGAGACCTTGGACGTTTGCTGGACTTCCTGCCCCTGGGGAGCCCCCCAGAGGCCTCAGCATGGGCAGTAGAAGCCCCTCCAGACCCACCTTGAGCCTTCAGTCTCCTTTCTTCCAGTCCCTGAAGTCTGATCTTCCTCCTGTCCTTCAGGGTCCTGCCAGAGAAGCCTCTACAGATCACACACTCCTCTGGGATGTGGGAATAGGGAAGGCAGAGGATACACACCTCATGGGGGTCTGACTTGGCCTTCTTCCTGGAGCACTCCGGGCATTTGTCAAATAATGCAGGCATTATGGACAACAAAAGAGTGCAGAAAACCAAGAAGAAAGTCACCAAAGTACTTTAAAAGTACACAAAATCGAATTTAGTGAAAAAACACCAACAAACCCCTTGAAAGGGGAGAGCTCAAT